>NW_019154095.1:24979567-25359901 GCF_002288905.1 Enhydra lutris kenyoni
TTACTATTAGGTGACGGGGTGTGGACCTATTCTTATTGATTTTGAGGGGGGTTCTCTGAACCTCCTGGATTTTGATGCTTTTTCCCTTTGCCATATTGGGGAAATTCTCTCCAATAATTCTCTCCAATATACCTTCTGCTCCCCTCTCTGTTTCGTCTTCTTCTGGAATCCCAATTATTCTAATGTTGTTTCATCTTATGGTGTCATTTATCTCTCGAATTGTCCCCTCGTGGTCCAGTAGCTGTTTGTCCCTCTTTTGCTCAGCTTCTTTATTTTCTGTCATTTGGTCTTCTATATCACTAATTCTATCTTCTGCCTCATTTATCCTGGCAGTGAGAGCCTCCTTTTTTGATTGCACCTATTAATAGCTTTTTTGATTTCAACTTGGTTAGATTTTAGTTCTTCTATTTCTCCAGAAAGGGCTTTTATATCTCCGGAGAGGGTTTCTCTAATATCTTCCATGCCTTTTTCGAGCCCGGCTAGAACCTTGAGAATCGTCATTCTGAACTCTAGATCTGACATATTACCAATGTCTGTATTGATTAGGTCCCTAGCCTTTGGTACTGCCTCTTGTTCTTTTTTTTGTGGTAAATTTTTCCACCTTGTCATTTTGTCCAAATAAGAGTATATGAAGGAGCAAGTAAAATACTAAATGGGCGGCAACAACCCCAGGAAAATATGCTTTAAGCAAATCAGAAGAGATCCCAAACCGTGAGGGGGGGAGAAAGGGAATAAAAAGAGGTTCAGAAAGAAAAGGAAAAAAAAAAAAGAAACAATTAAAAAAAAGAAAACGAATAAAGAAGAAATATAAAAAAGAAAAAAATATATATATTAGATAAACTAGTTAAAAACCATTATAAAAGAAAAGGGTAAAAGTTAAATAGAATTTGGCACAAGAAGAGAAAAAAAATTGAAAAAGAAAAAAAATTAAATTAACTGCAAGGCTAAAGAATCATGGGGAGAAAGCCATTAGTTCTGTGCTTTGCTTTCTCCTCCTCTGGAATTCCGCTGCTCTCCTTGGTATTGAAACTGCACTCCTTGATAGGTGAACTTGGTCCTGGCTGGATTTCTTGTTGATCTTCTGGGGGAGGGGCCTGTTGTAGTGATTCTCAAGTGTCTTTGCCCCAGGCGGAATTGCACCGCCCTTACCAGGGGCAGGGCTGAGTAATCTGCTCGGGTTTGCTTTCGGGAGCTTTTGTTCTCTGGGCGCTTTCCATAGAGTTCCGGAGGATGGGAATAAAGATGGCGGCCTCCTGGTCTCCGGCCCGGAGGAGCCGAGAGCCCGGTGTCCCAATCCTCAGTGCACCCTCAGAGAACAGCGCCCAATTACTCCCGTCACCCTGGCCTCTGGCCGCGCTCTGAGCTGACCCTGCCTGGGACCGGTTCAAGGTAACCCTGAGCTGTGAGCTCACTCCTCGGCTCTGTCTCTGTAGCCGGCTTCCCCGTTCTAATACCTGCGACTCTGCAACACTCAGACACCCCCGATCCTTCTGTGACCCTGCGGGACCTGAGGCCACGCTGACCCTACATGGGCTTCACTCCAGTTAAGCCTCTGACGCGATGTTCCTCAGCGGAACAGACTTTTAAAAGTCCTGATTTTGTGCTCCGTTACTCCGTCGCTTGCCGGGAGCCAGCCCCTCCCCTGTGGTCTATCTTCCTGTTGCTTTGGATTCACTTCTCCGCCAGTCCTACCTTTCAGATAGTGGTTGATTTTCTGTTTCTAGAATTGCTGTTCTTCTTCTCTTCAATCTCCCATTGGATTTGTAGGTGTTTTCAATGTTTAGATAAGCTATCTAGCTGATCTCCCGCTACCTGAAGTAGTCTCAGCCTGCTACTTCTCCGCCATCTTGACTCCCCCCTTTTCCTCCAAAATGTTTTGTTGTACATATTTTAAAACAGAATTGGAATGATTTTATATATATATGTGTGTGTCTGTGTGTGTGTGTATACATATATATGTATATGTGTATATACATATACATACACACATACATATATACATATATATACATATACATACACACCCTTATATGTATATATATATGTACACACACACACACACATACACACACATACTTAAAGATGAAACTTGTGTCTTTTCTACCTCAACATGATATTGTGAGATTTTTCCATGTTATTAAATATTCATCAAATACTAAATATTCATCAAAACCAACATTGTAAACAGTCACTTGGTGTTTCATTACTAGATTGGCCATAATTGATGTAACTATTCTAATTTTCAGTGTTAAGTTTGTTTTCAAATTTTGCTATTATAAAAAAATATTGAGACACCTATATAACCTTGGCTTGAGTTTGTTTAGGTATGTAACTTTATAAGTAGAAATAATTACATAGTATATAAATCCAAATATATATTTAATAATCTCCATATTTCTGCATATGTTGTTTTCTGAACATTTATACAAACACAGATGATAGACCATGACATATATTTTATTCCAGAGGAATGGTGCAGACTTGTTCCACACTTGTTGGGGAGAGAGTACACTGAGGAACTGAGGACTGTGGAGGCTGGAATAGGCCTAACCAAGTACATGGGACTTAAACTCAGCACTGAGGAGTGAGAAGTTCCCAAGAGAGAAAAGAGTCTGGAGGACATTCTTTTTTTTTTTTTTTTTTTTTTTTAAGATTTTATTTATTTATTTGACAGAGAGGGACAGTGAGTGACGGAACATAAGCAGAGTGAGAGGAAGAAGCAGGCTTCCTCCTGAGCAGGGAGCCTGACACAGGGCTCCATCCCAGGACCCCAACACAGGGCTCCATCCCAGGACCCCATCATGGGGCTTGATCCTAGGACCCCGGGATCATGACCTGTGCTGAGGGCGGACACTTAATAACTAAGCCACCCAGGCACCCTGGGAGGATGTTCCTTAAAAGAAGTTTTAAGGAGGTTTTAAGCCAAGTTGTTTCTGAGTCCCCTGGTTTATTATTGTTGTTGTCGTTTCTTAGCAAAAATCTGAATTTGTAATGGATACAGCATGTGCTAAAGAGAAGAAAGGGTAGTTTGAAATAGAGGGTTGATTTAGGTAAATAAGTGGCAGAATTTTGGAGATAATGGCTTGTATTTTGAAATGTTGTTAAGTTTTGACCAGTTAAATATTTTGACCTTTGACATTCTGGAGCCATTGAAATTTTTTCTGTGTGAGAATGACCTACACACATACATTTGTGAAAGCGGATAACACTGGAAGCAATAGTTGGACAGATTGAGTAAAAATGTGAGGTGGTGAAGCCAAATGAGTTTGTGCAGCAACTGGTCTGGGTGAAATGTGATGAAGGTGTTAAGGGTGGTGTGGAAAGATTCCTGAGGCAGGGTTGGGTAGCTGATTGCCTCATGGGATTTGAGTGTGGGAGGGTCAGAGATTATATAAATAATCATATGATTGTCATAAATAGGACAGTCAAGAAGGAAACTTGGTTTTAAAGAAAATGAGTAATCTGTTTTATATGGGCAAAGGAAAGAATCAGGTGAGAAGCACATCACCTTATTTTAACTTGCTAATAACTTAAAACCTGTCAGACAGGGATATAAGATGGGATGAAACAACATTATTACAGGTTTTAGGTATCAGTGTTCCTTCTTCCCCTTAAAATCCCGAAATATTAGAGAGACTGTGTTCAGAATTGCAGAGAAGTATGAATTCTCTGGCCATTATTTAGAATCTACAGCAGTGTTTTTCCACTTGGAGCAAAACATTTCCTTCTTTCTGTGTCTTTCCTTTTCTTTCTTCTTTTTAAAAAATTGGTGCTGGGTAACATAATACTGGTTAACTAATACCTAAAGTATCTTATTGAGAATTCTGCATTCTACATCTTAATATTGGAAGCAGAATGTTCTTTAGAGGAGAGTGCATTCCACTTTAATTTTGAAGTTCTAAGTGTTAACAATATTTGAAAGTCAATACCCTTAGAGTAAGACTTCAGGCCTTACACAGCCTTTCTTCTTGTCCGTGTTGGCAATATTGTTTGAGAAATTCTGGTAGTTCTGTGTCAATAAAGCAGCTGCTTATAGATTTGGTGGAGAAACTGTAGAACATGCATCAAATTAAATATGTTACTTCTAAAGGGTGATGATGTTTTTTGAGGTGCTGTGTAAAGTTAGAGACTTTGGCCAAGGCTGCTGAACATTCACTTTGGATTTGGAGAGTTTCTTGAGTTACTACTCCTCCTTGTGGATGGATGGATGGAGCTGGCTTAAATAACAAAACCCATACATCGGGTCTCATGGTTGATTATGGAGTCATATCTGAAGACAGAATATTTTGGTTTTATTAACTAGAATAAAATATCAAGTCATAGAAATGTAGATTCACTTTAATTGCCTCTACCCTCAATCACAGTGTTCTTAATGTGGCAAGGAAATGATAAAGTAAAAGTAATATTTTAATTTCAAGTTTCAGGTTAACACCATACAAAGTTGGAAATTTCTACTACTGGAAATTTCTATTTCCATGTCCTGAAAACATGTAGCAAGGGCAAAATCCTAAAACTTGGAACAATGTTTTAATTTAAATATTTTCCAACTTAAAAATTGCAAGATTAGAAGCAGATTGTGATTTTTGCAGTCAGGGTTTATTGAGGTATAATTTGTGTTTGATAGGAGTCATCCTTCTTAAATGGTTAGGTTAATGAGTTTTGATAAACATATGTAGTACTTAACCACTGTTGTAATCAAGATACCGAACATTTCCATCACCCTCAAAATTTCCCTTGTGCCTCTTGGCATTCAGTCTACTCTTTGATATCCAACCGTAGGCAACCAGTGATCTGCTTTCTGTTCATAGTTTTGCCCTTTCCAGAATGGCATATAAATAGAATCCTACCCTATGTATATTTTTGAACTTAGTTTCTTTCACCTAGCATAGTATTTTTGATATTTATCCATGTTCTTGATTGTATTAGTAGTTTGCTCCTGTTGCCGAGTAAAACTCAATTGTATGACTGTATCACAGTTTATTCACCAGTTGAAGGATTTTGCCCCCCCCCCCATTTTGGTGATTATGCAGAAAGCTGCTATAATATTTGCATGCAAATGTGCATATGTGCATATGTTTTCATTTCTCTTGGGTAAATACCGAGAGTGTGATTGCTGGGTTTTATGGTAACTGCATGTTAAACTTTATAAGAAACTGACAAACTGTTTTCAGAAGTGGTCACACCGTTTTGCACTCCTATCAGCAGTTTGAGATTTCAGTCATTCCTCATACTCGTTAGCATTTAGTATTTTCAGCGTATTATAAACGTAATTAATGTTTTATAACTTTTTCAGATATTGTAAATTGCCTTGTAGGTACTGCCCAGGTGCAGAAAGTTATTGTGTCATTCCAAATCTTCTTCAGTTCAATTATCACTATAGTTTAAAGGAGAGGTTATGGTTATGCAAATGATAATTTGCTTCTGCTTAGAGCTAAGCCATTACTGCTCCGATCAGAGATTTCTTCCTTTTATTAAACCAGCATATATTGAGTGCCCATTATGTGTCAAGTGCAAGAAACATGATTCCTACCTTCCAGGAATTCAGATTCCTGTGGCAGGGGTAGGGGTGGGGAGCCAATAAACAGAAAATCATAATATAATGCAATAAATACTAAACTCAGAGGAGGAATGGCTAATCAGTTTAGCATAGGAACCTTTGGCTTTTGATAATATTTCTTATATCTAAAAGTAGATTGAACTCTGGAATGGCAGAGGAATTGCTAAAATTCACAAACTGGCAAGAGGTTTTTTTCTCCTGACCTCGAATGTGTAGTGTCCTTTTCATACCAATTCTTCCAAATCTGTGACACCGAGTATCTAACAATTCAATTCTGACACTAACTCCTGGAGTTGGTGTCAGTTCCCACAGATGAAGGGGTCAGTACTCTAAGACGGTCTCCACTTCAGAAGCCACAAATGGGGTACTCAGGCTACCCACATTTCTGTCCTGCTAGCTGTAAATCTGGGGATTCCCATGAACACCAGGTTCAGTAATTTGCTAGAACTCATAGAACTCAGGAAAATGCTCAGGAAAATACTCACTATTGCCACTTTATTGTAAAGGTATAACTGAGGAAGAGCCAGATGAGATGCATTGGGCAAGGTGTGTGTTAGGGGATATATGGCCTTCCATGCCCTTTATGGGCATACCACCCTTTCAGCACCTTAATGTATTAACCTAACCAGAAGTTCTTTGACCCCATTTGTTTAGGGGTATTTATAGAGAGTTCATTGTGTTGGCATGGTAGATTACATCATTGGTGATTGAACTTAACCCCCAGCCCTTCTCCCCTCTCAGAGATCAGTGAGGGGAGGCTGAAATTTCCAGCTCTCTAATCACATGGTTGGTTCTTCTGGCATCCAGCCACCATCCTGAAGACATCTAGGGGCCAACTCTTATCACCGCGCTATCAGTAAACTCAAGTATTGCTGAAGGGCCTCATTACCAAAAGTGAAAGACACTCCTATCACTCAGGAAATTCCAAGGGTTTTAGGGGGTCTGTGTTATGAACTAGGAAAAAAGCCTCAATATACTTTTTATTACACTGCAGTGGTCTAGCTTATTTGATCCAAGATTTATGGGCATTTGACCAGAGCCCATTTCACCATGAAATGGTGTGTCTTATTGTAAATGAGTGGGTTTCTAGTTTGAGTACCAATTCTGATAAAGTTTAAAAATGACTTGCATGTGTATTCTGTCATCTGACTATGGCACAGATCAGCGTCTCCAGGCTTCTGTGTGCCCACAGATCTCTGTTATAGTTCAAACTTTAATTCTATGTAACTGTAGTATTAATATAGTTATAGAACATACCACTGTTTATATGTTTTTATATGAAAATCTATGTGTTTGAGCTCCTTTTGGTTGGCACTGAATCACATTTATATATCTTTTCACATTGATATTTTTATTCTCCATATTTAGTAAAGTCTCCACCTTAAAAAAAATGTTAAATTTAAAGGCAGTTGCACAAATTGCCCAATTTCTAAAACAAAGCTGATGACAAATTATCAAGGATAAAAATAATTTAAATGATTCAAGAGACTTCAGTGCATAGAGGCCAAGTTTATATAACCATAGCAAAGCAAAAGTTTAAAACACTTATTGAGATAATTTAGGCAAAATATCTGCTTCCGTATGAGCCATCCCAATTTTCCAGTTGGCTTGGATGTCAAAAGTCATTGAAAAAAGAGACAACACTCATTAGGGACAATATTTAGAAAAGAAAAATAGGCAGAGCCATGGGCAAATATTTTTGTTCGACTTTTCATAAGAGTTTTAACTTGAGGGTGAATGTGTTGGATCTATGGATCTCTAGAAACTTGGTCTTCAACACAACCATTTTTATTCTTATGTGTAGTAGTAGAAAATATTTGTCTGAGTTATTGGCCAGTGAGTTTTCTGTGTTAATGTAGCAGTTTCATTTCATTCGACTGAGCATAATTTGTAGAGTTCCTCTAATTGTAGTAGGTGTGTTCATCCCAGGGCCCACCTACTTCTATATAGTAGTTTTTAGTAAAATGCAACATGAACATTTACTGTGGTATTCCCTCCCCACCTTTATTTTCAGGTGATACGTACTTTCACATTTTTCCAGAAGTTTGTTAAGTATTGTTTTCAGATTTTTTTAAACTTAAGAGACTTCATTTAGATGATTTACTTGCTTATCTGTATTATCTTGTTTGTGGTTAAATACTAAGAACTTGAATGGATTTTCAGGGATTTATTTTGGGATTTACTTCTCATACCCACTGACAATCACCTTTGGAGGTCCCCCCCCTTCCTTAAATTTAGATGAAGTTTTCTCTTAGTGTTGGCCTATTTTGTACTCATTTGTACACATTTATTGTTTCCCAGGTGAAATGTTCTCATTTTTTTTTCCCACTGCTATGATGCTTTGTTTGTACTGCTTCAATTGAAGGTTGAAATTCAGGAAAGAATGTGTAAATTATTACAGTTCAACAGGAAGGAGGATGATTTTGCTGCTGCACATATGAGACCACAGTGAAGAGACCATGGGAAACATTTGAAGCTTTAAGAATTAGACAACTGTAACATTTTATCACTTATGATATTTCATTTGGTATTTACAAGATATGCCCAAAGGGACCCTCATCTGCTTTGCCATATGGAAAGTTTATAAATGTTAGAGTACAGTGCAAGAGCAAAGTGGGAAAAAGAAAGAATTTAAAGGTGGTTTAGATACTCAAGAGCAATGGGCTTTTCTCTTGTTGAGAGAAACAGCTGTTGCTTTAGAGGAAGGTAAGCACACAGTGTTTTCCTCCTGTTCCTTTGGGGTCTGGCAAAAGTATCAGAGAATAAAGATACCCACCATCTATTTTATTTTCCATCATTTTCTAAAGTTGATTTTGTTCCATGATAAAGAGTTAACTGATGGAATTAATCATGCCAAAGTGTGTAAGTGGAGGATTTTTATTTCTCAGTTAAAATAAAGGAAGAAGAAAGGTATTCAAATCCAATTTAAGAACCCAACTTTACATTTCTCCTCTGTACAGTGAAGCTGGTGTCATCTTGAAAATATTTTAAAAGAAAAAAAAATCAAGGTGGGACTAAGTTTCTTGAAAACAAAGCAGGATTTAATGTAAAAACCTAGAGATGGAGTAGACAGTATAAATCCATCCAAAAAGAATCAGATTATAAGGTTAAATGTGGAGAAAGCATTTTATTTACTGTTTAGAAGTGTTGAGGTCAGATCAATAAACAGGAACACTAATACATCTTTCATAAGATGACTGATGTCCTAACATGATATGTTTCACAGGATAATACTTGCCTCTGTTAGAAAAGGTGAATTCCCAAGAATTCCTATGGGAATTCTTTAAAAATGCAAATCATATAAATGATGGTTGCTGAAATAAAGTGAACAACTCTCCTTAGCATTTAGAAGGATTTTTTTTCTGTCTATAGTGATTCTAGGTTTTTTTTGTTTGTTTGTTTTGTTATGCATTTAACCAATTCCAACAATATTTATAATTTCTTTCAGAATCTGACCTTGGGAAAATTTCCACCTCTCTTCACCAATATTCATTTGACATTTATTGTTCATTGTGCCAAGCACTGTGTTAGAAAGTGGAGGTTAATAAATGAGAAGTGGTCTTTATGGAACATGGGTCTGTTGGGTGGGTGAAAAAGTAAGAGTAGTTGCAGTCCACTATGATACACAGTATGAGGAATCTGAGTGTAGATCAGTTTGATCTCATTTCTTCCTGAGGTTTACAAAATCTTTATTAGTGCAAACAAAATCTCTTTAAACTTCTATCCTAACCTGGAAAGACAGTTATTCACGATTTGAACAAAACTAAGCTCAGCAAGAAAATGCTATAGATGATGCTACTTTTATTTTTTTGTATTTTGTTAGCAGTTTTAGGGTTATAATAAAACTGAAAGTACAGAAATTTCCTACCTACCCTCTACTCCCACACATGCACAGTCTACTCCTATGATCAATATCACTCACTACGTGGTACCTTTTTTTTTAAACCAAAGATGAGTCTATATGGACACATTATAATCACTCAGAATTTATTGTTTACCTCAGAGTTGACTCTAGGTATTCATTCTGTGGGTTTGAAAAAATGTATAGTGATATGTGCCCATCATTTTAATATCATACAGAATATTTTTACTGCTCTAAAAATCTTTTTTACTCTGCCTTTTCATCTCTTCACTGTCCCATCCCAGACAGCCACTGATCATTTTACTGTCTCGAAGTTTTACCTTTTCTAGAATGTCATATTGTTGGAATCATACAGAATGTAACCTTCCAGATTGACTTCCTTCACTTAGCAATATGCATTTAAGTTTACTTCATCTCTTTTCATGGTTGATAGAACATTTCTTTTTAGCATAAAATAGTATTCCATTGTCTAGATATTAACCCAATTTAGTAATTTAATCTAGCCATTGAAGGACATCTCGGTTGCTTCCAGGTTCTGGCAATAATGCGTAAATCTGCTACAAACACTCATATGCAGATTGTTGTGTGGATATAAGTTTTCAACTCCTTTGGGTAAATACCAAGGTGCATGACTGCTGGATCTTATGGTAAGAGCATGATTAGTTTTGTAAGAAACCGACAGCCCTTTTCCAAAGCAGGTGTACCATTTTGCATTCATCAGCAATGTATGAGAGTTTCTGTTGCTTCATATCTTCACCAGCATTTAGTGTTTTCAGTGTTTTGGATTTGAGCTATTTTAGTAAGTACATAGATAAGAATCTTGACTTAACTTGCATTTTCCTGACGATATATGATGTGAAGCATCTCTTCATTAACTTATTTGGTATCTGTATTTCTTTTTGGCCAATTGCCTGTTAAGTTATTTGGTATTTTTTAATCAAGTTTTAAGAGTTCTTTCTTTGTATGTTTTGGAGAATAGTCTTTTATGAAATTATTCCTTCTTTCGCTTATATTCTTACTGAAAAATACAAGATGGTTAAAACTGTCTTTCACATAGCTTTTTCTGACTTAATGTTTTATCTTCAGTCCCTTGAGATTTTAAGAATCTGAATATAATGTTGAAAATCTTGGGAGAGTGACTATTTTCTCACAGGGGTCAATAGAAAGCATTTTCTCTGGATTTTTTTGAGGGTAAATATCTATTCCTTCTGTGTCCTAAAGATCTCAAGGCCCAGTCCAGAGTCTTTTCTGTCTTCAAAGTGGCTTACAAAAGACTGAATTTTTACATATATAAGCTATTTTAAAGCAGCAAATGCTGATTAAAATCTATTGCTTTACTTTGGTCAGTCAGTGAAAAATACTACTAATGTGAAAATATATTTTTTCTCTATTTTATTTTTAATTAAAGCATAGTTGACAATATATTAACTTCAAGTTTATACCGTAGTGATTTGACTATTGTACATTATAAAATGCTCACTGTGATAAGTGTAGTTATTATCATACATATCATAATTATCACCATACAAAGTTATTACTGTATTATTGACTGTATTCCCTGTGCTATAGTTTTAATCCTCATGACTTACTTTATTTTGAAATATATTTTCTTTTGACTGTGAGAGTGTTATTTCTGATACAGGATTTTTACTATATGTGAATAAAAGACACACATACACGCACACACACTTTTGCTATTGACTAGAATTCATAAGACCAAAGTCTTATGGCTATTCTTTTGACCTGTTTTTACTTTTGATGGTTTTTGTTGAAATGGGGCTTTGGATGAGAGTTTAGTGCAGTCTTAAGTAAAATGCCAAATTTGAAACTTTCTTTGGTTTTATACACATTTCTAGTCAATTGGAAACTTGATAAGGAAAAAGAAAAAAACAAAAAAAGTGCAATTAGACCTTCAACTGTAAGTCAGTTTCATGGAACTATTTATTTTAAAATTGTTATTTAAAGTATGGTTCCATTTCTTAACATATTATTTCAGCATATCCATATTAATAGATAATGCATACTATCTGCCTTTGCTACTTTGTACAAGTTCACACAGTATTGTTTGTTCAGAAAGATATTTGGTGTGTGAGAGACTGCTTGTAGGAGTCCATCTATATCTAAGTCCTGTTTAGCATTTTTCTTTACTAATGTTGGGGGGAACCCACTCAGAAGGGGCACAGCAAACATATGAAAGTTTATTACCAAACTGCCAGCATTTGACCTTAGAGCAGGTCCAATTGACAAAGGAGCTGCAGGATATGAAACATTCTCATTATAATGTCATGACAACATTACTGAAATTATTAACCATCCAAGTGGGATGATGGATGTTACAGGGTGGTGATGTCCTTGACAGAACGTATTGCTAATTACCTTCTTTTAGTACTAGCACACAGTCACGTTCCTATGATCAAGTACTATTCCAAATGAATATGAAATGAATTTATAAGGAGAGAATATTTAAAGATTTTATCCAATAAAAGAGCAGATTAAATGTCAGATCTTCATTAAGGGTTCTTTAATCAAAGTTCTTTTTGTGGTTTTATGACAAATCCTTCTATTCTGGCACTTGAACCAAAGACCCATAGGTCTAAAAGGAACTGTTCTGTCACTTTAGCTAAAGGGTAATTTAATGATTTTTAAAAGTAGAATTTATGGTCTGCTAGGTAGGACTCATGAATAGAATCTGGGAAGGCTTTAATTTTAGTGATGGAATTAATGACGCATCTCTGATCTTTTTATAAGGTTATGAAGCCCTATGACTTAGTTTCCCCATATGTTAAAAACAGAATACAATAAAATAGTTTGAATACTTACAGTGTTATAGATAGTAACATTAATTAGTCCATCAAGTTTCTAAACTATATGTGGCGGGCTTACATAATTCTGAAAAAATAGAGTGTCTTTAAGCAATTTACTTAATGCAATTATCTTTTAATTAGTTAATATTTGGGAAATATTTAAAGGTGAAATGGACAGTGGGATATAAATTTATCCAGGTTTGCAGCAAAACAGACTTTAGCAATATTCTGTTTTTCTGGATGAAAGGGCATTACATAATAAGGAAACCTCCAGCAATAGGAAGCTTCTAGAATGTTCATCATAGACCATTCTCATGTAATCTTAAAGTACCAGACATAAATATAGCACAGCTTTACCACAGAATGATCTGATTCAGTAGAGTAATAAAACCACACTGTTTGGGGTGATAATGAAATTGGAAATAATTTATTGTATGTTTACTTTTATGAAACTAGTTGTGGGAATTCAGACATAAAGCTGTAAAATCAAGTAAGTTGATTATTAGAAACCAAATTTATGTGTCATTTCCATATCTTGGAAGATTGTATGCTTCAAAGTTAAAGTATTTGACTTATCTGAAAAGTTTTTGTGTGAGATTATAGCATTAAAGCCATCTTATTGGGTTTAAATAAGGGAGAAGAGTCTCAGAAAATTTTCCTTTTTGTCTCTTTATTTGTACCAATTAGAATTCCTTGTAGAGGGCATACCTATTATATGGTAATCATTGTTATTAATTATGACAAGACAAAGAAATATTAAGATAATTACTTAAGACAAAGTAATCAAATTCTGGATCATTAAGGATAGTGATTTATGCTTAGTTGAGTATGTTAATTAAGTTTTAGTTCTTTTAAACCAGTAATCCATATCTGATAAATATTTGTTTATTTAGATTATTTCACTAATGAAAGCATCCCAACCCTGGATTCTTTGCAAACGGGTTTTGTTGTTTTTGGATATCTCATGAAATTAAATATATTGTTTATCTTGAAGAGATTATAAAATACATATATATTATAAAACAAATATTCTGTAAGAACCTAAAATAGCAGTGATCAACTGGAAACTGTTTGAATTTGCATTGTCATTAAACCAAATTTCTTTCTTTCTTCCTACATGCCTCCCTGCCTCCTTTTTGATATGCTACTGCCTCCATAGATCAAATATGGCAAACATAGGTTCTGACAAAGTCTCCTACGCTTTCCTTGTGAATGAGCTATAGAAAAGCAGATCATACATTTGCATAGTTTTCAGCCCTTTTTAACAGCTGAATTCAGGATGTGTTGATGAATCAATGTTAGCCCAGGGAGATGTGGGGTAATATGATAAAGGGTTAAGTCATTTCTCAAGTTCCATTCAATGTACATATTTTTTGCTAGTGCTTTGACTGTGAAGGCACGCTATAAATATGTGTTGAATCAACAAACAAATGATTTATATAAAATATAGAAGGTATGCTTTTTAGATGATGAGAATCAAAGAAATAGATAATAGAATTCAGAATTATACTTTGAGGTTAGAATAAAAGGCTGAGATCAACTAGACGAAACTTCATAGGGATAGAAATCAAGTTGTAAAATAGGGTTTTTTTTAAATATTAATATCATGTAGTAGCTTGGCAGCAGTTCCTGTGAAAAAAGACTTTAAAGGATGTAGGTAGTATGTGACTCAGCTGCTAAAATGAACTTATTGAGACTTTTAATCGTGACTTTTAATCATGAGAAACTAGCCTGGTGCCTAGAACATGAAGGACACTTATGAAAGTTTGGCTAAATGGTACAAACTGTATTTTTCATGGATAATCACAATGATATCTTCCATCCCACATACTCTTCTGTATTGTGACCCCACCAAGAAATGGAATCTGTCTTTTTGCCTCCTTCAGTATGGACAGATATGGTGACAGCTTTAAGCAATAAAATAAGTATAACCAAAATGACATTGTGTCAGTTCTGGGCATAGATCTTAAATGTCCTCACGGTTTTCGTTTCCTGCTTCTTCTAAGTCAGCTGCCACATTACAAGTGAGACAGACAACCTTGGGAATCATCAAGTGGTGCCTAGTCCATGCCAAATGATAACTTTCTGGGAGATTGAGAAGGCAGGTGGAGAGGGAGGGGACAAGGATCAATGAAGTGAATAACGAGGGCACATTGGATACACGTCTTACTCAAACTTTCATAGACTATATAGTGAGCGGCTATCTGACTTGCAACCACTTGGGAGAACTTAATCCAGAACTGCAGATAAGGCCAGTCAGATCACATACTGTAAAAGAAAAATAATAAATTGTTGTCTTAAATCACTAATGTTTGGTGTTGTTTTTAATTAGAAATCACCAACTGGAACTCTGAATGATTGGCAGAATGTATAATTAGACCCTAGATGGACATTTGTGTTGATGGCATCCTTCTTCAGTCTTTCTAGGAAAAGGGAAGAAAAGTGGGAAAGGAAGGTAATTGTGTCAAACTGTAAAGAGCTATTCGTGGGAGGCTGAGTAGACTCCGTTTTACCCCCATGGAACAGAACTGAGAGCATGAATGAAATAGGCTGGAAGCCATCTGTCCTTTAGAGGAAGATGGAGTATTGTAGTGACTGGAGTTATCAGTGATGAAACAAGCTCCTCTGGCAGCCTGTGACTTACCTGCGAGGAGATTTTCATTGGGCAAGGCCTTGAAGGATCTTCGGCCTTTTAGATGCAGAAGGGAGTCCTGTACAGGGTATAGAGTTGACAGGGGCAGTGTGGGAAAGTTGAATAGTGTGTAAAGATAATTTTTGCTAATTCTAGGAAGACTGTGTCCACATCAAAGAACATTGATGATCTTCCCTTAGCGTGTTGGAGTTTTGTCATATAGAGATGATCTATTGCATATGTAGTTCAACTATAAAGAAATGAATGTCCTATGAAACCCTTATTTCCTGTCCATTTGTTTAGGTGAGGCCCAAATATTGTCTTACTTTTTTTTTTTTTTTTAAAGATTTTATTTATTTATTTGACAGAGATCACAAGTAGGCAGAGAAGCAGGCAGAGAGAGAGAGGAGGAAGCAGACTCTCTGCTGAGCAGAGAGCCCGATGCGAGGCTCGATCCCAGGACCCTGGGATCATGACCTGAGCCGAAGGCAGAGGCTTTAACCCACTGAGCCACCCAGGCGCCCCTTGTCTTACTTTTTTAAAAGGAAGAATTAAGGCAATTATCTGAAAAATTCAGACTTTAGTACACTCGTACTTTTCTACAGAAAGTGTAGTGTAGAACTGTTGTTTTCAAACACTGTTGCACATGGAATTGCCCAAGGAGCTTTTTAAAAAATTTGAATGCCCAGGCAGTACCCCATAGAAATTACATTAGAACTTTTAAAATATATAGCAATAGAGGTCAAGAAAATGTATTTTTAAAAATTCTCCACAAGGCTTATAAAGAAGGCCTTGAAGGAGACAATTATGACCACATTAAAAGAAGGCATTCATGAAAACAAAGACCCACATCTGTTTTAATTCTTTGGAAATTTCTCTGTTCTAAAAGATTGTGTTATTTAAAGAGTCTAGATTTCTTTGTGATAAGAAAGAAGGAGGCCAGGGATGCATTCAAAAGCATTGAGCTAAATGCTTGCGTTTTTATTCCTTTTACCTCTGTATCCTATATTCTGTATCTACAAATAGAGATTATTAGTGTTACTCTCTGGGATGCCGTGAGGGTCAATGTTTTAATGCTTTTGAGATTCTTTAAACCTTTGAATGAAAGTATCGTTACCTTGAACATGTAGGCATGCATGCTCCATTAGGCAAGAGTGGGGTTCAGTGTACTGAATTCTTTTAAAAGCTCTTGTTCATGATATTTTTAAATCTAGTGACTCCTATGATTTTAGCATTAGCTACATTGCTAAATGCTTTATTTTTTCCCTTCCCACTAAATAACAGCTTTCAAAAATTACTTTGTTTTACATTTAAAAGATTGGTCACATAAGTTGTTAACCAAATATTTTTATGAGCATTTTTTTTTGTTGTTGAAATAATTATTCTACCATGCATAAACTGTGGCTTCTTTAGCTGAAAGCAATTCCTTTCACTTGTGTTATTCCTTTAGGAACTTTGCATACTTTCTTAGTTATATATAGACATGCTAGAAGAGTTATTTATTTGAGACAAGTCTAATAGCTAACGATAAAAAAGAAGGTAGTGTTTTAAATGTAATTTTGCTTTGGCATTGATTCCCTGTACAATATTTTGAAGGTTAAAATATGATAACTCATGTTGCAAATTAAGAAAAACTAAACCAAATTTAAGTGACAAGGTAATTTAGAAGTGAATTATTTCAGTAATAAAAGAAGTTTAATCTGGATCTTCTCTTCTATAGTCTAGTCTTATCTGAATACTCATCTTTTCTGTTTTACCATGGTGGGTAGATGGGCCACTGATGAAAGGAATGGGAAATGTGTTTAAAAATTCACCAGTTAAAAATATATTTTTTAAATCCCCAGTAAATTTTTTTGAGTTTTATGTCAAGAGCCAGCTGCCACTCCTTCCTAGTAATTATAGTACATTTCAAAGGTCAGAACTAGATAGAGTCTTTTGTGAAAGGTGGAAATATCCCAAGACTGGCTTTTGAGACTGAGGTTTAAAAGCTTCATAATTCCAGTGAATATTACCATAGATTTAAATAGGGTTTGTTGGAGTCATGAATAAACTCAAGCAGTTCTAAAATTGATAGGACATAAAAGTAATAATTGATCTTAGCACAAGTAGCTTCAGAGGCATAAATTACTCAGAGGCATAAATTATTTGTCCAGAGATGAAAGATAAGCAGTCTACAATACTTCTTGTATGGGGTTGGTATACTATCAATGTTTTCCCAAAATTTGATTTAAAAATTAGATCTTTAGAAGGTTGCCATGTTAATATATAAGGAATATTTAGTGTTGTGTCAGTATCCATAAATGTTATTGGTATACTTACTGGAATAACGGGATTCACTATTTCTCCAGTGTTTTAGGAAAAGAATTAATATTAACCATGATTCCTAAAAATCTTATATAAACAAATGGCTAACATTTTGTAAACTTTAGTATTTTTTTTAGGAGAGAGCAGGATTAACTCAAATGGACTCATACTTCCCACTTGGTTCCAAATACCTACTACACACGTTTTTTTGTCTTTGACTATGTTTTTGACATGTTATTGCATTTAACTGCTAGCGTGTCGTATCCCTAGCACATAGGGTAGTGCTTGTCCATCTACCATGTAGGTAGAAAAACGTTTGCTATTGGAGTAAATTAGAAAAATAATCTGCTGGCTATGTATCTTTGTTAAAATATCTATAGTATAATTGAATTGAAGCAAAGGACTGTTCAGAATCTATACAGCCAAAATTTGGTATGATGACTAGAAAAGTAGCAAATTTTTGTTTAAAACAGCCCTGAGTCATCAAAAACACTATACGTTATAAAGGTGAAAATAGCCTGAGAAGAAAATAGTAAACCAACTTTCAGTAGTACTGACAACCTCTTCTGTGAGCCTGTGATATAGTTCAAACACTGCATTTTGTTGACATCTTCCTGAGTGATATTAGAAGCACAGATAGCATTTCTGGCCAAACAACCATGACATACACTGTAGATTTGTAATGAATGCTATTAAGATAACATGTCTCTCTCTCTCAAGGGGCAGTTGACCATGTGTGTCGTCTCTTCTGCTTTATCATCGAGAATGTCTGGGTGTGTTTGGGCCAACAGTGTTGATGGGCATTGATCTGTTTCAGAAATGAATTAACTCAGAGTTTCAAGGACTGAGAAATGACTTTAGGCTTTTCCTTTTAAAAAGATGATATCTCATTTTCTGGGTTCAGAGATGAGGAAAAAAAGTGGAAATTGAGAGAAGGTTAAAACTCAATTTGAATTAGGTCTGAAGGAGAGTATTTGTTTTATCTTATATTTACCAGCTGATAATCCTACAGTGAAAATCCATGTTGTCCAACTAGTGAGAATTAGGACAAAAATATAGATTAAATTAGGGGAGCCCAGGTGGCATGGTCAGTTAAGCATTCGACTCTTGATTTCAGCCCAGGTCATGATCCCAGGGTCCTGAGATTGAGCCCTGTGATGGGCTCCACACTCAGAGGGGCATCTGCTTGAGGTTCTCTCTCTCCTTATCCCTTTGCCTTTTCCCCCAGCTCTCTCTCTCTCTCAAATAAATAAACCTTAAAAAAATGGATTAATTTACAAAGTGACTAGAAAATTATGTCTGTCACAGTAGTTTTCCATTTTGCCCCCCCAATATGACTAAGAAAAATATTGCTTTCATAAAATACTATGGTGAACACAGCCCTGGAATTCTAGTCTTATAAATACTTTCAGATGGAGATATAAAAATGATATTTCAAAATGTTAAAAATAATCAATGTGAGTGAAAATTGGACTTTGAATATCTGCAGGGTTATTACTTCCTCTTGGTGGTATGTTTCCAATTTTAGGAACTTGTGGGGGTAGGGGAGACAAGCTGCACTTGCACATAATCTCTCCCACTATTGGTTCCATTTGTTTAGAAGATCTACTGGTTTTATTTTCAGGCTTAATGCCACTGAGATTTCTTAATAATTTCTAATTCTATCAGAATGTTCCTACCTTAAAAAGCCATGTCTAATGGATTCATTTCTTTCGATTTGTGGAGTATTAGAGTAAATAAAATTAATATTTATAACGAATATTGCAAAAACACTTTCTTTAAGCCAGTTGCTAAGAATGGTTTTAATGGGTAGTGTTCAGGAACTCAAGGTTTCCATATATTTCCCCATGGCCCTGTTAGAACTAGACTGGTTTACTGAACAAAAAGATTAGTTAGTATGTCCACACTTAGTAGACCAAATCAAGCAGAATGCGCTGTGGAGAAAAGATGATGAGTGTTCAAAATAGATTATCTAAAGGATGTCTAAACCATAAAAATCTGGGGCAATTTTCACAAAAACTGAAAGCTACTAAGAGCAGTATGTAACAAACAAACAAAAAATGTTTTGGAGGCATAGAAAAACACATTTAAAGGCAAATAAAGAGAGCCAAAATGACAAAACAGTGAGTAAGCAAACAAAACTTAGAACTTAGTTATTTTTCTGTGTCAATAAATCTCTTCTCCATTTTGAAAAACAAATATCTATGTGTATTACATTATATTAGATTAAAAAGTTCTTAGAGTTTAGGGACTATATTTTTAAGCAACATATACTTCCTTGCATAATATTTTATCATTCACTTATATTGTGGATCTATGTTAACATGCGTGTCTCATGAACATTACTATAGTTCTGAATAACTCTCTGATAGAATGTTGTCCAAACACAAATGTTGCCTGTCTTCCTTTTGAATTTTATACAGGAGGAAAATTTCAACAAACCTGCCAAATACATCAGGTTCTTAGATGACCAGGATTTTCCTTGAAACAGAAAGTTACAGACTTTTCCTTTTAAAAGTTCCCTGTGTGTGTGTGTATCCCTGGGTGTTTCTCTTCCTTCATTATCAGAGACAGCATTTCCTCAAGTCAAATGTCAAAGGCATCTGTTAGAACGAGGAATGCTTTATCAAAGTCAGGAAGGCATAATAAGGCTTGATTTTCACGGAGTGCATTCATTAGGTTCTTGAATATTAAATCAAAATTTGAATCCTTCCTTCCTTCCTTCCTTCCTTCCTTCCTTCCTTCCTTCCTTCCTTCTTTCCTTCCTTCCTTCCTTCCTTTCTTTCTTTCTTTCTTGGCAAGTCAGGAAATGGCTCTGCAGAGATAAATTCTGAGTTAACCATTAATGGGTCACAGTTTGCGCTGAAACCTCTCTCTTTTCACCTTTCAAAATGAAGCTCAATTTCATTAATACACTTTTTCTGTGAGGCACATGAAATCATCAAAATGTTAGAAGAAGATACATGCCTTAGGTGACCCATGAACCATCATCAGTATGTAGCCCCATAAATGCAAAGAGTGAATGTAATAGCTACATCGTAACACCAGGAGGAGAGAACATCTAATTTGCACACTC
The DNA here is from genome assembly GCF_002288905.1 of Enhydra lutris kenyoni. Classification (NCBI taxonomy): domain Eukaryota; kingdom Metazoa; phylum Chordata; class Mammalia; order Carnivora; family Mustelidae; genus Enhydra; species Enhydra lutris. The sequence continues at coordinate 24,999,803 of NW_019154095.1, forward strand.
CTGGGCTGTTAGGAGATTTGTTGCTCCACATACCAGTTGTTCAAATAGACAGTAAACATGCATTTGGCTTTTCACAGATAATTCAGCAACCCTTTTCCCACATACAGTTGAAAAGATTAGGCCCTGTTTTGCTATCATTGTGCTCTAAACTTTATGACCTTTCTTTACCATTCTGACTATCCATTTGGATGTTGGCTGACTGATTTCTGAATGAATCTCCTGTTTGAATTCTGGGTTGTCAAACTGAATGTACTGTATATGGTTTGCAGTACTAGCTACAGGAATCCACGAATGACACTTAAAATGTCATCTGAGTGGGAGAGGGTAGCATAATTGGCCTTTACTTCCCATAGAAACATCTTAGGAAAGAAGTTTTCAGTGCTTTTGAAATATCTTTTGCATATTAGTACGTGCCTTTTAACATATCCCTCTGACAAAAACAAAACAAAAGTAAAACAATATCTATGGCTTCCATCATGAATCTGTAATTAGTTGCAACTAACAGTTTGTTCCTACAATAGACATAGTTGAGTAATTGTAGTGGTCACAGTTCACACATTGTAGTGCACTAGGGATAACAGCTGAAGATACTTTGAGTAGGGCAGTGCTTTTCCTGAGTGACCCAACCTCTGATTTTAGAGCATTGTTTGTTTGTTTGTTTCTTTCTCTTAAAAGTGAGTGTGTGGTGCATGAGTGGTGGAGTGAGGATGGGCAGAAGGAGAGGGAGTGAGAGAGTATCTTAAGCAGGCTCCATATGCAGTGTGGAACCTAATGTGGGGCTCATCTCAGGACCCTGAGATTATGACCTGAGTTGAAATCAGTAGTTGGACACTTAAATCACTGAGCCACTGTGGTGGCTTTGTTTATGGTTGGTTCTTTTTTTTTTTTTTTTTTTTTTTAAAGATTTTATTTATTTATTTGACAGAAATCACAAGTAGGCAGAGAGGCAGGCAGAGAGAGAGGAGGAAGCAGGCTCCCTGCTGAGCAGAAAGCCCGATGTGGGGCTTGAACCCAGGACCTGGGATCATGACCTGAGCCGAAGGCAGCGGCTTAACCCACTGAGCCACCCAGGCGCCCCATTGTTTATGGTTGGTTCTAAGTGGGTGTGGGAGTAAGGCCTGAGTTGCAGTGTTTTGGGACAGACTCTCAACCTTCTCAAGTCCCTATTTGGTGTTGGCTGTTTGTTCTCAATACAGTCCTCAGCAGCTTTGTTGCTGTTTCCCAGGAGCCATTTTGGAAGTCTTGGTAACTTTTCCCAAAGACAGAATCAATGGTGACTCTTCTGAACAACCAAATTTGCTTCTCAGATATTCCCAGAAATAAAGACTTTACCTGAGTCCTGCAACCCGCTGGAGTGATGCCAAGAGTCAGGCACTCCAGAGGCAAGTCTGGAGGTTTATGACCTGATAAGCCAGACCCAACTGGGGAGATTTGTACCGTTTTTCTTGACAAGTATGGAGGGACCTACAGAACTTTAATTTCTCTCAATTTCAGAGTTTAAAGAACTTGATTTACTCCAAAGCAGAAAATAAACAGAAAAAAGCAATTTGTGAGATAGTCATTAAACATATTCTCAGAAATACTGAGCTTTGGCATGAGGGAGAAGGATGAAAAGTTGCATACATGTCCATGGTTAGCTCTCATCATTGAAGATCGTATTCTGTGGTGTGAGAACAACCCTCTGGACCAGTAAAAGAGAGCAACCTTCAGAGAAGGAGGAGGCTGGCCATCTCAATCCAGCAAAGCCCACTTTTTGCATCCTTAGCTTATTTTAGTTCTCTAAGCCTTTGTTTTTTGATCCTAGCACTGGCCTTCAGGTACCGTCTTCCCATTGAATGATTCCTCTTTTTATAGGTTGTAGTGGATAACAGTGTCTCCTAGTTCTAGGCTATTTCACTCATTCTTGCCCACTACCTCTTTGTTCCTTAACCTGGAATTTAATTAACTCTTTAAGTTTGGCCTTCTCCTTCTTCCTACTCCAAATAGGAATGGTTTATCCAGGGTCCATGGACCACTAATCAGTTCTATGTATAGAACTATGTTTTCAGATTGGTTCCTAATCCTGTGTATTTTCTTTTACACATTTTTAAAGCATTATTCTATGAATGGTTCCACCAGCTTCACCAGATGACCAAAAGGTGTTCATGGTCAGACAAAGGTTTTATCTCCCCTTCCTTAGGAGACTACTGCCTCATGCTTCAGTGACTCTGATGTCTTTCCATCTCACAATCAAGATTAATTCCTTGATGTCTTTATTAACACAGGTGTGTAGCCTTAATGACATTCTTCTATCTCCAAGGTAGAGCTCAAATTCCACCAAAATATCCATTCCTTGATTTTGTCTGTGTTTCATTTTTACCAACTGTTTTTATTCTATTTTATTGTTTCTATTTTATTTATCCTCTTTTCAACATTATTTTTTATTAATTATTTTTATTAACATATAATATATTATTTGCTCAGGTTTATGAATTGTCAGGCTTACACACTTCACAGCACTCATCATATCACATACCCTACCCAATGTCCATAACACAACCACCCTCTCCACCCTCCCCTCTCCCCAGCAACCCTTAGTTTGTTTTGTAAGATTAAGAGTCTCTTATAGTTTTTCTCCCTCCCAGTCCCATCTTGTTCAATTTTTCCTTCCCGACCCCGAAGCCCCCCACTCTGCCTCTCAAATTCCTCATATCATGGAGATCATATGATAATTGTCTTTCTCTGATTGACTTATTTTGCTCAGCATAATACCCTCTAGTTCCATCCACATCATTGTAAATGGCAAGATTTCATTTCTTTTGATGGCTGCATAGTATTCCATTGTGTGTGTGTGTGTGTGTGTGTGTGTGTGTGTGACATCGTCTTTATCCATTCATCTGTTGATGGACATCTGGGTTCTTTCCATAGTTTGGCTATTGTGGACATTGCTGCTATAAACATTTGGGTGCACGTGCCCCTTTGGATCACTACATTTGTATCTTAAGGGTAAATGCCCAGTAGTGTGATTGCTAGGTCATAGGGTAGCTCTATTTTCAGCTTTTTGAGGAACTTCCATGGTGTTTTCCAGAGTGGCTGCACCAGCTTGTGTTCCCACCAACAGTGTTGGTTCCCCTTTCTCTGCATCCTCGCCAACACCTGTTGTTTCCTGACTTGTTAATTTTAGCCATTCTGACTGGTGTGAGGTGGTAAGTCATTGTGGTTTTGATTTGTATTTCCCTGATGCCAAGTGATGTGGAGCACTTTTTCATGTGTCTGTTGGCCATCTGGATATCTTCTTTGCAGAAATGTCTGTTCATGTCTTCTTCCCATTTCTTGATTGGATTATTTGTTCTTTGGGTGTTGAGTTTGATAAGTTTTTTATAGATTTTAGATACTAGCCCTTTACCTGATATGTCATTTGCAAATATCATCTCCCATTCTGTCAGTTGTCTTTTGGTTTTGTTAACTGTTTCCTTTGCTGTGCAAAAGCTTTTGATCCTGATGAAGTCCTAATAGTTCATATTTGCCCTTGCATCCCTTGCCTTTGGTGATGTTTCTAGGAAGAAATTACATGGCTGATGTTGAAGAGGTTGCTGCCTGTGTTCTCCTCAAGGATTTGGATGGATTCCTGTCTCACATTGAGGTCTTTCATCCATTTTGAGTCTATTTTTGTGTATGGTGTAAGGAAATGGTCCAATTTCATTTTTTTGCATGTGGCTCTCCAATTTTCCCAACACCATTTGTTGAAGAGACTGCCTTTTTTCCATTGGACATTCTTACCTGCTTTGTTGAAGATTAATTGACCGTAGAGTTGAGGGGTCCATTTCTGGGTTCTCTTTTCTGTTCCGTTGATCCGTGTGTTTGTTTTTGTGCCAGAACCATACTATGTGGATGATTACAGCTTTGTAATAGAGCTTGAAGTCTGGAATTGTGATGCTGCCAGCTTTGGTTTTCTTTTTTAACATTCGTCTGGCTATTCAGGGTCTTTTCTGGTTCCATATAAATTTTAGGATTATTTGTTCCATTTCTTTGAAAAAAAAATCGATAGTATTTTGATAGGGATTGCATTAAATGTGTAGATTGCTTTAGGTAGCATAGATACTTTTCACAGTATTTGTTCCTCCAATCCATAAGCATGGAACGTTTTTCCATTTCTTTGTGTCTTCCTCAGTTTCTTTCATGAGTACTTTATAGTGTTCTGAGTACAGATTCTTTGCCTCTTTGGTTAGGTTTATTTCTAGGTATCTTATGGTTTTGGGTGCAATTGTCAATGGGATTGACTCCTTAATTTCTATTTCTTCTGTCTTGCTGTTGGTGTATAGAAATACAACTGATTTCTGTGCATTGATTTTATATCCTGACACTTTACTGAATTCCTGTATGAGTTTTCACAGTTTTGGAGTGGAGTCTTTTGGGTTTTCCACAAAAAGTATCATATCATATGCAAACAGGGAGAGTTTGACTACTTCCCTGATTCAGGTACCTTTTATTTCTTTGTGTTGTCTGATTGCTGAGGCTAGGACTTCTAGTATTATGTTGAATAGCAGTGGTGATAGTGGACATCCCTGCCATGTTCCTGACCTTAGGGGAAAAGCTATCAGTTTTTCCCATTGAGAATGATATTTGCTGTGGGTTTTTCATAGATGGCTTTGATGATATTGAGGTACGTACCCTCTATCCCTACACTTTGAAGAGTTTTGATCAAGAAAGGATGCTGTACTTTGTCAATGCTTTTTCAGCATCTATTGAGAGTATCATGTGGTCTTTTGTTTGGGGCATTTAGCTCATTTACATTCAGGGTAACTATTAAAAGATATGAATTTAGTGCCATAAGGTGACTGATACTCTATATTACCTGTAAGGTGACTGTTCCTCTATATTGTCTCTGTTCTTTCTGGTCTACTACTTTTAGGCTCTCTCTTTGCATAGAGGACCCTTTCCAATATTGCCTGTAGAACTGGTTTGGTGTTTGCAAATTCTTTTAATTTTTGTCCTGGGAGCTTTTTATCTCTCCTTCTATTTTCAATGATAGCCTAGCTGGGATATAGTATTCTTGGCTGCATATTTTTCTCATTTAGTGGAGTGAATATATGATGCCAGTTCTTTCTGGCCTGCCAGGTCTCTGTGGATAAGTCTGCTGCCAATCTAATATTTCTAGCATTGTATGTTATAGACTTCTTGTCCTAAGCTGCTTTTAGGATATTGTCTTTGTCACTAAGACTTGTAAGTTTTACTATTAGATGACAGGGTGTAGAGCTATTTTTGTTGATATAGAAGGGGCTTCTCTGTGCCTCTGGATTTTGATGCTTGTTCCCTTTGCTATATTAGGGAAATTCTCTACTGTAATTCGTTCAAATATACCTTCTGCCCCCCTCCCTCTTTCTTCTTCTTCTGGAATCCCAATTATTCTGATGTTGTTTCATCTTATGGTATCACTTATCTCTTGAATTCTCCCTTTGTAGTCCAGTAGTTATTTGTCTCTCTTTTGCTCAGATTCTTTATTCTCCATCATTTGGTCTTCTATATCACTAATTCTCTCTTCTGCCTCATTTGTCCTAGCAGTAAGAGCCTCTGTTTTGATTTCACCTCATTAATAGATATTTTAAATTCAACTTGGTTATATGTTAGTTCTTTTATTTCTCCATATAGGGTTTCTCTAATATCTTCCATGCCTTTTTCGAGCCCATCTAGCACCTTGAGAATCATTGTTCTGAAATCTAGTTCTGACATATTACTGATGTCCGTATTGATTAGGTCCCTAGCCTTTGGTACTACCTCTTTTTCTTTTCTTTTCTTCTTTTTTTTTTTTTTTGTGGTGAGTTTTTCTGCCTTATCTTTTTATCCAGATAAGAATATATGAACGAGAGAATAAAATACTAAAAGGGTGGCAAAGACCCCAGACAAATGTGTGTTAACCAAATCAGAGGAAATCCAAAACTGGGGGGAGAAGATAGGGGGAGGAAAGAAATAAAGAAGAAAAAACTTTTTATATATATTAGAGTGGTGAATAGTACAGAGCCACCCACTTGATTTTGGGTGTATTTTGGTCTCTTAGAAGAAACTACCTTCCAAAATTTTAAAGAGAGGAAAACTTACATATGTACAAAAATAAGGGTAAACATGGTGAAGGGATGGAATATGAATGTAAAGATGAAAATTTAAAAAAAAAATTCTAAAAAAGGAATTGATAAGATAAGTTGGTTGGAGAAAATTAAAAAAAAGAGGAGGGAATATGCTCAGGCTGGAGACTAGAACAAAGCCATGTGCTAGATTAGGGTATATTTTGATCTATTAGAAGAAACTGTAGAAACTGTAGGAAAAAAAAACCTTATTTGTATGCAAAAAATAAGTTTAAATACAATGAAGGTATAAAATATGAATATAACAAAGAGGTTTTGACAATTTTTTTTTAGAAAGATATTGTTAAGATAACCTAGTTAAAAAATGTTAAAAGAGGGAAGAGGAAAAGTTACAAAAATAGAATAAGGAAACAATGAAATTTAAAAAAAATATTAACTTTGCAAGACTAAAGGATCATGGGGAAAAGGCCATGAATTCTATGCATTGTTTTCACTTAACTCTGGAGTTCTACTTTTCTTCTTGATCAGTGAGCTTTGTATTGGCTGGATGTTCTGGGTGATCTTCTGGGGGGGGAGCCTGTTGCAGTGATTTTCAAATGTCTTTCCCTGGGGTGGAATTGCATCGCCCTTGCCAGGGACCGGGCTAAGTTATCTGCTCAAGTTTTGCTCTCAGAGCTCAGAGCTCTCAGAGCTTCTTGTTCCCTGAATGCTGAATGGGAATGAACATAGTGGCCTCCCAGTCTCCACCCAGAGGAGCCGGGAGCTCAGGGCCCCACTCCTCAGTGTGCCCTCAGAGAAAAGCAGTCAGTCCCTCCTGTCTTCTTGGTCTCCAACTGCACTCCAAGGTTACCTGGTCTGTGACCAAGCATTTCTATCTCTGGCATATGGCCCAGTTTGGAGTCTCCAAACCCAGCAGATTGCTTCCACACTGCTCCTCCAGGAGCAGGAAGGTTAGTCTCCCCGGATCTGCCACTTGTGGGGTCCCTGCTCGAAGAGCAGTGGTCCGACTGTGCCTTGGATCACAGTTTAAGGTAACCCCAATCTGAAAGCTCACTCTTCAGCTTTGTCTCTGTAGTTGGCTTCCCTGCTCTTATACCTGGCAGCTCTGCCATATTCAGACACTCCTGATCTTTCTGTGACCCCATGGGACCTGAGACCACACTGTCCCCACAAGAGCTCCACTCCTGCTTAGCCTCTGGAGTGATGTTCCTCAGTGGAGGCAACTTCTAAATGTTCTGATTTTGTGCTCCATTGCTCCTCCACTTGCTGGGAGCTGTCCCCTTCCACCGCGGTCTATCTTCCCATCACTTTGGATTCACTTCTCTGCATGTCCTACCTTTCAGAAAGTGGTCAATTTTCTGTTCCTAGAATTGCTGCTCTTCTTCTCTTCTATCTCCTTTGAGTTTATAGGTGTTCAGAATGGTTTGATACCTATCTTGCTGAGCTCCTAGGATCTGATGTCATTTCAGTCTGCTGCTCCTCTGCCATCTTGCCTCTCTCCTCTGATCAACATTATTAAAGAAGGTCTTGTGTCCAGTCTCATATTTAATTCATATTCACATACTGATCTTTGTTGGTCAGGGACAAAGTGCTCCTTCTAAATTTGATGAATATTTTAATGATTAGTCATCTTGTCATAATACAGGAACCAGATTTTCCTTTCTTCTCATTAGAGGGTCAGCAGCCCTCTAGCTGCTAGGTGCAGTGTAAACGAAGATAGGCTTTGGGATGTCCCTGAGTGTTCCTGCAGCACCTAAGCAAGGTGAGCAAGATAAGGAAGGAAAAATAGGAGAAGAAACAGAAAAGGAAAAGAGAGAAAATTAGGAAAGAGAAGGGAAAAGGAGAGACAGAAATTGTCATCTACCGGGGAACACACAGATGCTTCTGATTGCAGAGACCTTGTCCCCTTTGTTAATATTTATGTTCCCATGTCAAGCAATCTGTAAACGTCTTTTTCAAAAAACCCAGTGGCCCTCTAACGATCTCTGTAGAATGCCAGATAAAAACAGGAGATATACTCTCCTGCATTTAAAAAGCCTCCAACATAAATGTTGCTAATAGCAGGGTGTGGAGTGTACCATCATCTCTCTCTCTGTGATGTCCTTGTGTGCTAGTGTAGAGGGAATGCAAGGTCATTGTCACCATTATCTCAGACTGGTCTTACCTAGTGGCTAGATGGCTATTTTGGAACAATCTGGCCTTTGACAAAAGCTGGTTTTGCCCCCTAAATATCCATAGTCTTTAGTCTGACATGATGTTGATCATGGTATACTATGATTGATGATCTTCAGGTCTCTCAGTGTCACCTGCTAGTACATAAATACACTTGCAAGAAGTAAGGTAATAGCGTCCATGGACTCTTCTTGCCATTCTTTCTAACACCTGGGGCCACTCAGGCATGTCCTCTAGGTTATTTAACTTTTGGTGGAAGCCCTGGGAGAGGAGGACCAGAGTATAGGAGTGTTGCTGACAATGATAACTTGATGCCTTATATTAAGAAACTCGAGAAAACCAGGCAATACTGTATGTCATCTGAAGGATAAAGGATAAGACATTGGAAAAGGTGGAAAAGCAGTGAAGAAACATTATCTTCAATTTTCCCTTGATTTCCTGTCCAAAGTATGGGTAGTATTGAGATCTAGAACTTTGAAAAAGTATGTGTCTTTTTTTTTTTCTTTTAAGTTAAAAAAAAGAAATGGGATGATGACTTAGAAGAGAAAAAGAGGACATTTCTTTTATGGTGGCAGTCAGGTATGGTAGGAAGTTACTTGTATAATTCAAAAGGCCTCTGATTTTTAAAAGGAAATCATTGTAGTTGTTAATTTGAGTACCATCTTTCTGTAAACTCAGAATACATGAAACAGATGAGGTTTAAGTTTTTGCTTTGGCCTAGTCTTCCCAGGTCTTGGTTGTACGCAACAAGCTTGTGAGTATGGGTGTAAAAGAAGGAAGTAATGTGTGTTCACATTCCCCTCTCAACAGTCAAATCTTCCCAAGTCCCATATAATCAGGAGTATTTCTCCACATGCTCAGTCTCAATAGAAGATGATGAGTGGTCCCTAAAGACTGAATAGAAGCTCTATTCTATTCCTTTTATAACAAATTAATTTTGGAGTTTTTCTTCTGTGTTTTTTTGATAATCAGTTACTTACTAGCTGTTTATTCATTTAAAATATATTTGTTGTTTTGCTAACTTTTACGTATAAGCAAGTCACTAAAGACTAGTCTACTGGTGTGCTAGACTTTTTAAAATATTCCATTATCCTTTTACAGTTTCATTGGGAAAATCCCTCTTTAAGAATATTCTGGGGGGGTGGGGCACCTGGGTGGCTCAGTGGGTTAAAGCCTCTGCCTTCGGCTCAGGTCATGATCCCAGGGTCCTGGGATCGAGCCCCGCGTCGGGCTCTCTGCTTGGCGGGGAGCCTGCTTTCCTTTCTCTCTCTCTCTGCCTGCCTCTCTGCCTACTTGTGATCTGTCAAATAAATAAATAAATAATCTTTAAAAAAAAAAAAAAGAATATTCTGGGGTAGTTGATTTTCCTTAGTTGCTCTGCGCATTTGATTGATTAGCCATTAAAATAAGTGCACTGGACTTCCCAAGGGCCTGGAGTTATGAAAGGTTGGGGAAAGCATATTCCAAATCCAGTGCATAGTGAATGAAGCTTAATCCCTTACTGAGTGTGTGTTCCCGACATATAAACCAGCTGGAATGAAGACTCCATAACTACAGGATATCTGGTGTGACTCTGCCCCTGAGTTGCTTGGAGATTAGCAAAATAATCCTGCTTTTTGCTGACGCCTCAGTTGTTGGTGCACTTTGAATCCATATGCAGAATGATTATGAATTCTTGTAATGAGCCAGTCCAGCTGAGACCCGGTGGGTGGACTGTTTGAAAGTGTGGTTGGATCCATTATCAGGGTGTTTCAATAGACTAAGCCCTCGGATACAACACTTAAAATCAGCAGGCCCAGCAAGCACACCACACCCCTTTAAACTGAAGCCTGCGGTGCATAAATAAAAATGGGAAGGGATTAGTCTTTTGGGGACGAATCTCCAAGTTGAAACGCAATAGAAATTACAGCAAGTAGCAACTTTCTAAATTATTTTCTTACACTCTGTGCTGTTCTTTATTCTATATTTTTAGTGCTTCTACCTCCTAAATTCATTCTCTGTGCTGCTACTTTTAATACATCTCCAATGATGTATTTTCTGTGAGAATTCAATTACCTGGAGAAGCAGATGTGCTAAATGGCAATTTGAAGATTATTTTTTTTCTCCAAGTTGATTTCAAAGCTGAGTCATGATTCCAGCTCTGGTACTGTCAGGAGAGAATTACTATCAACAAGCTGTTGAAAATGAAACCTAATAATGAGGGAGAATAGATGAAACATCAAGTAAAACTCTGTGTTCTTGCCGATTGCTTCATTTAATTGGCATCATTTTATTGAATTTTTAATAGAATGAAATGAGATTTTAATGTAATCTCATTGAGTTTAGACCTAATTCAATATATTAATTTATTATGACTCTTCCCTCATTAGTTTTGTATGAAGTTATGCAATGAAAAGTTTGCCAAGTTGTCAGTAATTTGTCAACTTTTAAAATTTTCTCCTAAGGAGTTTTATTTGTAATAACACAAAAAGCAAAATGAAATCATTCATGAGCATTTTCTTTACTGTTACCCTAGTTAAGATACTGTGAGTTGTTAAGGAAGTGTGCGTTTATATCTGCTAAATTTTCATAAACTTGTAGACTGAGCTTCAGTTACATTAACCCTTTAAATAATTATATAATCCTGTGATGTGCCTGGCAATTAGAAAAATTGAGTGACTGCTTTCATTTAATGGTGTGATCTGAAATGGGTCTCATTACAAATCACATATTTAATTTGAGTCACGCAATATAACTTTTTTTCAGGGTTTTCCTGAAAAATACTGAGGGTGCTTTTGTCTATTTACTATTTTCTGATTACTTTATCCAGTATATTTAGTGAATTTGGCATCAGATTTCTCAAATAGGGAACTTAATGAAATGCAAATATGTAAGGTCCCCACTGTTTTAACAAGGAGATGATAAAACCAGGATATTCAAGTTGCCCAGAAGAAAAGTTACAGAAAAATCAACTGATTATTTGGCATTTGTGAATAGAAGAGTTTTTGGTAAAATTCTATGATCTATTATATTTTCTAATTCTATAATGGAATTTTGGTAAAGTTGTATTGGTTTCAATGTCTATAATTTTCTAGTGAGTTTAACTTTAAATACTTTTTAAATTACATAAGTAAGGGCACCTGGGTGGCTCAGTGGGTTAAGCTGCTGCCTTCTGCTCAGGTCATGATCTCAGGGTCCTGGGATCGAGTCCCACATCGGGCTCTCTGCTCAGCAGGGAGTCTGCTTCCCTTCCTCTCTCTCTGCCTGCCTCTCTGCCTACTTGTGATCTCTCTCTGTCAAATAAATAAATAAAATATTTAAAAAAAATAAATAAATTACATAAGTAATATATATTTATTATTTAAATGTTATAACATAAATAAATAAAAATCATGTGTAATTTTAAACCCAGAGAATGACTATTGATATTTTATTATATCATCATATAGACATTTCTATCTGTGTGTTTCATACAAGAAGGGGAAAAAGCCATTCATAATATTTTATAATCATATTCCACTCAACAGTATATTACTTGTCAACATATGTCTCACCAGGAGCATTCTTTTTAGTGGCTGCATATTTTTGTGTGGTTCTACTAAAATTTATTTAATCAAACCTCAGTGTTGGTTATCTAGGTTATTTTACATATTTTTGCTACTATAAATAATGCTGTGAAAACACTTTGCAGGTAAAGTTTTCTGTACTTCTTCACTCTGATCTTGTGATAAATTTTTAGAGTTGAAGTGAATTCATATTGCTGAAAAATGACTTTGGGAGAACTTTACAATCTCATAGCCTATTTCAATTTTTCCTGCTGTAGTTCAATCAATGAAATACTATTTTAATAGGCACTTAAAGGAAGAGATGCTTAGTTTTCAGGTGGATGGACAAAAGGGACAAAAAAGAGAATGAATTATTCTCCTACTTCTGAATCCAGAACAGAAGACTCTTAGAAGTCTAGGCATTTCTTCTAGGGTGGTTATTACTTATGCAGGATCTGAATCAATGATTGTTTTAAACCTGGCGAAGCTACATTGTTTTTAGTATTCCTGTTCTTGGAAGAGAGAGAATGCCATTGTATCTTGCATATCACATTGGCACCATGCCTTCATACTCAGATTATTAATGGAGATTACCCTATTGCATTAGTGTTACTATTAACTCGGTGGCTTGAAACAAGACTAATTTATCCCCTCATTGTTCCAGAGTCCAGAAGTCTGAAAGCAAGGTGTTGGCAAGGCTGCACTGGCTCTGAGGTCTCCAGAGTATTCCTCCTCACCTCTTCTAGCTTCTGGTGGCTCTAGGTGTTCTGCTTCTTTGGTTTGTGGCTGTTATCAGTCTAATCTCTACCTCTATGATCACTTTGCCTCCTTCTCTTCTATGTCTCTTATAAGCTACTGTCATTGATTTAGAGTGACCTGGGTAAACCAGAATGATCATCTCAGGATTCTTTTTTTTTTATTATTTAATTTAATTCTATTATTTTTTTTATGTGTGTTCCAAAATTCATTGTTTATGCCCCACACGCAGCGATCCATGCAATACGTGCCCTGCTTAATACCCACCACCAGGCTCAGGATTCTTAATTATGTCTACAGAGACCTTTTTCTCCCCCAAGTAACATTCATAGATTTTGGGGATTAGGATGTGAACATATATTTTGGGAGACACCATTCATCCCGCTCCTCTAAATATCAGAGAAAGACTAGTTTCTCCTTAGTCCCTCTCTCCTGAATCTGTTACAACAGAAAGAAAGAATGGGAGCTATTTCTAAAGGTCACATTTTATCCTAAGACTGAGATTGAAGAGAAGTTCTAACTAGAGTTGGCTTAACAATTTTATTTTGCTCATGGAGATGCATCTAAGAAAATAGAGTACCTTTCCTAGATGGATCATATTGACTGGCCCTAAATTATTTTGATTCATTTTCTATTTTGAACCTCCAAATACCCATCACTGATTGAATATTAGCCATCTGGGATTTAAAATTTGAAATTCTAAGGAAGATAGCTTTCCTCTATGAACTAACAACTCTTTTCCCAAGACTTAGGGATAGACTTAGGCATAGACTTAGGCAAAATCTGTAGCTTTTTCATATGTTTCTGTTTCACTTTTTTCCCCTCTTGTAGTTAACTGGAGGAAGAAATAGGAAGAGAGAAGTACATAGAGCCTCTTTGGTGTCTCTTGGCTCCTTTTTATAGATAAAGGTTGGGATCCTCTATGACACGATTGGCTCAAGAGTTTTGCAGGCTGGGTACACAAATGAGCATGAGGTGTTCCATTAAAAATGCTTAATTTCAGAGGTCCATGAAGCTGCTTCATCTAAGGTGACTTTTTGAAGCAGGGGAGATCTTAATGCATTATGAAGTGACTGAAGCTTAAGCTAGCTGACCCTACTTTTGGGTACTCTCCTAGGCTAGAGATTCTATGCTCTCTATTTGTTGGTGGGACTCACTACAGTCCTTTTTAGAATCAAGGCCACCTTTCTTGATGGATGAGTCTTACTTATACAGCATTGTTCTCTAATGTTCCATCTTATCCTGGTATTATGATTGTGTAATTCAACTTTGAAGACAGGTCCATCCTGATATCAAAGAGCAATAGGTTTTGGGAAATCTTATGGATTTAAGTTCTTTAATTTTTATATCAAATATATGTAAATATTAAATGAGCTAGTTTTCCCAGAGATTTGCATTAATTTGGCTTTTTATCTTGGTACCTAATGTCAAGAAAACAATTGTTATTTTAAATCCTACGTTTGAAATTTCAAATAGCAATACATTGACCAATAGTGAGAATTTCAGATATCGATAGTATTTCTTTAAGAGAGGGCTAATATGCATTCAAAAATCCTTTTAAAGCCTTTAAAAAATCAATTGTTATGCATTCTCTTAGTGAATGTAAGAATGTAAGTTTGACTTCTTCGGAGAGGATTTAAAGTAATACTGGATTAAAGAAGCAGATTCTTTGTCTCTCTCATATAAATCGGACTTGGTGTGGTAGCTCTGCTCCACAGGGCTGTCAGGGGCTCAGGTTCCTTTGCTCTTGCTGTTCTGCTGTCCCTAAGTGCTGTCCTTGTCTCATGGTCCCTGACGGCTCACCACCATTTCCACATTCCAACTCTTGGACAGTCTAGCCTGGAAGTTGCTCATCTCTCTTCTGTACATGTCCTATTGGCCTGAACTTTATTACTTGTCCACAGCTAACTGTAAAGTGAAGACTGGGTAAGTCTTTGTTCCGGGTGCCTATGTGGAGGCTTTCAGTTATCTTACAAGGAGAAAAGGGACAGTTAAGGACAAATAGCAGTCTCAGGGAACGCTAGTGATAGGTAGAACGGTAGCATTCATAAACATACTGGCTTTTAGAATAGTGTGTAAATATGGTAAACTCATGAATTTGAAAAATCACTGTTTGCTTGAAACATCTAGAACTGTATTCTTGACTATAATATATTAACATTGCTTTCTGATTTCGTTCAATACAATCTTGTTAAAATTCTCTCAAAAATGTGTTTTTTTCTGTTTTGTTTTGTTTTTATTTTGGTTTGGTTTGTTTTTTTCTCCTAGCAGGCAATTGATGTTGTTTGGTTCAGAGGGCAAATTCTGTCCGACTTCGAGGGGTTCAAGCCTTTGTATGCTGCTCTGATTTCATAGCTCAGCAGTGAGCCAGGACCTGTGGCATGTTATACACAGAATTAGAGGATCCTTATCTCCAGTGCTCTTCCTTCAGAAACTCTTCCCTCACTCTGCAGCTTACCAGGGCTCATTTTCCTATTCCTTTGGCCAGAAATAAGGTATCCCCCCCTACCCACCACAGTTGTCATTACATAACTGGTGCCCACCTTCAGGGCTATGTGGCAAAAAGAAAGAGAGAGAGGAAGACAGCAAGAGAGAGACAGCAAGCCTGGTATTCCTTCCTTCCAGGAAGGAATTTGCTTGGGAGCAAAAGGAATTTCTTTCTTTTTTCTTTCCTTCTTTAACCCACTCCTTTCCTTTCCTTCTTTCCTTCTTTCCTTCCTTCCTTCTTCTTTCCTTCCTTCCTTCCTTCTTTTTTTTCTCATTTCCAGTTTCTCTAGTCAGGAAGATAGGATTTCTCCTGGAATTTTAGCTACTTATGCCAACACAGCTGCAGCTCTACTGGGGAGTGACAAAAAGAAGAACAACAAAAACAAAATGGGAAACTCCTCTCTTATTATGGGCTGAATTGTGTCCCTCAAAATTAATGTTTTGAAGCCCTAGTTCCTAATATCACAGAATGTGACCATATTTTGAGATAAGACTTTTAAAGAGGTAAATTAAGTAAAACAGAGTCATTCAAGTGAGCTCTAATCCCACATGACTGGTGTCTTCATAAGAAGAGTCCAGACATATACACAGAGGAAAGAGCATGTGATGAGGACAAAGGGAGAAGGGGGCCATCTGCAGACCAAGGACAGAGACCTCAGAAGGAAAAACTTTGCCGACACCTTGGTTTTAGACTTCCAGTCTCCAGAACTGTGACAAAATTAATTTCTGTTGTTAAAGCCTCCCAGTTTGGTATTTTTTTTACCACAGCCCTTGCAAATGAATATATACCTATATAGGCCACTTCTCCAGGTTTTGATTCTGCTTCCAATCTGTCTTCTCTTGTTTACTTTGAGAGATGTTAGGTGGTTGCTTTCTAATTTTGTTCAGAGCTTTTGGTTGTAATCAGAGGGAAGAGAGCAGCTGCAGTGAGCTTATTCCTTCACGGCCACCAATATGAATTAAACAGATAGGTATAGCTTACATTTCTGTCATCTCTTTAGAGTTACTGAATCAAGGAAAATCAGAAGTGTTAGGAATGAAAAGCCACTTCCTAAGCAGATTTGTCCTCCACACAGAAGGTTTGCCCCTGGAAGCTCCAGTTCACATTGAGGATTGGCATAATGGAAGTTTTACTAATCTTGCATTGTAGATTTTGCATTTTATCCCTTATTTATATTCAGAAGAAATTCAAAATTTTGAGTAGTGTTTAAATGCCTGAAAAAATATAGCAAAGTGGTACATATATGTAATAGAGTTCATGCTTTTTTTTATATCAAGAAAATGTAACTGTATTTGAGAAATTTTGGCAGGTAGGAAATTTTGGACTTCAAGTAACAGCCTGAAGAGAAGAGCACTAATACAATAAAGATAATGTGTTAGCTACTTATCAAGTAACCACAAGTAGATAGACAGGCAGGGCCTGGGTTGACTAATGCAGTGGCTTATCCAAAACATGGCTTTTCCCATTTTTTTGACTCTTACAGCTGCAGAGACCTTAAGCTTATCTCCTTACTACTGTAAGATGCCTGTGGCTGCTTCAAGTATCACATCTTTAGGCCACAGCCTCCAACGAATAAGAGGAGGGGGGCCCATCCCTTTTCAAGAATAAAGAGAACTTTTGTAGAGGACTGTCGGGAGGCTAACTCTCACACATCATTGGCTTGAACTGACTGCATTCCATACTCCTTCTTGAACCAAACTTGGGTGAAGGGATGGATATTTGCCATAGCTTAGACTAAGGTGCATATTCTTACTAGGGGAAGGTCGAAGACTTCCCTTCTGTATAAGGTCTTCTCGCTACTCTACTGCATTAGTGTGCATCTGTGCACTCATGTGTCCTATATGTGTTTATGTGATGTGGGGGCTTTAGGCAGTCAGTGATATTCTGTATAGAGGTTACCTTTCACTTTGGCTCTAGCTGGGTGAGAACACAATGTTGGTAATCTTGTGTCATCATTGATACCTTGCCGAAGAACTGTTTCCTTAGCCTGAGAGTTAAGAGCCCACCAATAGAACAGAAATTAGAGTCCACTAGACTTTCTTACTTCTATTGAAAAGGGATGCCACTAATAATGTATTTATTAATGTTTAACAATTAGCTCTCTAGAAAAGCCCGTAATTTGTAGTGTTGACCAGATTCCATTGTGTAAATACTCCCATCATGACCCATTTCAGGTTACCATGATGTCCCTAAACATGGAGATTGGAAGATGCATGCACACTCTGTCATGAGCTCATGCAGGCCAGCTATGGTGCACCACTGGTACACCTTGCTGCAGTGAGGAGTCTGCTTTTTCTTTAGGACATGGCTGAGGACAGTTTAGAACAGTGTTTCTCAATCTCAATATTGTTGACATTTGGGGTTGACAAATTCTGTTATTATGGGGCCGCTTTGTGGATTGCAGTTTATTTAGCAGATCCCTGGCCTTTACCCACTCAGTACCAGTAGTATTTCCCCCTGTTGTGACAACTAATATATTTTCAGATATTTGCTACCTGTCCCCTGTGGACAGAATGGCCTCCAACTGAGAACCACTGGCCTCTGGGAAGGGAGAGTTGGCTCCATATGAACGCTGTGCAGGTGTTTTGATGGTCTCACTAACATCTGAGGTAAAAGAAAAGGCCTGCCATTTATTGTGACTTTGATAAGGGTCCATCAAATAATGGTCTAAGTAAATCCAATGCTTTCACATTTTTGAATGTGGAATTATGCCTCTTTTCTGGTTGATGTGTTACAGATGGGGACCCTGCACTCTCTTTATTCTACAACACAGTATTTTGAATGGTAGTTGAAACATTTTAAACTATAGATTTTTCATAGCTGGTTCTTGATCTAGTAGAAACTATGCATTGATCAATTCTTTCATCTCTTGGTGTGTAAAGCAATTGGCTGATTTAATCTACAAGTATAGGAAACCGTTACATTATTTTCTGGATGAGAATTAAGCACTAAGATTAGAGAAAAGTTGGAAGAAAAAATACTTCGTAGATCTTGGTTAGGGACTTTAAATGTTAATCCAGATATAAATGGGCTGATGTTTTGTTGAATTATTTTCATGACTTCAAGGAATGGTATGGAAATGGTAAGGTGAGAAAAAGAAAACACATGAACTATGCAGGGATATGAACTTCATAGTCTCAGCTGGAACACAGATTTCCCTAGATAAAGCTGCTGTGATGGATTATACCATGAACACTTGACTAGCTCTATATTTGTGCCACAGGGCCATCCTTTTGGAATCCAGTGCAAACAGGTATCCCCTGGCCAAAGCATGAGGCATGTCATGGCTGTGTCATGTCACAGTTCTCTACCCCTGCATCACCTAGCCACACAGCTTTGGGTTGGACCAGTGCTATTCAAAGAGTGTTTTGGGGACTGTTCCCAGGTAGGGATAAATCCAGGAAGCAAACATTTAGAAACAGGTAGAGGAATTTTATGTTTCAGTGGCATAGAAGATGTGATCTGTTTTAGGAATTCATTTTTATTGTAGCTTATAAAAGTGTTACTCTACAAAGGACTAGGAAAACAAAAAAAAAAAAACAACCAACAGTCTCCCAAATCTAGTTTTTTCTCACAGGATGACTTGAAAAGTACAAGACTAGATTGCTTAATTCCTAAATTTGGCTTATTTTTAATATATAAAATTAATTTCAAATTTCTGTCATATCACATGGAAGTTTCTATGAGAATAATGTTAAACTTCATGGCTCTTTTGAGGAAGGTGATAAAAAGTAGAGAAAGCAGAGTAGCCAACTGAAGTGAAGTGAGACCATACCAGTGCTCCATGGAAGAACCTTGGCATTTTTCTGCCTCACTGACTTTTTGGTTTCTTATGTCCGTGCTGGACCATTTGTGCTTCTCTCAGGAGAAAGATGTGGAACTGGGATCTTTTCATGATATCTGAAGGTATGGAAGCCAGGAGTAGATGTAACATACTTAACTATGTACTCTGGCAAATACAATGATTTTCAGCACCTCACTGTAGAGCTTAATCTCCTAGCCCCTGAAACTTGTCCTAGTATAACTTCTAACTTCAGTGCTAGGAACCACATTAAATAGACTTTTATGTCTGTTGCTTTATTTGCAGTGTACTAAGACTGTACTTACAGTTCATGATTGCAGATAAAGAATGAAGGCATTTGTTCTGTTGAATATTAAAAAATGATTTAAATTTGCCCACCTGTATTGAGCAAAGATGACATTGTTCTGATCATCATTTTCTCTGTCACATGAGGCAGAATTCCTTTCATGCTTCCCTTCTGTGTAACAGTGTTGATATAGACTAAATATCTATGCTCCCCCATTTCATATGCTGAAACCTAATGCCCAATGTGGGGGTATTTGCAAGTGAGTTCTTTGGTAGATGAAAGGGATTAGTGCCCTTATAAAAGAAACCCCAGAATAGTTCCTTGTACCTTCTGCCATGTGAGGACACAAGAAGGAGACAACCATCTATGAACTAGGAAGGGGGTCCCTCACTGGACACTGAATCTGCCAGCACCTTGGTCTTGGACTTCCTGGCCTCCAGAAGTTTAAAAAAGAAATTTCTGTTGTTCATAAGGTACCTAGACTGTAATATTGTTTTTTTTTAATTAAATTTTATTTTTTTTCAGTGTTCCAAGATTCATTGTTTATGGACCACACCCAGTGCTCCATGTAATATGTGCCCTCCTTAATACCCACCACCAGACTAACCCAACACCCACCTCCCTCCCCTCCAAAACCCTCAGTTTGTTTCTCAGAGTCCTTAGTCTCTCATGGTTTCTCTCCCCTTCTGATTGCCCCAACTGAATTCTCCTCTCCTATTCCCAGTGTTCTCCATGTTATTCCTTATGCTCCGCAAGTGAAACCATGATTATTGACTCTCTCTGCTTGACTTATTTCACTCAACATAATCTCCTCCAGTCCCGTCCCTGTTGACACAAAAGTTAGGTATTCATCTTCTTCTGTTGGAGGCATAATATTCCATTGTATATGTGGACCATATCTTCTTTATCCATTCATCTGTTGGAAGGGCGTCTTGGCTCTTTCCACAGTTTAGTGATTGTGGCCATTGCTGCTATGAACATTGGGATACAGATGGCCCTTCTTTTCACTACATCTGTATCTTTGGGGTAAATACCAGTAGTTCATTTTCACTTTTGATGAAGTCCCCAAGTTCATTTTCACTTTTGTTTCCTTTGCCTTTGAGGCAAAGGCAAAGACATTTCAGCAATGTCTTAAAAGACATTGCTGTGGCTGATGTCGAAGAGGTTACTGCCTATGACCTCCTCTAGGATTTTGATAGATTCCTGCTTCATGTTGAGGTCTTTTATCCATTTTATTTTAAAATTATTTTTATTAAAATATAATGTATTATTTGCCCCAGGGGCACAGGTTTTTGAGTCATCAGGCTTACACACTTCACAGCACTCACCATATCACATACCCTATCCAAATCCATAACCCAACCACCCTCTCCACACTCCCATCCCCCCAACAACCCTCAATTTGTTTTGTGAGGTTAAGAGTCTCTTATGGTTTGTCTCCCTCCCAATCCCATCTTCTTTGATTTTTTCCTTCCCTACCTCCCAAACCCCTACTCTGCCTCTCAAATTCCTCATAGCAGGGAGATCATATGATAATTGTCTTTCTCTGATTGACTTATTTCACTCAGCATAATACTCTCTAGTTGCATCCATGTCATTGCAAATGGCAAAATTTCATTTCTTTTGATGACTGTATAGTATTCCATTGTGTATACACATACACATACCACTTCTTCTTTATCCATTCATCTGTTGATGGACATCTAGGTTCTTTCCATAGTTTGATTATTGTGGACATTGCTGCTATAAACATTCGGGTGCACGTATGCCTTCAGATCACTACATTTGTATCTTGAAGGTAAATGCCCAGGAGTGTGATTACTGGGTCATAGGGTAACTCTATTTTCAACTTTTTGAGGAACCTTCATGGTGTTTTCCAGAGTGGCTGCACCAGCTTGCATTCCCACCAACAGTGTAGGTGGGTTCCCCTTTCTCTGCATCCTCACCAACACCTGTTGTTTCCTGACTTGTTAATTTTAGCCATTCTGACTGGTGTGAGGTGGTAAGTCATTGTGGTTTTGATTTGTATTTCCTGATGCCAAGTGATGTGGAGCACTTTTTTATGTGTCTGTTGGCCATCTGGATATCTTCTTTGCAGAAATGTCTGTTCATGTCCTCTGCCCATTTCTTGATTGGATTATTTATTCTGTGGGCATTAAGTTTGATAAGTTCCTTATAGATTTTGGATACTAGCTCTTTACCTGATATGTCATTTGCAAATATCATCTCCCATTCTGTCAATTGTCTTTTGATTTGGTGACGATTTCCTTTGCTGTGCAAAAGCTTTTTATCTTGGTGAAGTCCCAATAGTTTATTTTGCCCTTGCTTCCCTTGCCTTTGGTGATGTTTCTAGGAAGAAGTTGGTGCAGCTGAGGTTGAAGAGGTTGTTGCATGTGTTCTCCTCAAGGATTTGGATGGATTCCTATCTCACATTGAGGTCTTTCATCCATTTTGAGTTTACCTTTGGGTATGGTGTAAGAAAATGGTCCAGTTTCATTCTTCTGCATGTGGCTGTCCAGTTTTCCCAACACCATTTGTTAAAGAGACTGTCTTTTTTCCATTGGACATTCTTCTCTGTTTTGTCAAAGATTAGTTGACCATAGAGTTAAGGGTCCATTTCTGGGCTCTTTATTCTGTTCCATTGATCTATGCGTCTGTTTTTGTGCCAGAACCATACTGTCTTGATGATTACAGCTTTGTAATAGAGCTTGAAGTCTGGAATTGTGATGCCACCAACTTTGGCTTTCTTTTTCAACATTCCTCTGGCTATTCGGGGTCTTTTCTGGTTCCATATAAAATTTAGGATTATTTGTTCGATTTCTTTGAAAAAAAAAAAAAAAGGATGGTATTTTGATAGGGATTGCATTAAACATGTAGATTGCTTTAGATAGCATAGACATTTTCACAATATTTGTTCTTCCAATCCATGTGCATGGAACTTTTTTCCATTTCTTTGAGTCTTCCTCAATTTCTTTCATGAGTACTTTATAGTGTTCTGAGTACAGATTCTTTGCCTCTTTGGTTAGGTTTATTTCTAGGTATCTTATGGTTTTGGGTGCAATTGTCAATGGGATTGACTCCTTAATTTCTATTTCTTCTGTCTTGCTGTTGGTGTATAGAAATACAACTGATTTCTGTGCATTGATTTTATATCCTGACGCTTTACTGAATTCCTGTATGAGTTTTCACAGTTTTGGAGTGGAGTCTTTTGGGTTTTCCACAAAAAGTATCATATCATATGCAAACAGGGAGAGTTTGACTTCTTCACTGATTCAGGTACCTTTTATTTCTTTGTGTTGTCTGATTGCTGAGGCTAGGACTTCTAGTATTATGTTGAGCAGCAGTGGAGATAGTGGACATCCCTGCCATGTTCCTGACCTTAGGGGGAAAGCTATCAGTTTTTCCCATTGAGAATGATATTTGCTGTGGGTTTTTCATAGATGGCTTTGATGATATTGAGGTACGTACCCTCTATCCCTACACTTTGAAGAGTTTTGATCAAGAAAGGATGCTGTACTTTGTCAAATGATTTTTCAGCATCTATTGAGAGTATCCTGTGGTCCTTGTTCTTTCTTTAATTAATGTATCACATTGATTGATTTGCGGATGTTGCACCAACCTTGCAGCCCAGGAATAAATCCCACTTGGTTGTGGTGAATAATCCTTTTAATGTACTGTTGGATCCTATTGGCTAGTATTTTACTGAGAATGTTCGCATCGGTGTTCTTCAAGAATATTGGTCTGTGATTCTCCTTTTTGGTGGTGTCTTTTTCTGGCTTTGGGATCAAGGAAATGCTGGCCTCATAACATGAGTTTGGAAGTTTTCCTTCCATTTCTATTTTTTGTACCAGTTTCAGGAGAATAGGTATTAATTCTTCATCAAATGTTTGGTAGAATTCCCCTGGGAAGCCATGTGGCCCTGGGCTCTGGTTTGTTGGGAGATTTTTTTTTTTTTTTTTTAAGTAGGCAGAGAAGCAAGCAGAGAGAGAGGGGGAAGCAGGCTCCCTGCTGAGCAGAGAGCCCGATGTGGGGCTCCATCCCAGGACCCTGAGATCATGACCTGAGCCGAAGACAGAGGCTTAAACCACTGAGCCACCCAGGTGCCCTGTTGGGAGATTTTTGACGGCTACTTCAATCTCCTTACTGGTTATGAGTCTGTTCAGGTTTTCTAGGTCTTCCTGGTTCAGTTTCGGTAGTTTATACATCTCTAGGAATGCATCCATTTCATCCAGATTGTCAAATTTGCTGCTATATAGTTGTTCATAATGTGTTCTTATAATTGTATTTCTTTGGTGTTGGTTGTGATCTCTCCTCTTTCATTCATGATTTTATTAATTTGTGTCCTTTCTCTTTTCTTTTTGATAAACCTGGCCAGGGGTTTATCCATCTTATTAATTCCTTCAAAGAACCAGCTCCTAGTTTCATTGATTTGTTCTACTATTCTTTTATTTCGATTTCGTTGATTTCTGCTCTCTCTTTCTGATTTCTCTTCTCCTGCTGGGTTTAGGCTTTCTTTGTTATTCTTTCTCCAGCTGCTTTAGGTGTAGGGTTAGATTGTGTATTTGAGACCTTTCTTGTTCCTTGCAAAAGGCTTGTATCGCTATATATTTTCTTCTGAGGACCACCTTTGCTGTGTCCCACAGATTTTGAACAGTTGTGTTCTCATTTTCATTTGTTTCCATGATTTTTTTTCAATTCTTCTTTAATTTCCTGGTGGACCCATTCATTCTTTAGTAGGATGCTTTTTAGACTCCATCTGTTTGATTTCTTTCCAACTTTCCCCTTGTGATTGAGTTCTAGCTTCAGAGTATTGTGGTCTGAGAATATGCAGGGAATGATCCCAGTCTTTTGGTCCCAGTTGAGACCTGATTTGTGACACAGGATGTGATCTTTCCTGGGGAATGTTCCACATGCACTAGAGAAGAATGTGTATTCTTTTGCTTTGAAATGGAATGTTCTGAATATATCTGTGATGTCCATTTGGTCCAGTGTGTCATTTAAGGCCTTTATTTCCTTGTTGATCTTTTGCTTGGATGATCTGTCCCTTTCAGTGAAGGGAGTGTTAAGGCCCCCTACTATTATTGTATTATTGTCAATGTGTTTCTTTGATTTTATTATATAGTTTATATAGTTGGCTGCTCCCATGTTAGGGGCATCGATATTTAAAATTGTCATATCTTCTTGTTGGACAGACCTTTTAAGTGTGATATAGTGTCCTTCCTCATCTCTTATTATAGTCTTTGGCTTAAAATCTAATTTATCGGATGTAAGGATTGATATTCCAGCTTTCTTTTGATGTCTGTTAGCATGGTAAATTGTTTCCCCCCCCCTCACTATAAATCTGGAGGTGTCTTTGGGTCTAAAATGAGTTTCCTGTAGACAGCATATTGATGGGTTTTGTTTTTTTCTATCCATTCTGATACCCTGTGTCTTTTGTTTGGGGCATTTAGCCCATTTACACTCAGGGTAACTATTAAAAGATATGAATTTAGTGCCATAAGGTGACTGTTACTCTATATTACCTGTAAGGTGACTGTTCCTCTATATTGTCTCTGTTCCTTTCTGGTCTACTACTTTTAGGCTCTCTCTTTGCTTAGAGGAACCTTTCCAATATTGCCTGTAGAACTGGTTTGGTGTTGCAAATTATTTTAATTTTTGTCCTGGAAGCTTTTTATCTCTCCTTCTATTTTCAATGATAGCCTAGCTGGGATATAGTATTCTTGGCTGCATATTTTTCTCATTTAGTGGACTGAATATATGATGCCAGTTCTTTCTGGCCTGCCAGGTCTCTGTGGATAAGTCTGCTGCCAATCTAATATTTCTAGCATTGTATGTTATAGATTTCTTGTCCTAAGCTGCTTTTAGGATATTGTCTTTGTCACTAAGACTTGTAAGTTTTACTATTAGATGACAGGGTTTGTATTTTTATTTTTTATTTTTATTTTTATTGATTTTAAGGGGGGTTCTCTTTGCCTCCTGGATTTTGATGCTTGTTCCCTTGGCCATATTAGGGAAATTGTGTGCTATAATATGCTACACTATACCTTCTGCCCCTCTCTTTATTCTTCTTCTGGAATCCCAATTATTCTAATATTGTTTTGTCTTATGATATCACTTATCTCTTAAAGTCTCCCTTTGTAGTCCAGTAGTTATTTGTCTCTCTTTTGCTCAGCTTCTTTATTCTCTGTCATTTGGTCTTCTATATCACTAATTCTCTCTTCTGCCTCATATATTAGCAGTAAGAGCCTCCATTTTTTATTGCACCTCATTAATAGCCTTTTTTATTTCAACTTGGTTAGATTTTAGTTCCATTATATCTCCAGAAAGGTATTTTATTTCTCCAGATAGGGTTTCTCTAATATCGTCCATGCCTTTTTCGAGCCCAGTAGCACCTTGAGAATTGTCATTCTGACATCTAGTTCTGACATATTACCAATGTCTGTATTGATTAGGTCCCTAGCCTTTGGTACTGCCTCTTGTTCTTTTTTGTGGTGAGTTTTTTCTGCCTTGTCTTTTTATCCAGATAAGAATACATGAACGAGAGAATATAATACTAAAATGATGTTAAAGACCTCAGAAAAAAGTATGGTAACCAAATCAGAAGAGGTCCGAAACAAGGGGGAGAAAAAGGGGGTGGAAAGAAATAAAAATAAAAAAACAAAAAATAAAAAATTTTATATATATATATATTGGACTAGTGAATAGAACAGAGCCACCCACTTGATTTTGGGTGTATTTTGGTCTCTTAGAAGAAACTACCTCCCAAAATTTTAAAGAAATAAAAAGTTATATATACACAAAAATAAGGGTAAACACAATGAAGGGATGGAATATGACTGTAATGATGAAAATTAAAAAAAAAATTCTAAAAAAGGAATTGATAAGTTGGTTGGAGAAAATAAAAAAAAAAGAGGAGGGAAAGTGCTCAGGCTGGATACTAGAAGAAAGCCATGTGCTATGTTAGGGTATAGTTTGATCTATTAGAAGAAATTGTATCCCAAAATTTTTTAGAGAAAAAAAGAAACCTATATGTATGCAAAGATAAGGTTAAATACAATGAAGGGATAAAACATGACTGTAACGATGAAGGTTTAAAAAGATTTTTTTTAAAAAGATTTTATTTATTTATTTGTCAGACAGAGATCACAAGTAGGCAGAGAGGCAGGCAGAGGGAGAGAGGGTCAAGCAGGCTCCTCGCTGAGCAGGGAGCCCGATGTGGGCCTTGATCCCAGGACCCTGGGATCATGCCCTGAGCCCAAGGCAGTGGCTTTAATTCAGTGAGCCACCCAGGTGCCCCCCAAAATATTTTTTTATAAAGGTATTGTTAAGGTACACTAGTTAAAAAACGTTAAAAGAGGAAAGAGGAAAAGTTAAAAAAATAGAATAAGAAAAAAAGTAAAATGAAAAAAAAATTTACTTTCTAAGACTAATCAATCATGGGGAAAAAGCCATGAATTGTATGCATTGCTTTCACTTAGCTCTCGAGTTCTGCTGTGAGCGTGGTTTTGGCTGGATGTTCTTGGTGATCTTCTGGGGCAGGGGCCTGTTGCTGTGATTCTCAAATGTTTTTGCCCAAGGTGGGATTGCACCGTCCTTGCCAGGGACCACGTGAAATAATCAGCTCATGTTTCGCTCTTGGACCTTTTGTTCCCTGAATGCTTTCCGTAGAGCTCTGGAGGACGGGAATAAAGATGGCGGCCTCCCAATCTCCAACCCAGAGGAGCCGAGCACTCAGGGCCCCACTCTTCAGTGCACCCTCAGAGAAAAGCAGTCAATCCGTCCTGTCTCCCTCATCTCCGGCTGCACTCCAAGCTCACCCAGCCTGTGACCGAGCATTTCTGTCTCTGGCGCACAGCACTCTTTGGTCTCTAAACCCAGCAGATTCCCACTGCACTGCTCCTCACAAAGCAGGCAGATGAGCCTCCCCAGACCGGCCACTTCTGTGGTTCCTGCTTGAAGATCACTGGCCTGACTGTTCCATGGATCACAGTTAAGGTAACCCTGATCTGAAAGGTCACTCTTTGGCTCTGTCTTTGTAGTCGGCTTCCCTGCTCTGATACCTGGGAGCTCTGCCATACTCAGACACCCCCAATCTTTCTGTGACTCCATGCGACCTGAGACCACACTGTCCCCTCGTGGGGTCCTCGTGGACTCCCGCTTAGCCTCTGCAGTGATGTCCCTCAGTGGAGCAGACTTACAAAATTTCTGATTTTGTGCCCCACTGCTCCACCGCTTGCCTGGAGCTGGCCCCTCCCCACCACAGTCTATCTTCCCATTGCTTCAGATTCAGTTCTCCTCATGTCCTACCTTTCAGAAAGTGGTTGATTATCTGTTCCTAGAATTGCTGCTCTTCTTCTCTTCTATCTCCTGTTTAGTTTGTAGGTGTTCAGAATGGTTTGATACCTATCTTGCTGAACTCCAGGGATCTGATGTCATTTCAGGCTGCCACTTCTCAGCCATCTTGCCTTCTCCCCCTCTTTTTTATCCATTTTGAGTTTATCTTTGTGTATAGTGTAAGAGAAGGGTCACATTTCATTCTTCTATGTGTAGCTGTCCAATTTGCCTAGACTGTAATATTGTTACAGCAGTCTGAACAGACTAAGACAAATGTCAAATCCAATTTTGGGGAATGCATAGGTGAAGGATAAGTATGATCAAATTTGCTGTGTTAAATATTGAATGCAAAACATTTTGCCCTTGTCCAGTTTGTTCAGAGTTAAGATTCCCCCAAAGACATCAGAATGTGTGTTAGGTTGATTAATGACCAATTGCCACTTTTAACTTTCTCTTAATATCATTTCAGACATTTTGAAAACATAGTAAAAGGATCGATACCATTTTTCATTAGTTCTATTTCAGTGGTTTCCTTTTCTGTTAATTCAATGTAATTGTACTTTGCTCAAAATGAAGGTCAGGCTGGAACTTTCTAAGAACTAATTGTAAAGAGGAGGAAGAGTGTTAACATGCCCTGAAATTGGTGTTCATTTGAGTAATAGTGTTTTTAGATGTTTATTTAAACTATGAAATATGTTTGTACAATCTTGTGTCACCTATAGCAATAGATTCCTAGATCTGTTTTTTTAACATCTGTTTGCTTCTTATTTTACTTAGTTTTATTTATTTATTTATTTTTCAAATTCTTCCTTTCTAAAAGATATCTTCACTTAATTGTCTCCCAAAACAGAACTTTGTTCCCACACTGTCCCAACTTTTACATGATTACTGGTAATGACATCAAATGCTAATTTTTCTTATTTGTCCTATTTGTCACTTAGGTGCAGTTTGTCACTGAGTTCTATTGTTTCTGCCTTCTTCTTTTTAGGTATATTTCTTTTTACCAAACCCCTTTCCAAGTGTTCTGGAAATGGGGTAATCACTGGGTTTCAGATTCCCCTCTTCCAGTCTGTCCTTCATATCGGGAAAGGGGCATCTACTTCTTTTCTTCTGTGCTTTTCTCAATTCACTAAACATTCCCATTTGGATCACATTTGCCCCATCTAATGAACTTGAGGGTTCACCATGACTACCAGTAATCATGATTGTTCAGCACTTCTGAAGGGATAAATAAAAATATAAAAAATTTGAAACTCGTTTTTTGATTATAATTACTATTATGATTTAGATTCTACTACTTATAATCACGTGAATATTGTCTGATAGAGTTGGTTTTCTTGACTACAGTCATAGCTTGCTTGTTCATAGGATTGCTGGGCTATGTGTGTGTGTGTGTGTGTGTGTGTGTGTGTGTGTGTGTCTGCAACAGGCTCTGAGGGAGTGTGTTTATAACTTGACCTCACAGAGAAGAGGAATCTGAACAGCCATCCTTGGCATGCTGGCTCAGCCCTGAGCTGGATGGACAATCTGGGGAATGAGGTCAATTGCAGGGGTTTAGTTTAGTAGCCCACATCTTGAGGATGGAAATGAGGGATAGCCAAAAACATGTGGTTAAAATGGGGAAGGGAGCAGGAACCAAAGAAGAAGAAAACTGTATCTTATGAGGCTGGGTGCTGATATGAAAACCAACTTGAGGCAGTGAGACTGTAACTAAAGAGAGCAGGACAAGGAGAAAAGGATTGTGAGAGAAAAAGAAAGTAGGAACTGCAGGTTTCCAGATATGCTAGAATAGGTGCCAGGTATCTTTCTCCAATTGTGGCTAGGGCCTTGGCAGTGGGCAGGAAGAGAAAGGGCACCAAGCTAGTTAAGACAAGTGACTAATGGAATGTTAAGATTTTGTGGTGATCACAATAGTTGACTCATAATCACTATATATATGCCAGGCACTGGGCAGATATTCATTTAAAGGCCTTTCTTATGCTAGGAAATGTAATTCAGAAACCAAAGTTCTTTATATATTTTGGATACTAACCCTTTATTAGATATGTCATTTGCGAATGTCTTCTTCCATTCTGTAGGTTGCCTTTTAGTTCTGTTGATTGTTTCCTTTCCTTAGCAGATGCTTTTTATTTTGATGAAGTCCCAATAGTTTACGTTTGCTTTTGTTTCCCTCGCTTCAGGAGACATATCTAGAAAGAAGTTGCTATGGCTCATGTCAAAGAGGTTACTGCCTATGTTCCCATGTAGGATTTTTATGGTTTCAGGTTTCACATTTAGATTTTTCATCCATTTTGAATTTATTTTTGTGTATGGTGTAAGAAATTGTTCCAGTTTCATTCTTTTACATGATGCTGTCCAGTTTAATTGATCACAAATATATTCACACTTGAAACAACAAGATACTTAGGAATAAGCCTAATCAAAGAGCAGAAAGACCTGTACTCTGAAAACTATAAAACACTGATGAAAGAAATTGAAGATGATACAAAGAAATGGAGAGACATTCCATGCTCTTAGATTGGAAGAACAGTATTATTAAATTATTATTACTAAAATGTCTATACTATCCAAATCCATGTACACATTTAATGCAATCCCTATCAAAATAACACCAGCATTTTTTACAGAGCTGGAATAAACAATCCTAAAATTTGTATGGAACCACAAAAGACTCCAAATAGCCAAAGCAACCTTGAAAAAGAAAAGAAAAACTGGAAGCATCACAATTTTGGACTTCAAGTTATATTAAAGAGCTGTAGTGATCCAAACAGTATTGTACTGGCACATAAATAGATCAGTGGAACAGATCAGAAAACCCAGAAATGAATAAACAACCATATGGTCAGTTAATCTTCAACAAAGCAGGAAAGGCTGCTCAATGGGTTATTTTAAAACTATTATTTTTAGGGGCTCCTGGGTGGCTCAGTGGGTTAAGCCGCTGCCTTCGGCTCAGGTCATGATCTCAGGGTCCTGGGATTGAGTCCCGCATCGGGCTCTCTGCTCAGCAGGGAGCCTGCTTCCCTCTCTCTCTCTCTCTCTGCCTGCCTCTCTGTCTACTTGTGATCTCTCTCTGTCAAATAAATAAATAAAATCTTAAAAAAAAACTATTATTTTTAGAAAATAAAGATTTAAAAAATATTCTTGACTACCCTATCTAAATTGGTACCAATTTCCCATTTTCTACTCATTGGACTGCTTTATTTTTCTCCTTATCACTTATCCTATTCTAACTTACTATATATCATCCATATTTAATTTGTGAATCTTTTCCCTTAGAATGTAAGTGCCTTGAAGATAGACAACTTACCTATCTTGTTTTGAAAACAGTGTCTGACGCACAAGGAATATTTGTTGATTGAATGAATGCACATTCCACATTTCATGTTTTATTAGTCTGGAAGCCGTGATCAATAGATAAATCCTGTTTTTCCCCTTATTGGAACCCAATCCTGAGAGTCTGCTCCAAAGTTCATATGTCATTTGGGACTCTGGGTTGGTGGGCTCTGGCTGCTCCCATATTGACTTACTAGTGTATCTGGTCAGAGTTTCTTCCAACAATTCATCTCTTGAGTTTTCAAGCATGAACTGCTGGATGGTACTATGCCAAATATTGATATCGATTTCTGGACATTTTAAAAGTTATGGACATAAAAACAAGGAATAAAGCTTTTAAAATTATTTATTTGTTTGTTTAATTGTTTGTTTTGGTTTTAGAGGTCTGAAACGGAAATAGGAATTTTAGGGAAACTGTAAATATGCCAATAGAGTTCATTTTTAGCACCCTACAAAATTTATTTATGGTTACATAAGAGCTAAAAGTCTGTATATGGTGTGTTACTCTGGGTCCAGCTAGGGAAACAAGCCACACTAACTCTTTCAATAGAGAGAATTTAATATAGAGAAATAATTAGGATGAAGAAGGAATACTAAAGTAATTCATAGTAATTGCAGATGCCACCTCTAGGGCTGAGCAAAGACATCCTCTGAAATGAGATACAGACTCCTGATGAGGTCTGCTGTGGGTATCTTTGATAGCACACATGGAGGCTGGCTCTGGAAGTATGAAAAGAAGCCAGAAATGGGAACCAGTGTTATTGGTACTAACAGCTGCTGCCTAGGTAAAGGGTCATTCATGAACAACTCTGGCCAGGTTAGAAGCAAATAGGAAGGAACAGGTTCCTTTTTTGTCACTTGCTGCCTTCCATTCTCCCTCTGGGGCGAGAGGGATCTCATTGACAAAGGAGAAATCTGTATTTGCCAAGTTCCAATTTTACAAGCTACCCTGTGGTGAATTAATTTAGAAAGTGACTATTTTTATTCCCCTTTTCTCTTCTTGATTTTGCTTTTTAAAGTGTTTTTTTTCTTATTGCCAAATGCTTGTTTGAGGATATTTAATTCACTTTAGAGGGTTGTATTAATTTACTCAGGGGTCTGTGTGTGTGTGTGTGTGTGTGTTTAAAGAGGGGTGGCAGTTATCAGCCAAAAGGGGTTGATTTACCTTTCAAATTTTTTACAGTAGTTTTATGTGGATGTGGTCTTTTTCTTCTATTTCTATTTATTTTGCCTTATAAAATTTATAGTTCAATATGTTTTTGTTGGTCATTTCTGCCCTCTTCTGAGCAGTTTTCTAAATGGACAGTTGTGGAGGAGTTTGGAGAGGAGCTTCTCTTTAGTTTCTGCAGATAGTAAAATTACCTTTATTTTCTTCACTTCTTTATTTCCAAGGCATACCATCTCTTCTCTGACTGTCTTAGATGCAATGTTAGGCTGATACTTTTAATCCTGCCGATTTTCAAGCTCCTTCCCTGTCACTAGTGCTGTGAAGTATCTATCTTTTGTGTATGGTGTAAGAAATTGGTCCAGTTTCATTTGTTTACATGATGCTGTCCAGTTTAATTGATCACAAATATAATATATTCACACTTGAGACAACAAGTTATCTTTTGATACTGGATTTTACCCTTCTGAGGCTGGCATTGTCTATGCTTAGTCTAAGGGCATCTCTTTGCTCTATTTTTTTTTTTTTTTCTTTCCATGAAGACTTGTGGCATTGAGTGGGCAGCAGGAGCTCCTCAGCAGGAAGAATTATATGAAATTTGAAGATCACTTTGATTGGTTTCTTAGTTATGTTAAAGGTATAAGGTTCTGTATGTTTATGTTTGCTCTCCTTGTGGATTTTATTATTATTCTTTTTTTAATGGGGGAAAGTGGAGGTTTGTGTAGGAGATTGGAAGCTATTATTTAAAATTATTATTATTTTAAAAATCCAGAAAATTCAATTTCCATTCCTTTTTGATCTTGAGGTGATTTTATGAAATCGACAAGACTTTGTTGATATGCGTGTTGAGGGAGGAGGAAGGGAAATTAGGGGACTATGGGAAAATAATTGTTCTATAAGCTCTTGTTTCTGCAGTCTATATATCTCTATTCTTCTATGCTAGCTTGAATCCAATACTGAAGTTTCAATTATGTACAGGTGTCTTAGCATTAGTGACCCACTGAAGTCTATTTGCAAAGCACTGCAAGAGGAACCCACTCCTCTGAATGTGCTTTCTCAGTTCTTCTCAAGAAAAGAAAATGGTAACATGTTACTGGTATTTTTTGTGTCTTTACAACACTGTAGCAAATCAAACTTGAAAATATTAGGATTGCTGTATAATGTAAAATAGTAAAATAACTAAAATCATGATTTATATGTCAATATCAAATATAAACCATAGAAACTGAGGAAGGATAATGAGCAAATTCATAAATTGGAGATTCATGATTTTAGTAAAGGAGTTAATTTATGGATGAACTGATTTTGATAGAAGACTATAAATCAAAGTTCTAGTTGTGAGAAGGGACTATATATGAAAAAGATATGGTCATCTTTATTAAAATTCACCAGTTAATAAAACAAACAAACAAAAAAACAAACAAACACTACAGCAAATCAGTCAAGCCTCATGGAAAGGTTATTCCTTATGTACATATTCAAAGCAGCAATTCAAAGTCTTGAGTCTTTTAATCAGCTTTCTTCCCTAGGAACTTTTTTCAAATCTGTTTGTAAATGTCTTTCTGTCTGAGCTTTTGATGCTGCAGTTCTCTATGCTTTCACTTAAGGGCTTTTGGCTTGTGTTCTCTCTGTTACCTACAACTTCTTAGTCCCCAGGAACATTTTTTTTTTCCTGTGATGATTGAATTGGCATTTTGAATCCTGTTTGGCAGGAAGATGGTATCATGATTAGGTCCAAGATGAAAATTGATCTCTCAGTAGAGCAGCATGTTAGTTCCTGTGTTTAACAATTAGCAACCAGAATTCTCTTCTTGGTCAGTATTATGGGGCCCACATAGGCACTGCATGAAAACACACACATGACAGACAAAAAAAAAAAAAAAAAAAAATCAAAAAAGAAAGAAAGCTCATGGATTTTCATGAGTGACTCTGGAGCCAGACCTGTTGGGCTCCAATCACAGCTTTAGTAGAACTACCTCTCTAACTTAGTGTAGTTTATTTATCCTCTCTGTACCTCAGTTGCTTCACCTGTAAAATGAAAATAATCATTATAATTATCTGATAAAGTCGTAAGAAGAAATTAGGTGAGTTAATATTGCTAGAGTGCTTGAAACAGTACCTGGCATCTGATAAGCCTTATGTAAGTGCTAGTTAAAAATAAATATATACTAAAATACAAAAATGAAGTGAAATAAAAGTTAAAGATACATAGCCAACTGGGTGAATGGTAATAGGGAGAATGAAGGTGAAGATGAATGATTGACAGCTCTCTTCCCACTGTAGAACTGTTCATTGATAGGACATAGTGACATCTTAGATTGACTAACATATATTTGCCTAAAATTTTCATACTTGAGAAAAAAATGTAGAAAAAGAAATCTGTTTCTACTCCAATTGTGAGTAAATAGAACTGCAATGAGAAGAAGTTACTGTGCTTGGTATGCTTATGAAATGATCATATTTTTATAATTTTTAAAAAAATATGGACTCTAATTTCTTAAAAATTATTAAAATTTATTATTATTATTAAAGCATAAATTAAACTTTTACATGTTAATTTAAATACCTGGGTAAAAACAGAGTTTAATGATTAGACAACTAGCATCTAGAGGTGGATATTGAGGCTAGTACATTTGCATTTGAAAGTAATCCTAACCTTTTTGTCTTTGGGATACCAGAGAGATCTTAATATGGGTCATAGGTGATTTCTGGAGTCATGGGACATAAGAAATGCTTGTGAATAGGAGCTTTTGTGCATTTTTGCATTTTTTTCTTGGGAAAATGTCCGTCAGATGATTAAAGGAGTTTGTGTCCCAGCAAAGGTTAAGAATCACTGGTGCAGAAACTGTGATGATCTGATTCTCTAGTTATGATTACATGAAAGCATTTCTTTTGAACAAGATAATCTACTCACCACTTCAAGATGAGATAATCTAAAAGTTACCCATCTTATTTGAAAAAGAAAAATAATCAGGAAAATTAAAATACATACTATTTATCTCTAAAATGCTCTTTATCCTTTACTTGCTTTTATCTTCTATATTATATTAGGGCATCATATTATTATTTTTAATTTGGAAAGCATATATGTTCACACTGTGCTATCGGTGTTTGGTTTTTGGAGGGTTTCTACTAATTTAAAATATTTAATAGTTCAAAGATTTTTAATAAATTAGATGTTTAGGTAGATTATATTATCTAAAGATTTCATTTTAGAGCAGTAAATGTTGCTTTTTTAAAAAAAAAGGGGTCTTGGTCTAATAGGATTGGGGACCATTTTGCTATGCTATATGCAAGCAACTTTTTTAACATTTTATTTTTAAGTAATCTCCATACTCAATCGGGGCCTCGAAACTTACAGCTCTGAGATCAAGAGTCACATGTTCTACCAACTGGACCAGTCAGGTGCTCCTGAAAGCAGTTTCAATTGGGTAAAATGTAATATGTTGAAAACTGTCCCCAGGAAACTCAGTGATTTTTAGGGCAGAAAAGAAAAAAGATTCTACAATGATTCTGTGTTTGGGGAGAGAAGTAAACCTCAGTTAAGAGGAAAAAAAGAAAGTTCCATAATCAAGGAAGAAAAAAGTAGAGTCTGGATCTCTCTTTTTCTCAATCTCTGTCATCTTTTTCTATCTTCATCTCTATGTGTCTATGTATTCTGTTCTACCATGTCTTATCTTCATTTCTTAAGCACAGCAAAAGTTCCACAGAGCAGGCATATAATGTGTTTGTTAATTGATTCATATTCTGCACAATCACCAGTTCTCTTGTCCTTATCCCACTCACAACAGGGTTCAATAGTATCAACAATGGAAAAGATAATAAGTGAATCTAAATTTAATCCCCTTTTGTTTAAACTTATCTCTCTGTCTAATTAATGGCTGCTCATTCCATTATGGCTAATGAATCAAGAGACTGTGCTCTACATCTGTGCAGGAAGCACTCTATTAAATCATCAATTGAAAATCAAAGGGGAGAGCATAGCCCAGCTTCCCATTGTTCCCTTGGTGATTTTTTTTTTTTTTTTTTTTTTTTGGCCTAATGCAAAGGGTGTCTGAATACAAAGACCAAATAGAATTTTCTTTATTTGGTGCGTAGCTCTTAATTCTGGAGGCATCCTGGTCTTCCTCATATATTTTAAAATCCAAATGTTGTAAGGATTATGTATTTTAATATAGTCAGTGGATACCTAGAGGAATAGAGGGGATGAAGGGAAGATAACAAAGGGAGTAGAGAAGATGAAGTTACATGGGAAACCCTTACATATTATCCATAAGTTAGCCATTCCCGAGGCTCCATCGTCACCCTACCTGAGGTCTCCCACAGTAAGACTGAGACAGGGTCTGATTGTATGTCCTTTGAGAAACAAGCTCTGGGTGATTTCTTTACCACAGTTGGTTTCCACCCCACGAAAGCACACACCCAAGGTGAGAACCTCTGCGAGAGTACAAGCATGCTTTTCCGCATTTCTTTTAGAAAAGAAGTAACCTTTTATTCTTTTGGATTTTTGGGACTTCACTGTTTAAAACTACTTTAACTAAACTGAGAGCTTTGGGGTCATAATACAAAATACGACCTTTTCATGTTTTGTCTGCTGAAAACCTTCTAGGTGCCACAAACCGTGCAGGCTGAAAGAGGATACAGACATGAAGGACAAGCTCCTGCCTGGCAGAAACTCGCAGCCAGGTACCCAGAGACAACTGTGTATCACAGACCTCAATAACTGAGTGATGAGTTAAGCAAGAGACTTGGCATGTATCTGTCATCTGTATTGCTTGATTGAGGTTTCCGGATGGTATTTTTAGTCACCTCCAGAAGAATCTAATTATACAGATTACATGAAAATACTATTGGTCAAGTCATGCACCCTAATACATAGTATCAATGCGAGGAATAACAAACTGGCCTGGGGGTAAGCTGTTGGGATGTTAGTTCTGCCCTGCTGTTCCAAGCTTCATGTAGATGTGAATGTATGCTAATCATACTAAGGGTAAAAATGTCTTTCTAGAAACATTTGATTACTATTAGACTCTAAATATAACATGAGTCTAGGCCTCAGGGCCATTGAAATACAGGGTCAAAACCACAGAGATGATGGTTTTTTAATTTTTTTTTATTTTGGGGGGTAGAAAGGATATTTTATTTTATTTTATTTTTCAGCTTTCCAAGATTCATCATTTATGCACCACACCCAGTGCTCCATGCAGTATGTGCCCTCCTTAATACCCACCACCAGGCTCACCCATCTCCCAACCTCCATCCCCTCCAAAACCCTCAGTTTCTCAGAGTGCACAGTCTTTCATGGTTCATCTCCCCTTCTGATTTATTCCAATTCACTTTTCCTTTCCTCCTCCTAATGTCCTCCATGTTATTCCTTATGCTTCACAAGTAAGTGAAACCATATAATAATTGACTTTCTCTGCTTTACTTATTTCACTCAGCATAATATCCTCCAGTCCTGTCCATGTTGGTACAAAAATTGTGAATTCATCCATTCTGATGGCTGCGTAATATTCCATTGTATATATATGGACCATATCTTCTTTATCCATTCATCTGTTGGCGGGTGTCTTGGCTCTTTTCCACAGTTTGGCAATTGTGGCAATTGCTGCTATAAACACTGTGGTACAGATGGCCCTTCTTTTCACTACATCTGTATCTTTGGGGTAAAGAACCAGTAGTGCAATTGCAGGGTCATAGGGAAGCTGTATTTTTAATTTTTTGAGGAATCTCTACACTGTTTTCCAAAGTGGCTGCACCAACTTGCATTCCTACCAACAGTGTAAGAGACCTCCCCTTCCTCTGATAGTTTTTGATTTTATGCATCTGGAAGCAAATAATATCTTATCTGGGTCTATTGGAATTGTTAAAATATATTTTCACTTTAGAAAACCCTTATTAAAATATTTTTAAAAATAAACAACTCTTATTAAATGCTTACTCTTTGCTAGCTGTTATGTTGGTCCTGGGAATGGAAACAGTCTAGTTCCTGTCTTCAGAGAGTTTGTAGTCTGATAGAGGAGGCTGTCTTATAAATAAATAATCACTATAAAGTGTGGTCATTGTATCATCAAGTGGGACAAGGCATAACTGGGGGGATTCATAGACCATAAAGTCAGGTAAAATGATAGATAGGAATGGCTTCTAAGAGGAAGTAGCCTGCAGGAGATTATTCAGAGATGAAAAGTTAAAAAAAAATTTTTTTTCTTCACAAAGCCTTGAAGGAGAAAACCATTAATCTTAATTATTTGGTTGGTTAGGAACAAAAATGGTGTGAATGGGAAATCTATGCAAGATGAAGAGCCATTGAAACGAATATGGTTAATAAGGTAGAGTCCCTGAGGACCAAAGTGACCACTCATTTGGGCAGTTTGGCTCACCAAGAAGAGATTGCAAAAATGGCCAAGGGACAGGCGTCAGTTACATTTTGATACAGAAAAGAGATGATATGGAAGAGTGCTCCCTCCTGCCTCTTCTGTGTTTTCATGGATCCTTTTGCTTCTTCCCATCAAAATACTTATTCACCATAAAAGACCCTTTTAATAACCCCATCTCCCCCTATAAGCTTTTGAGGGCAGGGGCCATGTCTCACTTGACTGCGCATCTATTTTTGCTATTTTGGCACCATGCATGTATGGGGTACACATGTTGCATGAATATATCGTCAATCGACCTGAGGACATTTTTGTGGTCAGAAATCAGCAGGAGACAGCTGCTGGAAGTCTGTGTAGACAAGTCTGCAAAAGCCAGACAAGATGGGATCCATGACAGGTGGGAAACAGCACCTCCTCTTACAAGGGGCTTTATTTTGTTATGTTACTTATTTTTCTTTGTCGGAGTTTGTGTGGGGCTTTAGCATATGATTTTGAGTAAAAATATTTTATATATTATTCTTTCCTCAGCTGAATGGCTTAAGCCACATTGAATAATAACCAAAAGCATAATAAATTAAGACCAAAGTGTGCCTATGAAGAAAGACCTTGGCATTTTAACTCTTCCTGAGTCAGAAGGGTCTGCTTTTTACGATCACACAAGATGAAACCAATGTGCGGAGAGCTACTAACACAGCCGGCTATGTGCCCAGAGCTGCAGTGTCAGAGAATTGTTTGAGCTTGTGCTGTGGAAGGAGAGAAAAACAGACAGGCCACATGGTTCAATAGCATCTACAGGATTCTGGGACAAAATATCTGTTATATATAACATGGGCACACTTGCTCCATTGTCTTCATCTTAGTCCGATAGCTCTGTGTACTGGGTATCAGAAGCATCATTTTGAGATAAGGTGGCATAAGTTTGGAGTAGGAAAGGGTCCTAGTCCCAACTCTGTCATTTATTTCCTGGAAAGCTCCATCTTCCCAGCAATCAGTCTCCTATCCTGTAAAATAGGGATATCAGGAATTCTTAGGGGCCTCAAATGTGCTATATATGTAAACAACTGATGTAGGGGAACACCCAAACAGTATCATCTTTGAATGTGCTAATTGGAAATATACAAAGATATTCTCACTGTAGAGTCTTTGAATTTGCTCTGCCTTGGCCTGGAAATCTCTCTTCTCACCCCTAGCCTACCCAGCTCTTTGCAAGGCTGACGGTTTCTCTCAGTCTATTTTCTCTCTCTTTAATTTTCTTCTGTTTCTTTAAAAAAAAAAAATTGTTTTAGTTCCAGTATAGCTAACCTACAGGTTATATAAGTTACAGGTGTACAATTTAATGATTCAGCACTTCTATACAATATCCTGTGCTCATCACAAGTACACTCCTTAATCCCCATCACCTATTTAACCCATTCCCCCACCTCCCCTCTGGTAACCATCAGTTTGTTCCCTAGAGTTAAGATCTGTTCTTTTGTTTGTCTCTTTTTTTTTCCTTTGTTCATTTGTTTCTCCCCTAAATTTCACGTATGAGTGAAATAATACAGTTAGTTTTCTTTCTCTGGCTGGCATCTCACTTAGCATAATATGCTCTCACTCTGTCCACGTCGTTGCAAATGGTAAGGTTTCATTCTTTTTTTTATGGGTGAATAGTATTTCAATATATATATAACCTCTTCTTTATCCCTTCTTCTGTCAATGGACAGTGGGGCTGCTTC
The DNA here is from genome assembly GCF_002288905.1 of Enhydra lutris kenyoni. NCBI lineage: Eukaryota > Metazoa > Chordata > Mammalia > Carnivora > Mustelidae > Enhydra > Enhydra lutris. Next base: position 25,039,811 of record NW_019154095.1, read on the forward strand.
CATATCTTGGCTATTGTAAATGCTATTATAGACATGAGGGAGCCTGTATCCCTTTGAGTTAGTGTTGCATTTTTTGGGTAAATACCCCTTAGTGGAATTACTGGATCATATGGTAGCTCTCTAGGGGGAACCTCCACACTGTTTTCCACAGTGGCTGGCTGCATCAGTTTGCATTCCCACCAACAGCGCGCAAGGGTTCCCTTTTTTCCACATCCTCCCCAACACCTGTTGTTTCTTGTGTTGTTGATTATAGCCATTCTGACAGGTGTGAGGTGATAGCTCATTGTGGTTTTGATTTGCATTTCCCTGCTGCATTTCTTATCTCAAGGATCATCTCCCAAGAGAGGGCTTCCTTATGCCCGCCCTAAGCTAAGTTTGCAGATACTGTCACACTGTGCTTTTCAGTCTCTCCACAACACTTCCCACCACTTGAAATCATCTTGATTATGTATGTGCTTACCATTTATTGTTCTTTTTTCTTAGTAGAGTGTAAGGTAGTTGACAATAAGCATCTTATGCATTTGATATTCCCAAACCCTGGAAAAGTACTAGCACACAGGTGGTACTCCATTAATATCTTTTAAAAGAACAAGCAGATGAATTTAATTGACATTTTTCTTACTAACTTCTTTGAATATTTTACATATTTAAAGTTATGGTGTTATTCTTTTCCTTTTCTTCACTTGCAGAAAAACCTCAGCAGATAATGTGCACAATTTAGAATGCTTTGGGCAAAGATAATAAACGTGCCCCATTTCTACTTGTGAGTATTGCTTTAGTTTGGACAGAAAAGACGCAGCCAAGAAGATAAAGAGGAAGAAACAAAAGTAAAGTCCATGTGCACTTAATATTTACCAGTGTAGTAATTTTTTCCAATAGAAAAAGAAAAGGCAAAGTTATCTTAATTGGATCCAGTCTTTTTGAATTCCCTTTCCCTATTTTACTCTGAAGAAAACAAGGTAGGAGAAGGGACCTAGCCAAATGATTACTTAAATTTAGTCAAATATTTCTGGAGGTGCCAAGTCAAGAGGTTGCTCAAATTTATTTCTCTTTCTTTCACTGAGGTGAATTTCCAGCCCAGGCACATGAACTGGAATGGAAGACTAATCAGTTATAAAGAAAAAAAAGTACATTTGGTGTCTGCCTCTGTTAGCTGGAAAAATAATTGAAAGCATGAGTGTTGTGTGGTTTCTCTAAAACTTCAAAAGTGTACATAATCACAGAAAGGAGAACACCATCTGTTTGTTGTTAGGGTCATATTTTATTTTCCTGCTTATACTCCTAATATATGCAGCAAACTTAGCTTTCCATGAAGATAATTAATTATTATTTATGCTAGGTTTAGGTTAGTGATGAATTTACTCCTTTCCCCCATTCCATTAGTAGTAGAATGGTGTTAGGTAATAGATTAGAACCATTTGGCAATTAATCACAGTCACCTACTCTTAGAAATTGCTCAGTGGCCCACATGATCAGTAGAAACACTAATTCAGAAAACAAAGAATCCATCTTTTGTATATCAAATATGTGGGCAGGTCTGCAAAGCTTGGTAACAGTAAGTTATGTTCTGTAACATGGAAGGGGGGCATTGTCTAATAGAATTTATAAGCCATTTGCCATCAGCAGACATCTGAGTTAGCATCTGTGGGATTCCTGATGTTCAGCAGAAAAGGCATAGAGTGGACAACCCAGAACTTCAGAATGTAACCATAGACCCAGGAAAGTGCAGAGACTTGCCCACAGAAGTTTGGTTACGTAGTGGCAGAACTGGACCCAGAACCCAGCTTTGATTCCCAGCCCAGGGGCTGCTTGATGGCACTGTGAGTGTTTTGCGTGGTCAGTACCTGTCATTCTTTGATGGAATAGATGCAGCTCATATTAACCCAAGAGTGGCTTCCCATGCAAATTCCACAAATGTGTATTTAGGGCAGACTCTCTTCTCAGCTCTGTTAAGTCAGCTGTCCCACAGTTTCCACATAGTATTTATTCCACAGGTTAGTTGGTCAGCTGTTTTACTCTTTTGAAGTTCAGTCAAGCTCAGCTGACTAATTCCTCATTATTTGTGAACTTCATTAAAGACACACTGTGTGTCAATTATTTGTCACATGAGAATCTGTTATTAGATACCAGGGGCGCCTGGGTGGCTCAGTGGGTTGAGCCATGGCCTTCGGCTCGGGTCGTGGTCTCGGGGTCCTGGGATTGAGTCCCGCATCGGGCTCTCTGCTCGGCGGGGAGCCTGCTTCCCCCTCTCTCTCTGCCTGCCTCTGTCTACTGTGACCTGTCAAATAAATAAATAAAATCTTAAAAAAAAAAAAAGTATAAAACAAAAAACAAAACACCCAGACAACAAAAACAACATGGAAGAAAACTTGCCTTTATTATAAAGACTTTCAGATGTGTTAAACAGAAAGAATGGGTAGAATAATACGAATTAAAAATGCCTCTCCTCTCCGACACTGCTTTTTTTCTTTGTAGTTTTCCTTCTACTTTTTAGACCACTCTGGCCCATGAGTGGCTTCTGTGTAGCACTGGTGGTGTGTGGCTAAAACTGTAGACATTGGGTAGGAACAGATGGTGTACAGTCTTGGATGGCAGGGTGAAGAGGGAACCCACTGAAGGAGCTGCAGCAGAGGAGCGACATGATGTAGGTGATATAGCATGGGACAGTAGCAACATTTCTAAGACCATAGCCATTAGTGAACACCTTTAGGATTTTTTTTTTTTTTTAAATATCTGAGTACCATTTTTACTATATAAGCATATTTTTCTTTAACTGATTTTTCTATTTTGATGGTGTAGTTTAAGAGTAAATTGCATTAGTACTTTTAGATGAAAAATAAATACCACTTGCCATTAATCGAAAAGCATATAAAAAATAAATCCAATGAAAATACAGCGAATTTTAGGTGGATACTGTTTTCTGCCGAAGTTTATAAGCTTGAAGTCTGTTCTTTCTTCATTCTAAAGAGAGATAAACAAGTATTGAAAAGCTAGTAAAGATCCTTAACAAAACAAATCTCCTTTATGTAACCATAACAATGGGGAGAAGATTAAAGAGAGTATCTTTCTCACTATAGGATTAGATGTTATTTGGTTCCATATATGATGCCACATAAAATCACCTCCTTGCCCATCACTTTGGACATCAGTGGTGTAAAGCAGGGGCCTGCAAACCTTTTCTGTAACTATTTTAGGCTCTACAAGCCATATAGTCTCAGTTGCAAATATTTAACTCTGCTGTCATAGCGTGAAAGCAGCAACAGACAAAACATAGTTGAATAGGTGTGGCTATGTTCCTATAAAATTGTATTTCTGAAAACAGGCAAGAGATTTGGCCTGTGGGACATAATTTGCTGACTTTTAGTCTATATTGATGGTTGACAAATTTATGATGTGATGGGGATTACCTGTATTATGTGTTGAATTGTGTCACCTCAAAAATAGATGTCAAAGTCCTAACTTCCATCTTCAGAAGGTGACCTTATTTGAAAATAGGCTCTTACAGAGGTAATCAAGTTAAGATGAGGTTACTAGGGTGGGCCTTAATCCAGTATGACTGACTTTTTTATAAGAAGAGGAAGTTTGGACACACAGACAAGACACGCACAGAGGGAAGATGATGTGTAGACACAGGGAAAAGATGGCATCCACAAGCAAAGGAGCACAAGCAGCTACCAGAAACTAGGAGAGAGATGTGGGATAGAACTTTCCCCAGTGTCTTTGGAAAGAATATGGCCTTGTAGACAACTTGATTGCACACTTCCAACCTCTAGAACTGTGAAATAATACATTTCTAGTGTTCTAGTGTTCTAAGCTATGCAGTTCATAATACTTCATTACAACCAACTTAGGAAACTAATAGTGTGTGTGTGTGTGTGTGTGTGTGTGTTTTAATATAAGTTTTGGAGTGTTACCTAAGACCCACTAAATAAGAATATTTATGTGTGAGGACTAGACATATGCTTTAAAATAAAAAATGAAAGGACAATAGGTTAATTCTAAGCCCACAGTTGGTTTAAAATCACTGGTCTTCCTGGTAAAGCAGAGGAGGCAGACACTGGGTTCAGGCCACGTAAGGGGCATAAACTATAATAATCCACATGTGAGTCAATGGAGGGCTGGATTGGTATATGGGTAATTGGACTAGGATGGAAGATGCTTTGATTGGTCTGCTCCTAAGATGCACACAGTAAATGTTTGGGGAATTGGGATTAGAGGTGAGACAGATGCATATAACCATCCCAGAAGAAATTCAGTACAGACAGTGAAGCATAGGCATGTGGTCTGTGTTAGAGACAGATTCCTCAGGATCATCCCACATGTCACATGAAACTCAATGAGTGCTCAGAGGGAGAATGCATAGAAAGAGATGGTAATGATTGTGGCTTAGTGCCATGGTTAGATGTGAAGGGAAAAGGAAGAGCTAGTGCAGGAGATGGGGCAGGGATGGCCTTGCTGGTGCGATGAGAAATAGTTATTAGAACAAAGTTTCAAGAAGGAAGGGACAATCAGAGTCAAATCATTTTTACTTGTTTCTTATTTTTTATTTTTATTTTTTTAATTTAAATTCAAGTGAAAGAGTATAGAATGAAGTGTTTGTTTCAGGAATAGAATTTAGTGATTCATCACTTACATATAACATCACCCCAACAAGTGCCCTCTTTAATACCTGTCTCCCATTTAGCCCATCCCCCTACCTAACTGCCCTCCAGCTACTTTCCACCAAGATGGTGGAGGAGTGAGGAACTCCTTTTCAACTGAATTTGGAATGGTCTTTCTCACAAATCTTAGAACGAAGGAAACCATTTTAAGGGCAGTTAGGGGAAGAGATACCTTAATACAATGGGAGGAACATCAGAATAATGTCAGACCTGTCCACAGAGACCTGGCAGGCCAGAAAGAGCTGGCAAGACATATTCAGGGTACTAAATGAGAAGAACATGTAGCCAAAAATTCTTTATCTGGCAAGGCTGTCGTTGGTGACAATGGTGGAAAGATAAAGAGCTTTCAAGACTGGCAGAGACTGAAATAATATGTGACCACTAGGCCGGCCCTGCAAGAAATATTAAGGGGGGGGGGCTCTATAAAAGGGGAAAGACCCCAAGAGGGATACGGGACAGAAATTTACAGAGATAATCTGTAGAAAAATGGACTTCACAGACAACGTGATGACAATAAAAACATATCTTTCAATAATCACTCTCAAGGTGAATGGCCTAAATGCTCCCAGCATGGGAGCATCCAAGGACATAAGCCAACTGTTAACCAAAATAAAGAGACATATTGATAATAATACATTAATAGTAGGATACCTCAACGCTTCAGTTTCAGCAATAGACAGATCATCTAGCAGAAAATCAAAACAAAACAAGAACTTTGAATGACACACTGGACCAGATGGGCCTCATATATATATATACAGAACATTCCACCCTAAAACAATAGAATACTCATTCTCAAGCACGCATGGAACTTTCTCCAGAATAGACCACATACTGGGTCACAAATCAGGTCTCAACTGATACTAAAAGACTGAAATTATTCCCTGCATATTCTCAGACCACAATGCTTTGAAACTGGAACTCAATCACAAGAAAATTTTGGAAGAAATTCAAACACTTGGAAGCTGAAGACCATTCTGCTCAAAAATGTTTGGGTAAATCAGGAAATCAAAGAACTTAAACAGTTCATGGAAACTGATGAGAGCGAATACATATCGATCCAAAACCTATGCAATACGGCAAAGGTGGTCCTAAGGGAGAAATACATAGCCATCCAAGCCTCCCTCAAAAAAATAGAAAAATCCTGAATATACAAACTATCGTTATACCTTAAAGGGCTGGAGAATCAACAACAAATTGAACCTAACCCATGCACTAGATGAGAAATAATTAAGATTAGAGCAAAGATCAATGAATTATAAACCAGAAATAGAACACATTAGCGAAACTGGCAGCTGGTTCTTTGAAAGAATAATATTGATAAACCACTAGACAGACTTATCCAAAAGAAAAGAGAAAAGACCCAAATTAATAAAATTATGACTAAAAGGGGGAAAGATCATGACTAACACCAAGGAAATAAATACAATCATCAGAAATTATTATCAACGGCTATATGACAATAGATGGAAGAAATGGATACATTCCTGGAAACCTATAAATTACCAAGATTGAAACAGGAAGAAATTGATAACCTGAATAGACTAATAACCAATAATGAGATTGAAGCAGTGATCAAAAACCTCCCGCAAAACAAGAGTCCAAGGCCTGATGGATTCCCTGGGGAATTTTAACAAACATTCAAAGAAGAAATAATACCTAATCTCCTGAAGCTGTTTCAAAAAATAGAAACAGGAGGAAAACTTCCAGATTCTTTCTTTTTTTTTTTTTTTTTTAAGATTTTATTTATTTATTTGACAGAGAGAGATCACAAGTAGACAGAGAGGCAGGCAGAGAGAGAGAGAGGGAAGCAGGCTCCCTGCCGAGCAGAGAGCCCGATGCGGGACTCGATCCCAGGACCCTGAGATCATGACCTGAGCCGAAGGCAGCGGCTTAACCCACTGAGCCACCCAGGCACCCCTCCAGATTCTTTCTATAAGGCCAGGATTACCTTGATCCCCAAACTAGGCAAAGACCCTATCAAAAGGGAGAATTTAAGACCAATATCTCTGATGAATATGGATGCCAAAATTCTCAACAAGATCCTAGCTAGTAGAATCCAACAGTACATTAGAAGGATTATCTAACAAAACAGAGTGGGATTTATCCTTGGGGTGCAAGGGTGGTTCAACTTTTGCAAATCACTGTGATAGAATATGTAAATAAGAGAAGAGACAAGAACAACATGGTCCTCTCAATTGATGCAGAAAAAACTTTTGACAAAATACAGCATCCTTTCCTGGTTAAAACTCTTCAGAGTATAGTGATAGAGAGAACATTCCTTAACTTCATAAAATCCATCTATGAAAAACCCACAGCAAACATCATTCTCAGTGGGGAAAGCTGAGAGCCTTTCTATTGAGATCAGGAATACAAGGATGCCCACTCTCACCACTAGTACTCAACATAGTACTAGAAATCGTAGCAACAGCAATCAGACAACAAAAGGAATAAAAAGTATTCAAATTGGCAAAAAAGGAAGTCAAACACTCTCTCTTCGCAGATGACACGATACTTTATGTGGAAAACCTAAAAGACTCCACCCTCAAATTACTAGAACTCATAAAGCAATTTAGTAATATGGCAGGATATGAAATCAATGCACAGAGATCAGCTGTTTTCTAATACACTAACAACATAACTGTAGAAAGAGAAATTAGATAATTGATTCCATTTATGGTAGCACCAAAAACCATAAGATACCTTAGAATAAACCTAAACAAAGAGGATCTATACTCTATGAACTACAGAACACTCTTAAAAGAAATTGAAGAAGACACAAAAAGATGGAAAAACATCTCATGCTCATGGATCAGAAGAATAAACATTGTTAAATTGTGCTGCCCAGAGCAATCTATACTTTCAACTCCATCCTGATCAAAATGCAAATGGCATTTTTCAAAGTGCTGGAACAAACAATCCTAAAATTTGTATGGAACCAGAAAAGACCCTGAATCACCAAGGAAAAGTTGAAAACAAAACAAAACAAAACAAAAAAAAGTACAAAGCTGGGGGCAACATGTTGCCTGATTTCAAGCTGTATTACAAAGCTGTGATACCAATACAGCATGGTACTGGCACAAAAACAGACACATAGATCAATGGAACAGAATAGAAAGCCCAAATCTATGGTCACCTAATCTTCGACAAAGCAGGGGAAAATATCCAATGGAAAAAAACAGTCTCTTCAATAAATGGTGCTGGGAAAATTGGACAGCTATATATAGAAGAATGGAACTTGACCATTCTCTTACACCATACACAAAAATAAACTCAAAATGGATGAAAGACCTCAATGTGAGACAGGAATCCATCAAAATCCTAGAAGAGAACATATGCAGTAACCTCTTCGACATTTGCCACAGCAACTTCTTTCAACACACGTCTCCAAAGGCAAGGGAAACTAAAGCAAAAATGAACTTTTGGGACTTCATCAAGATAAAAAGCTTTTGCACAGCAAAGGAAACTGTCAACAAAACAAAGAGGCAACCCACAGAATGGGAGAATGTATTTTCAAATGGCACTACAGAGGGCTGATATCCAAGATCTATAAAGAAATTCTACAAACTCAACACCAGAAAAACAAATAATCAAGCCAAAAAATGGGCAGAAGACATGAACAGACACTTCTCCAAAGAAGACATACAAATGGCTAACAGACACATGAAAAAAATGTTCATCATCATTAACCATCAGGGAAATTCAAATCAAATTGAATTCAGATACCACCTTATAGTGATATACACCACTGATATATGTACCACTGAGATACCACCTTATACTAGTTAGAATGGCAAAAATTGAGTAGGCAAGAATCAAGTGTTGGAGAGGATGTGGAGAAAGGGGAACCCTGTTACACTGTTGGTGGGAATGCACATTGGTGCAGCCACTTTGGAAAACAGTGTAGAGGTTCCTCAAAGAATTAAGAACAGAGCTACCTTATGACCTAGCAATTGCCCCCCAAAGATAGAGACGTAGTGAGAAGTGCCACAGGCACCCCAATGTTCATAGCCGCAATGAATGCTATGTCCATAGCCAAACTGGAAAGAGCTGAGATGCACTTCAACAGACGAATTGATAAAGAAGATGTGGTCCATATATACAATGGAATATTACTAAATACATATTTTTTTCTCCAACATTGGAGATCTATGCCTATTTGAAGATACAAAGGAAAAAACCAGTGAAGATATACTAAAAATGCCAAGTACTTTCCAATGGAACATGGCCCTGCCAACATCTTGTCAGAAGCAGGTTCTCCTTCCCAGAGGAGATGGGGCTGGGAGGGATTATATGTTTCTCTGTGTTGTTTTTTTATTGCCAGTTTCTGTTTTCTCATGTAGATTAGCAGCCCCTCCTTCCTCTCAGTAAGAGCTTGTTTATTAATTATTCTTCTAACAGATTGGAGTCTTATTGTTGTTTCTTTAGGAGTGGTTCTAATCTTTGCTTTTATAGTCTAGATAATAAGTCAGGGGTTGCATTTCTAAAGGGTCTGCATTTTTTATATTTTTATATTTTATTTTTTATATTTACATTTATTATATATTTTTATATATTTATATCTTTATAATATATAATATAAAATATTTTTATATTTTTAATACTTTTATATTTTATTTTTATATTTACAAATATACTTATATATTATTTTTATATTTTATATTTTATAACTTTTACATGTAGGTATTTATAATTTACTGAAGATTTTTTTATATTAGTTTGTGTCTCTATTGGTTCATTTTTCTACCTATCTCATGCATATTCCATCTCTTTCTAAAGAATGATTTGAGGTGGCTTTTATATAATGATTACAAATGATAAATGGTTAGAAATAATTATATAGTTTACTCAGAACAGCCTAAAACTTAAAACTAGAAAATGAAAAATTCATTACATTGGTCAAAAAAATGCACAGCAAGAGATTGCAGTATAAAACCCATCTTTGACAAGGGAATGACTCAGACAGGCTTTCCTCTCCGCTGACGGGATGGGGTTATCTAATTTAACCAGTTGCAGATAAGACTGAGCCAGCCGAAGCTTAGGCCAGAAAAGATGAGGTACTGCGCAAGCCCATGTGCCTGATTATAACATCAGTGACTGGCTCCAAACTTTAAATATATTGTGATGGAGGAAAGAAAGGATTTTGGCTAACTTTTTTTGGCATCTATTCCAGTATCAACACGAAGTAAAAAGTTAAAAAAAAAAAATTGAAGTCTGAAATAGTACACAAAATAGGATCAAAAAGGACAGAAGATGCAGAGTCTGAACACTAAGAATTCACCAGTGACCTGCTGGGCAGCATGTGGATTTTAATGTCACTTCAGGGCAATAAAAATGAAATGTCCCACCATCTTAAAGGGTTGGGACCTCTAATAGAATAAGCATTTGATTAATGAAACAACATGTACTATAAAGAACAAGGGATCATAAAAAGCTGGTTTTTAACAGCCTAAGTACCTTTTGCAGCTTGAAGTCTTTTATCACCTTGTAAATCACCCCTGGAGAGGAATAACCAAAGTGAGACAAGGCAGATTTCCATTACCAGCCTGTCTGCCATGGGACCTTGGCTCTAGCTTCTCAAACATATTGTCTTTGCTAACACTTGCCTTTATCATGGCGAAAGGAGGATTGGGGCGTTGTGGTGGTACTGCTTTTAGTAAATGTCTCAGAATAATTATGCCTCCTCAGGAGGCACTTTCCTTTCCCTTGATGTTTATTCTGAAGTCAAGTATGTCTGTGTTGGCAGAAATTAACAACCATGGGTATTAGCAAGTTGGGCACCCAAATGTTATGGCTTAAAACTACAAATATTAATTTTTCCCAGGTTGGAGTGTGGGTTGGGTGCAGTGGAGTTTACATCTGTTCCATGTGTCTTTCATTTCCAGGGCCCAGGTGGAAGAGCAATGGCACGAGGGCATGCTTTTCTTTTGGGGCAGGGAAGGAGCCCAGGAAGGTGAGTCAAAACCTCAGAGCTGATTTGTAGCCTCTGGCTGGATGTGGTATAATGTGAGCCTGCTCATGGGCCATTGGCCAAAGCAAGTCATATGGCTAAGCTCAAAGTCAGTGGAGGGAAGGAAGTGTATTTATCCACAGTAAATTCTGGCCATGATGAGAAGGATGAACTGGGATCACATCATTTCATTGACCATGACCATTGACCATGCTGTGAATTATGCAGGTAGGTTGGTCACATGGGCACTTAACTAGAGAACCTGTATCCTAATTGATGATCTCTGAGATCAAAGTAGGTGCTCTGGTTGGAGGAGATAGATGCTCTGTATGTAATGTATCTTACTAAAACGTCGGGAAAGGACCTGGACTTTCAGAAGTTTGACTCACATAGATTTACAGCCTGGCCTCAAGCACATTCTTGGCAAAAGTGCCACTGACCCTAGGAACTGTGCTGAGCAAGTTATGTACATGATTTCATTGAGTTGTCAGATGATCACGTGAGGTGGTGATTACTATCCCTGTTTTTTTGTGGGAAGAAACTGAAGCTTAGAAGCCAAGTTCCACAAAGGACATCATGCCAGGAAGTCCAGAGCTGGAATCTGAACCCATGTTTGTCTGATCCCAAATTACTCTGTGATATCGAAAGAATGTTTCAGGCTAAAACTCAGTGAGAAACTGAATTCTTACGAAAATATCATTTGCGAATAAGTATACACTTGTGAGTTTTTGTTCCATGTTCATATCTTTTATATCAGCAGTCCCACTTCAAGAGATTTAGCCTAAGGAGGATGTATTAGGTATTAAAAAAGATATTCAAAGGGTGAACATTAAAATAAACTATGGATTTTGTGTGATTATGATGGATCAGTATAGGCTCAGGGATTGTAACAAATCCACATCTGCAGTGTGAGATGTAGGCAGTGGGGAGCGCTGTGCATGTGTGGGGACAGGGAGTATATGTATTTTCCACTCAGATTTTCTGTGAACCTAAAACTGCTCCAAAAAATAAAATTTACTAATTAAAAAAAAAAAAAATAGGAGCATGACATTATCCACTGAGGGAAAATGCTATGGGTATAAGCATGCTCATGGCATTACTATCTCTCTTGGAGAAAAACCTGAAGGATTAAGCACAAGGGATTTGTTAAGTAATTTGATACATAGGTAGGCAGCCATAAAATTACTGCTCAGAAAAATATTTAATGACATTGCAAGTGTACACAGTAAGACTAAAAATAATATACATAGTGTGAATTCAAATATGAATAGTGAATAATTCTGAGTAATCTGCCTTTACTGGATCTGCCTCCACACACCCACCAATTTGTCAAATATTTTGCTTTTGTAATTAGAAACTACACTTTCACCAGCCCACACTACTCCAGAATGACCTTGTAGTTAGACTCACTCTGAAAAAAATCTCACTTTCATCCATGTTCAGTGGATACTACAGGGTACACTGACCTTTAGCAGCAGTGCTTTCTATAGGACCCCATTTGGGATCCAGGTGTAATGGGTATACAAGAGGTAAATGGTCTGTGGAAATAATACTTGCCCTAGAATGGTGATTATTACTTACTCTGTTTTATAGCTTAGACATACTTTTTATTATTATTATTATTATTATTATTACTATTATCCTTTTGTGATAAAACACATGTAACATAAAGTTTACTGTCTTAACCATTTTTAACTGTATAATTCAGTGGTATTAACTGTATTCATTGCTCTGCAACCATCACCAGACATACTTTATTTTAAAGCTTATTGTTCATGCTGCTTATAGAAGTAATACATATTCCTCATAGTAAGTTTAGAAAACAGAAATTTTTAATGATAACAATAACCCTATTTCTATCTCTTAGACATATCATTTTTAAAGGGATTTTTTATTATAATTTTTTATTTTTTTATTAACATATAATATATTATCAGCCCCAGAGGTACAGGTCTGTGAATTGCCAGGTTTACACACTTTACAGCACTCACCATAGCACATACCATTTTTAAAATTTGAGTTTATATCCTATGTGGATAGTTATGCATATATTCGTAGTTATATACACATACCTGTCTAAATACATGCATGCACGCACCTGATGTTTTACTTAGGTCAATGACAGTGAATGTATAATCTTATCAAGCCTTTTGTCCCCAGATCCCTGGTTTGGGTTGAAACTTAGATGAGACAACAGGAACGGGGAGCTCACTTTAGAATACTATGGTACCTAACCTAACACTTGTAATTGTTTTTGGTTTTAAATGGGAAAGGTCTTTCAAAGGCAGGCAACAATGGCTCTAAGAAAAAAGGTGTGCTTTTTTTTTTTAACTTTATTTTTTCAGTGTTCCAAGATTTATTGTTTATTTTGAGATTAAGTAGCTAGTATATTTGTCAAAAAATGATTAAAAATTATAAACAAAACAAAATAACAATCACAACCACAAAATCCAGAATGCTACAACCTCATTTATGTTTGTGATGATGGGGAAGGTCTATCTCAAGACAGAATGGACAAGAAACAAGAACTGTGACTATTGACTGTTTTTCAGTGCTAAAAATTTCTCCAGCAGAAAAACAGAGCCTCAGGCTCTGTAATAATAATTATACTTATAAAAGCTGACATTTACTGGGTATACACTGTGTATATCAAACATTTTCCTACCCAAAGAATGTTTTGGGGCCATTTTGCTACAACTGACTTCTGCATTTTGTTGATTTAATTTGTTCATTAAGTTGCTTAAAAACATCACATTGTTCTAGATCTGCTTTTTCTTTTTTTACTGAAAAAATATTTTGTAGATTAATTTAATGTATTGGGCTTTTATTTATTTATTTTTTGACCCGTAACCTATTAGATGACCCTAAAGTCATCTAGTCTTTTTTATTATAAATTTTTCTTATATAAAATGGTAATATTGAGGGCTCAGATTACTTCCAATGAGCATTTTAGGGCACTATTAGTGTAAAATGAGAATTAAGTTAGAGCGAGTGGGTGATAACTGATCTCTAGAATGCTTACAAACAGCTATTAACTTTTTAATACAATGCTGAAAGCTTTGCCAAGCTAATAACAAGTTACAGCATTTATGCAAATATTCTTGGGCTGACCCATTCATAACTCTTGAGGATAGAAAACTATCACTTAAACCTCTGAAATTTTGGGAAAATGTCTTGTTCAGAAATTACAGATTTGTAAAAACAAAAGAAGACCAAATGAATTTGACAAAGATTTTGGAATGGAGTTTTGATAGTCACATTTAATGTTAATTAAAATAAGAGCCATCAAATCCAGATACTGCAGTTTTGTTGCTCTTTGCAACAAAGTTTAATAAAGATCAGAAAGTTGTTACAATTTGAGAGGAAGAATCACCCTTACTTTACAGATGAGGCACCAGAGTTGTAAGTCAACAAAGTGGGTGTGATTCTACTGCCTTCTCATACTCACTAGGAAGTCATTTAAAGGAGAAGTTTTGTACTTTTTTGGAAAGATACTATTCTCTGATATTCATTCTTGTTGAAAATGCTCTATTTGAAAAATCTATTTTAACTTTCATGGAAATGAAACTGGAGATCTTCAGAATCAGTTTTCCCTATAAGGAGTTAACTGTATCACATGCTTTGTAGTACAAGTAAGCCATCTACAAGGAAATAAGGGAGTGGGGGGAGAACAGTGTTAAGAAAGAACAAGCATAATTCTCAAGAGAAAGTGAGAGGATTTGTTGCTCTTTTGTAAAGTAAAATGGATTTCATTAGTTACTATGTTCACAGCATGAAGAATAGCATCAAAAGAAAATAATTTCATTTACTGATGGATAATGACCCTTCACTAATCCATATGGTCCTGATTCTATCTGATTGGGTACCATATAATCAATGTGCTATATCACTAACCACCTCACTTTTTAAAATTGGAAAGAAAGCAAAAGTCATGACTTCAGCCCTCATCATGTTTCTCCTCATTTTTCTTGTCTTTGATAATGAAAAAGTGTGTAACTTCAAAAAAAAAAAGATGTCCAAAATGAGTAGCTAAAATCACTGAGTGTTTTTTTAGCTATCTGGTTTCATCCTCTCAGTAGAGAACACATGAGTGATATGGATGTGACTCATATATAATGCTTTCTTTTTCCCTGTTATGTAAACGTTCCAAAAAGAGAAACAACATTAAAAATTGAACCCAGGAAAGACTCATCGTTATGAATTATGATTTAGCGGTAAAGTCACTGCAGGAGAAAGAGAACCTGTCTCTCTTACCCTGATGGTACTTGCGATAAAATACAGAAGGATGTGGCACCACTTGCCTTGATAAATTGAGTGCTAGAAAAGCCATGAATGTGAAATTATCTCTCACATGATAAATCTGTTGTAATAAATAAAAATCCAATAGTCAGGAGAAGTAGGAACTGCGTGAAGTAAACTTTGCTTTAAACTCTACCCAACTTTGGGCAGGATTCCTGGCTCTCTGAGGACTGTATAATTACGATCTTTTGTTCATGATTAGCACCACAAAAACCCTTGCCTGGGAATGAAGTCATGGAGCACACAAGTTTCACCTTGAAAAGTATGCCCAAAGGATTTGTCAAGATAAATGTGGAGTTAGTTGAAAATTTGTTGTTACTTTCGAATTAACAGCATGGCACAATCTTCCAACTAACACTCTGAGAGGCTGTTATACATAGGCACAGATTGAGTCTTTTAAATATGCTCTCCATTTGCCTCTGCAAAACCTGCTTGATCTCCAGGCAAAAATGAGTATCATATTTTATTTTATTCTATTATTATTGTTTAAAGATTTTATTTTATTTATTTGACAGACGGAGATCACAAGTAGGCAGAGAGGCAGGCAGAGAGAGACAGAGAAGCACGCTCCCTGCTGAGCAGAGAGCCCGGATGCGGGACTCCATCCCAGGACCCTGGGATCATGACCTGAGCCGAAGGCAGAGGCTTTAATCCACTAAGCCACCCAGGTGCCTGAGTATCATATTTTAAAATAATTTGCAAAATTCTAGAAAACATCATCAGAAAACCCCAGTTCTCCCCTTCATAATTAAGCTTATCAACAGAGATATATTAAATATCCCAGGCTAGCAGGTCATTCATGTGTTTATGACAACAAGTGGAGAATTTAAATTCATTTAAATTAATTATAATAATATTTGAACAAACCCCAGGATTCAGAAGTTTGTTTGTAATATTTTCTTATTGTTGAAAATGTAACTTCCTTGTAGACTTAATTGAGTAGGAGTTAAATTAAGTGACACTCTATCTTGTTATAAAAGGATTTCTGATGCCTGGATGAATGGATGCATCCATACCAAGAGGCTTGACACTTACCTTTGGCTTCCTGAAAGTTGGGTCGTTAAGAATGGCTAGGTCTGCAGGGAAAGTATACCAGATTTGAGTAAAAGGTCATAATATTCAAAAAATAAGGAGAAATAAAGCACTGGCATCATCTTAAGATAAACTATTTATTTCTTCAGAATCTTGCTCGGCATCATGTTCTTCAGTGTGGTTGCTGAAAATAAATACTATTTTTCATAGCTTGATAAATTGTAAATGCCCCTCCTCTGGGTCTCTTTTACTCCTTCCTCATTTTCCATTGACTTTAATCTCTGGCAATCTACTGCAACAGAAATGAGCACATGTAGTCCTTTCCTCCCATTCCTTCTCAACTTTGCTGAATCTGAGCCTGTGGATCTTGCTCCCTGCCTCAGTTTTGGGATGTGACAGGGTGAAAAATGTAAGGAAGTCTGTCTCCTTTGATTTTATTTATAAATATTTATGATGCCAGGGACCCAGAGAGAACTCCAGGAAGCAAGGATTTCTTCTCTCTCAACCCCAGGACTAGAAAATTTCCTCTGGGTTGGATGGAATGGGCTACTGTTTGAATGGTAGCTCTAGAAAGACAAGGCTTGCTTTCTGTCTCCCAGGGATAGCTCTGGGTTGTCTGCAAACCCTAAGAAAGCTTTGTGGGGTCTAAGAGCAGAGAGGATCTACACATGGAGAGAACCTTAAAGGTGGGGATGAGAGAAGATTGCTGCAGAATGAGTTTGGACAGACAGGGTCATAATAGTCATGAAGTTTCTCATATAATGGATGGCACCCTAATGTAAGATCAGATCTCATGTCTCCATCTGTGGCATGGAAATAGTCTATAGATCTACCCATCAGAAAGAGAAACATGGGGACACCTGGGTGGCTCAGTTGGTTAAGCAGCTGCCTTCGGCTCAGGTCATGATCCCAGCATCCTGGGATCGAGTCCCACTTCGGGCTCCTTGCTCGGCAGGGAGCCTGCTTCTCCCTCTGCCTCTGCCTGCCTCTCTCTGTCTGCCTGTGCTCGCTCACTCTCTCTCCCTCTGTCTCTGACAAATAAATAAATAAAATCTTTAAAAAAAAAAGAAAGAGAAACATGGACAAAGATATGTGACCAGTGGTGGCAAACATATATAAATGGGGATGGAGTTCCCCAACATAATGACAAACATCTCATCTGATGCTGGATCATACAGTTGATGATATCTAAGACCACACTGTGGTTCCCCTATACTGTGTTCCCCTATACCATGGTTCCCTTAGGTATAGTTTCTAGCAAAGAGGGGAAAGAAAATTGATTGATACTAATATTTCCCTCTCCCAGTGGAATCAGAAGCTCAAAAAATTTTGAGATAAAAACTACTTTTCCCTACATTAGTGTGCAGACCGAGGTTTATTTCCATACATACATTTTGACTTCCAAAAAAGACCTTAATTTTTTAGTGTTTATCAATACGCATATCTGATTGTTGATTGTTTATAGGGAGACCACATAGGACATTGAAAAGAGGTTAAGGGAAGCAGAAAAGAATGTCTCATCCCCGTTCCATGTCTTCTCCTCTCTTGGCCTCCGTTTTCTTATGTGTAAAATGAGGGACACAGGTGGGATGATTTCCGAGCACCCTCCTAGCTCTGACAGTGTGATTCTGGTAGTCTTTGGTGTCCTATTTGCCAAATCGTTGGTTAGTGCTACCAGATTCAATGTTGCACATAAAACACCTGTCTAGGAGCGTGGTACTTAGGTGGCCCATGAATATTAATTCCTGTCACCTTCTTAATGGCATTGTCTAATGACCACTTTCAGATTCACAGTTGTGAGTTCTAAGATCTAATTTGCATGAAGCACCATTATTTTCTCCCTTCTCTAAGTTTCAAGTGTACATCCGGTTCTGGAGAAGCCAGACAGTGGACTGATTTGTTAGTGTATTTGTTTCCAAGGACACCTCTTCTGCAGTTCTTTCATCCATGGTTCAAGGGCTTCTCTCTGTGTGCTGAGCAGGAGTGGCGGTTCAAGGACTTGGATGGTGGCTAAGAAGGTCTGCTTTCTCACTGGTGATTCACAAAGAGAAGATTAATAGTGGACTCAGAGTGACACTTGCTTGACCTGAACTCATTACTGTACTGATACAGGCTTTTGGCAGTTTGATTGAGATCAATCCAGCTCTCCATGTACTGTGCTCTTTATCTGGGCACCCAAGCCATTGGCCAATGTAAACTTCCAACAGGAGGTATGAAATGGTTGAAACAGTATCCCTTGTGTGTTTACCCAGATAGAGGGAGATGCCAGATAACTCCTGAGTCTGAGCATCTCTGGGTCTCTGTTTGCAGGTGCTGTTGCATAGATAATGTGCCAACAAGGAGTGTGGGATTTTTACAATCTTGTGTTCCTTCCGGACTGTCTCTGTATATTTGAACTTTTCCATACAAGAAGCCCTCAGCTGACTATTTCCCAAGGAGATGTTATTTTTAATAGGATGTGTCTTTTATGTAACTATATGAGGGGAATCAGGTTTTTTAAACTTAAAAAAATTATTGTTTTATGTTGTAGGTTCTTTGTCTCTATCAATATCGTATCACTTCTCATCTCACTGTGATTCCCCAGACCCCTTGATCTTCCACCCAGTTTTGAAGGCAAAGGCCTTCTCATTGGCCTCTCCATCTACTCTTAACCCATTTCTGGTGTTTACCCGCGTCCAGGGCCCTGCCCATATGCCTGGGCTAGAGTAGATAAGTGCTTATAAAAATGACCTTTTTGTTTGACTCTTTATTTCTTTGACTCAGAATTCCCTAACTAGGAGTGTCAGCTGGTTTTTCTCCAAGTATGGTCTGCAGATCACCTGCATCATAATAAACCTGGAATGCCTGCCTGTTAAATACAAGTTTGGAAGATCTCTTGATTCAGAATCTCTGGTGGGAGTTCCCAGAATCTGCACTCAGCAAAAACCCTTGATATTTCTTACGCACATTAGAGTTTAAGAGATACCACCTACTCATCCCCTTCTTTTAAATTTTCACTGCTAGATGCCATCTCAGCTTACTTCCGCTTCTCTTTATAGGGCAGTCTTTTATTTTTCACTGCCAGAAGCAGCTAGGGTTGGTTTGCAGGGTAGTTCACATGCTTCACTTCAGTAGATCTGTACCAGTAAGCACATTGCTGTAATTTTACCTTATGTACCCAAGCAATAGCCATGAACTGAACATATTGGAGAATGCAGTTCTTCCCATTCTCATCAAAGCACATGCATATGCTTCCATCTGAGTGTGATCTCTGTGACCATAGCATCTCCTGTGTCTTTCTCCTTGTCCCTTGCTAATATCTAACAGCAGGAAGTGATTGTCAACAAGCGTTGGGGTAGCACACATTTTCACCTTTTTGTGGGCGTGGGCGGTTTTGTGGTCTGCATCAGTTTGGCTGTTATATTTGCTAAGTATTTCTCAATGATGATCTAGCTTTAGCATTTCCTCCTCATGCTGTAAGACCTGAAGATGCACTTAATGGATCCCAATGCCATTATTATTTGTGGTTCCTGCTGCATTCCCCATAAGGCACTTGCCTCACTCATGTGCTACTGCTTGTTCTTGGTGCATATGCCAGCCAGTGAGACCTCTGGTTCTGAGATGCATATTTAGTCTACATTGTTGTTGGGAGTGGCTCTTGAGACTGTCAAGGCCATGAGACCCTATTGATAATCTAGTAAAATCCTATCTCAGAAAAACATTTTAAAAAGCATAAGCTAATGTGCATATGTTTATAAAGGAATTATGTCCACATATATTTATTAAAACATTTTTAAGAATGTTGTGATATAATAATATATTTGCTTCTTTACCAATGCATAAAATAAGAGGGAAATAACAAGATTTTTATGATTACTATAAAATTGAAGAGCTCCTGACTATAAATGATATTTTGAGATATCAGTAGCAGCTATACTGTAATGCAAAGATATCTGTAATTTCCTTTGGAAGAAAATTGCAAGCATTGCTAATAGTACTATGGTTTACCACTTATACCTATAATTGGAGGGAATGCTATAAATTTTATTTAGGTTAGAAAAAAATAAAGATGCCTTTTCCCATTTATGCTCGTTATCCCCCTAAATGAATTTTAAGAACCCTTGATCTAGTTCATTTTCCCAATTTTACCCAGAAACAGGGCCCTGGGGATGCAAAATGAATTAGCCAAGATCACATAGTTCATTGTTGGGCAAATAAGATTCAATCTTGGATCTCCTTAACCCAGTCTTTTTTCTTCTTTTTTTCCGCTTATACTCCACTGCTTCTGTTTACTGAATTGCAGTGCAGGTTGGCCTTTTTGATAACTCTACTTTATGATTCTCCCCTAGTTCTGTTTTGTGTTTTATTTGATTTTAGTAGTTTCACACAATTCTGCTTCTCTGAGATGCCTTAATTTTGTCTGATTTTTGGTGCCGTATGGATGCCATACTCAGTTGTTCCCCCCACCCCACCCGCCTTAGGGTATAAAGATAAATTCTCTAATATCTCTTTCATTGCTATCCATTAAGGCACCATGCTATTATTTATTTAGAGGAAAGTAAACAGAATTGTAATGACTAATTAGCATGAAGAATGCTCTTCTTTTGTGCAGTGTGGATCTGGAGTTTACTAGATTGTACCTTAAAATTTGATTAGCATATGAAACCCAGAGAGAGACCAGGAGAGATTAAATAAATTAATGAGGCTGTATGTATGAAAAAGAAGTAGTTTTTTTCTGGTCTGAGTGAGTCCTTGAGAGACTAAAGAAGAGGTAGAATGCACTTTACATAGTGGATCTCAATCTCTCAGACACCCTGTTTAGATACAGTTTTTTTCTGAAAGTAGAATAGTTTGTGAGGGATCAGTCATACTGTGTATCAGTTGGGTTTTATGCAGTTGGATTCTTCCTAATCACGTTACTGTTTTTGAAACATCTTCTAGATGGAGTCAAAGATTATATTATATGACTCTTTAGATCTCTGTTCTTTAAATACCTTTATCTTCTCAGCTAGGGTACGTGCTTTTTGAGGTTAAGGATCTGGTATTATATATTCTATCTCTTTTCATCCAGCCCATATATAGATGTTGGCTACAACTATGTGCACACAGTATAATGGAAACAGCATCAGGTGAGTTTTATCTCTTGTGTTGCAGATATTAACCCAGCCCATACTGTAGGCAAGTTTCCTTACCTAATAATATCTACCTATACAGAGAGTTGTTTAGTGGGATGATACTGTGCAGAAGGTAGTTAGGACATTATCTGGCAAATAGCAGGGATTTGAATAATAGGTGTTTGAATAAAACACATACTACTCTCACTATTGCTACTGCTACCTAATAACCATTTTTTTGATTTGGTGCTTCTTACCTGCTAATGCTCTCTCATACTTAGTAACCATAGAAATTTTGTAGCTAAATAAGGTACAATATGTGGAATGGAGCAGAGCTATGCTCACCCATACATTTTTGTAACTGTTTGTTGTGGATGTGTCACGTCTCTTTGTCTTCTTGGTCTTTCAAAGACTTGCTCCCATAGAACATTGGCCATGTTTTCTCCTCAGTTTTTATAGCCCTGTTTACTAGTCAGTGAGATTTTTTTAATGCTTTCAAAAAACTAAGAAGATAAATCATTTCAAAAGGAGGAGAATTATGTTAGTATTTTAGGAAGCTAATATAACACTCATTTTTTTTCCCTTCTGGAGTTTATAGTATATTGAAAGAAAAGACCCAGAAGATAGATGAATAGATACCAAAATTTAAAAACAAGTTATATATGTAAAAAACAAAACAAAACAAAACAAAACAAAAAAAACACAACCAGCTCTTATGTTAGGGAATGACCTTAGTTCTGTGGTTTATTATTTCTTCTAAACCAAACTTTGCTTCCCAAACCAAACCAAACCAAAAACAACTGTAGGCCTTCCTCCTTCCTTTGCAGGTCTTTCTCTGACACATAGCATCTCCAGCCCACATATCTGAAGAAAAAAGAGAGGAAGTTGCTCTGCTGAGCATACTCTGTTTCTTCTCCCACACTCAGTAGTGAGATCAGCCATTCCTTTTACAGAGGAATGCCTTAAAAGAGCAGAAAAGGGCTATGCCTTCCTCTAGTCAAGTTGTCCCCAAAATGTGGTCTTTGGGCCAGAAATATCAGCATCTCCTGGGAATGTGAGAATGCAGATTCCAGGGCCTCATCCCAGACCTCTGACTACTGTGTTGGCCCAGTGACCTATGTTTAACAAACCTTCTGGGCAATTCTGATGCAAGCCTATGAGGACTGTTGTCCTAGTTCAGTGATCCTCAACCCTGGTGGCATGTTAGATTCTCTTGGGAAGTTTTTAAAAACTATCCATAGGTAGGCCCCAGAGGCAGAAAAACTTTATAGGTTGGTCACCCTTAGCACAGAGCCTTGGGTCTTGTTTCGAAAGGTCTTCAGATGATTCTGATGAGCAGTAAGGGCTCAAGTCTACTGCACAGTCTAGCTCATCCCTGTCCACATGGAAATAGAGGCCCTGGGGAAAGTGTACATTGGAAAAAAAGCTGATGGTGGCTTTGAATTCTCAGTCCTACCATTTGGGTATTTTCTTTCCTTCCATCTCAGACTTAGCACTTTGAACATTATGAAATCACTTAAGATGTACCCCCCCCCCCCAAAAAAAATGATGTAGCTCTTGACCAGTTCATGGGATCCAGTGACTAAGAGCTTTTGGAGAGATGGGTCCTTCAGGCATGGGAAACTGAATGAGTTGCCTTAATACCTGGCCCAATACCACTGACACTTCTAAACTTCTCACTTAAAACGTAAAAGAGTAGAAGAGAAACCAAGACTTCTAGGCTTGTTGGATGGCTACATATTTGGAAGAACAAAAGTTCTTATTGGAGATGTTTCTGTTGGCAGTGCAGTGAGAGGTCTCCTGAGGGTAATGTGGACAACTTTATGAAGGTCTTTTTTAATGCATTGTTATATGCATGTTAAATTCTTTGTCAGTTTTTCCTTTCACAAAAAAGTGTTGTGGATCTGTTCAATGTATTGCTTCACATAGAATGATTAAGAAGTGAGGCCATGTGAGCTCAATAAATGGCTCTTATCTCCTGACCATTGTTCTGGAGGCCCACCAGGCTGCTTGTCTGAGCCTCTTGCATGGGGTCCACTCTAGAAAAGTGCTAATAGAAATATGTAAGCGTCTAAGTAATTAAAAATTTTCTAATAGCCACATTTAAAAAATGTGTGCAATTATTTTAATGGTATATTTTATTTAACAGTGCATTGAAAATATTTTTTATTTAAACATTACAGTATTATAAAAATCTTATGCTGAAATCAGAATAAAAATATTATTTTTGTACCAAATCTTTGAAATCCAGTTTGTGTTTCACACCTAGAGCATAAGTCCATTTGGACTGGCAACATTTCAAGGGCTCCATAGTCTGCATAGGCTGCTGTATTGGGTATGGAGTTCTAGAATCTGGGTCAGTCACCAAGTTTGCCTGTTCCCTTTCTTAAAATTTGCTCACCTAGGAATTAATAACATTTCAAACTTGATTTCTGAAAAGTGACAGTGTTTTCCCTTGATACTTTTTTATTTACAATTAAGAGAATTTACCAACAGTTGTTTTCATTAAAGTTAAGGGAATCCTTAAAGAATCCTGTTGCTCTTTGTGTTACTCACTGATTTTGAAAAATAGCATTTCTAGTGTAATAACTTTGGCAGTGCCTTCTTTCAAAAACCCTTTGAGTTCCCAGCCAGACAAGGTTGAGACTGCCTGGAAATGGTAACTTGAGAGGAAAGTGGTCTGCTATTTAAATACACCTAAAAAATGGGTAAGCAATAGTCCAGGACTTCTATAAATAGTTGCTGGAAAGATATGTAATTGTGCAAATAGAGATTAATTGTGAGTGGACAGTTTTTATTGTTGTTTCTTGGGCCATAGTTCCTTCTGTTTGACCTGTGGGACTTAAAATACTGACCAAGAGATCACTGCCTGCCTGAAAGATAGCAGAGCATCAACTGGGATTGTTGCAGGAAGAAACAGAGCGGCTAACATGTTGTTTAATGTATTATAAAAATAAATGTTCAGTAATTGCTTGATTTCTTGAGAAGAAATAAGCAAGTGCATTGCTATCATGAAGCACTGATTACATCAGGGGTGCAATCCTGGTATGCTTTGTTTAAATCTTCACATCCATTTTGATGATTGATAATGGTTGTATCTTGGATTTTTTTTTTCAGTTTTTATATGCTGAAAACTGTGGGGATAAATTACTTAGTGTATTTTGCATACTCTAAGCTACACAGATTTTTTTCTCACATTTTAGTTTTTCTGAAATTAGGTTGCATCTTACACTAACTATAGCTTAATTTTTTCGCTTTCTTCTGTATTGCATAAAATAATGATATATCCTATAGTAATTGCTGTGCTAGATTAGATGAAATATAATTATATCAGATCCTGTGGGACATGCTTTGTGCTAGAGTCCCTGCTAGCCACTGTCTAGAACTCTCATTTTACCTTCACTATAAGACCCTTATACAGATGAAGAAAACGGAAATGGGGGAAAAAAAACTTATCTATTTTCATACATCTAGAAAATTATAGAATCCAAATCTCTGATGGCAGATACTACATGTTGAATGTCTTCAGATGTCTGTGCTCTCTTGTCTCCCTATATATGAACCATCTTTTCCTCTTCCTCTTCCTGCAATCTTTTCACCTCCCCTTCTCACCTCTCAATTCCCCTTAAGATTTGGATAGATGCCACCTACTTTGAGAAGCCATTCCTACATATCTGAATTAGAGGACCATTCTTAAACATTCCAGTGCATCCTGTTCTTATCTTGAAATTGCATTTCTATTTCTCACTCTACTACAACAAGCACAATTCTGTGTGCTTTTTTAAATCAGGCACAGGGCTTGGTATAGAGTTGACCTTCAATATATACTTGTTGACTAATTTAAGGTTATTGTAGCAGTAGCTAGCTGTTATGGTCTGTCTGTGCTTTTTGTATTTTTTCTTTTTCTTTCAGTTTCTACCACTTTTCTTAAGAATTTCTAAGTACTTCACTCCCTGGTTCTACTAAGCTATGCTTTGAGATTTTTGAAATTATTATCACATATCATGATTCCCAATGAATTTTGTTCCACTGGCCATCTCTTTGTAAAGAAGGTGAATATTTCTATACTTCCCTCAAAACAACTCTTTATAGTTACCTAATATACAATTCCAGTTTTCAAAGACTTTTAAAAAAAATATAATCAAAGAATAGTTTATATGATCAAGTGGTATTTAACTACTTGGCCTATTTGGTGTTCTTCTTTCACATTTATTATCAGTTTCTCAGAAAAAAAAAATAAAAAAAGCAAAGCATTTTTTTAGGCTATTACCAAAACACAGATAATTCAAAATTGAACATACATTTCCAGAAGAAATATTTTAAAAATAAGGTGTATCTTTTAATAATAAAAAGATGGGAAATATAGCCAAAGATAAGAGAGATAAAAGACAGAATGGGTGGTAGAACAGGTCTGAAGGCACTTTGATGAGGACAATGAAGATGAAATCAAGTCTTGATTCTCTGGGGGCCTTGAATAAAAAACAGCTTCATATTTTTGGTCCTAATACAAGACTTGTTGCCTCAGAGCAAAACAAAACAAAGTGAAATCCTTAATGGAAAACTGCTTAATTCTTGTGGCATGTAAAAGTTTTCATTTGTCCCAGTTTTTGAAAGAATAGGACTAAAATATAATTCAACAAATACAATGACCAGACTTGAATTTTATATTAAATAAAGGATAGTAAAAGAATGGAAGGGAAGATAAAGGTAAAGGGAGAAAGAAGTGAAGGAAAAGAGAATGGGAAAAAAGGGAAGAAGAGGAACTGGGGCGGGTGAATAGAGAGACACAGGTGCAGGGAGATGATTGAGTGGTCAGTATATAGGGGGTTAACAAATGACCTCTGCTGTTGACTTGGCCCTGGCCTTCAGTCCATTCCCTATCTTGCCTCTGTGCTTTGAGATGATTAACTCTTTGGCCTATATTCACAGATAATTCATTGCTTTTCATTCTTTAACTTCCAGAGGTGCTGCACTGAATGGGATGTCATAATAACCCCACAGAATAGAAATTACTCATGAGCAGCAGTGTCAGGGATAAGAGCAATATTAATTTTCAGGCCCAAATGAAATCAAAGAAAGGGTAGGTCTACCTATGTACTGAAGGTTTCCTCTTCTGACTCAAAGACTCTAAAGTTGGAATTCATTGATCATTTGGAAAAAAAAGCCATCTGTAAATTCCAGACATATCTGAAAAGCATAAATGAAATGACATTCTTACAGATCGCTGCCAGCAAAACGCTGAATGAACATGGGGAGAATTAATGTGCCTTTAAAAGTGAGCAGTACGCCCTTCACCGTCTTGAGCATCAGACCTAAATAAGGGGTTATTTCAGCTGTGTGACTGCGGGTTGAGTTCCTTGAGTTATGGTTCCCAGCTAAGTCACTGTCCCTGCGGATTATTCTGGCAGCATACTTTGGAATGACGGGCTGGGTCTAACCCATCTATCATGCTACTAGGCCTGATTTTCCTTTCTGACTTTCTTGGCACACTTTGGGTTCCCTTAAGGAAACTGTGTGGCCCTTGCTATCCCTGGGAGATTATTAGAAGTGGATGATCAATCTAGTTATTGCTGAGGTATCTGAAAGTTGCCATTTATTTGTGAAATTTCCATTTCCTTGACATGGTTATTTGGTAAAGTAAGATTAAGGTAGCAAGAGTTAGGAGATGTATAGTGATCGCTTTTTGTGTACCTGTGTTTATCTTGTGAAGGTTAAATTAGTTTTATATATATGTATATATATAATATATACACATATATACATTATATATACATATATATACATATATGTATATATACACTAAAAATAAATATTTATATGTATTCTAAATATATGTTTAAACATTGATTCTGAATACATAGCTTCATATATACGTGTGTGTGTGTATATATATACACACACACATTCTTATATATATTTGAATGCCCTATTATATACTGTGCTTCCTGTAATTGTAGGGGCAAATAATCCACTGGTAAAAGTGTGATCCTTGGAGTTTCCTAAATAAAGAATGTGAGGTAAGTGATCTGTCTATATATGTCGTGCTGGGAAGCAGCAGAGTGGAGATTTTTTATTTGGGATATCTGGATTCAAAGCTGGTTCTCTAAAGTACTTTATCATTCTGCCTTTTTACTCCTAAACTTATCTACTTTAGAAGCAGACTCTGGGGATTCAAAAGGCTATGGAAAAGATTAGAAATAATGTATGTGAAGGATTTAGAATGATGACTCGCACACACTGGACATTCAATATGTAGTAGTTTTCCTTAGAATAATTGTTACATTACTTTTTTTCTGGAATGTATCTGGGGGATAAATGCTCAAGTGAATAAGTGTATTGCACAAAATTAATGGTTTAGGGCTTATAAAGTTGTTTTAGCTTCATTTACTCAGAATTCTAATACATTTTCTTATTTAGTTTCTAAGTTCCCCAATTATAAGCAGCAAATTAGGATACAAAAGAGAGACTGTTATAGAAAAAGACAAGTGATCATTGTGAGAACTAAGGGTTGAAAGCTGGAAAAAGGCAAAACTGTAGAATTGGGCATGTAAAACAAAACAGGACAAAACAAAAACAAAATTAGCTGATTAGGACTATTTAGGAGTAAAATAAAATTACTGGTTCAATAGACCTTGAGGAACACTCTGTCTTAATAATGTGCATTGAGCAATCATCTAAAACATTTCTTATAGTATGGTATGCTGCTAATAAATGACTTCTGGTTTTATATGTCTGAAAACCTCTGTATTTTACCTTTAGTTCTGAAAGGCATTTTAACTGTATGGAGAATTTTAGTTTGATTTTTTTTTTCTTTTCTTTCAATACTTTAAAGACTTTGGTTCACTATCTTCTCGCAGCTTTGAATGAGAGATCTGTTGTCATTCTTATTGTTGGTCCTCTGTATGTTGTGAATAGCTTTTATCACCCTGCTTTCAAGTTTATTAGTATTTTCTTCTGCAACATCTAATCTGTTGTTATGTCCATCTAGAGTATTTTTTTTACTTTAGAAAATTGCAGTTTTCCCCCCTAGAAGTTCAGTTTGGGCCTTTTTAATATCCCTCATGCCTCTACTTAACTTTAAACATATGGAATACTATGATAATAACTGGTTTAATGTACTTTTCTGGTAATCCTAACATCAGTGTAAGTTCTGGGTCAGTTTCAATTGACTGATTTTTCTCTTCATTATGAAATGACTTTTCTGCTGCTTTGCATGCCTGGTGATTTTTTACTGAATGCCAGATATTGTAAATTTAATCTTTTAGGGTGCTGAATATTTTTGTGTTTTTATAGTATTCCTGAGCTTTGGTCTAGGACACAGTTACATTATTAGGAAATGATTTAATCCTTTTGGGTCTTGCTTTCAAGATCTGTTGGGTGAGAACAGAGCAGTATTGAGTCTTGAGCTGATTGTTTCCCAATACTGAGGCAAAGCCCTTCTGAGTTCTCTAATAATCCATGATTATGGTTTTCTATTTTGATAGGAAATGTCAATTTTCTTATATATGTGTGAATGATGGATATTATTCCTTCTAATTATTTTATTTTTATTATTTCTTTAATTTCAGTATAGTTAATACACAGTGTTGTAATAGTTTTAGGTGTACAATATAGTGACTCAACAATTCTATACCTTACTCAGAGCTCATTCTGGTAAGTATACTCTTTTTTTTTTTTTTTTTAATTTTATTTATTTATTTGAGAGTGAGAAAGAGAGAAGGAGAGAGAGAGAGAGAGAGCGCACAAGCAGAGGTAGGGGGACAGACGGAGCTGAGCAGGGAGCTGGACTCTGGGCTGATCCCAGGACTCCGGGATCATGAGCTGAACAGAAGACAGACACTTAATGGACTGAGTCACCCAGGTGCCCCCAGTAAGTGTACTCTTAATCCCCTTCACCTTTTTCATCCATTCCCCCCCACTACCTCCAGTCTGGTAATCATCTGTTTATTCTCTATAGTTAAAAGTTGTGTTTTGCGTGTGTGTGTGTGTGTGTTTGGTCTTTCTTCTTTGTTCATTTGTTTTGTCACTTTAATTTGACATATGAATGAAAACATATGGCATTTGTCTTTCTCTGACTTATTTCCCCCCTATTATACTCTCTAGATCCTTCCATATCATTGCAAATGGCAAGACTTCATTCTTTCTTATGGCCTGAATAATATTCCATCACACACACACACACACACAGCCATTGTGTCATTGCAAATGGCAAGATTTCATTCTTTCTTATGGACTGAATAATATTCCATTACACATACACACATACACACATCCCACATCTTCTTTATCCATTCATCTATTGATGGACACGTGGGTTGCTTCCATGCTTTGGGTATTATCAATAATACGGCAGTAAACATAAGGGTGCATATATCTATTTGACTTAGTGTTTTCATATTCTTTGAGATATTTCTAGTATGGTGGAATTAGTGAATCACATAGTAATTCTATTTTTAATTTTTTAAGGAAACTCCATGTTATTTTTCACAGTGGCTCTATGAGTTTCCAATACCATTAGCAGTGCACCAGGGTTCTTTTCTCTCCACATCCTTGCCAATGCTTGTTGTTTCTAGTGTTTTTTATTTTAGCCATTCTCACAGGGGGGAGGTGATATCATTGTGGTTTTGATTTGTATCTCCTTGATGATGGGTGATACTGAGTATCTTTTCATGTGTCTTTTGGCCATCTCTATGTTTTTGGAGAAATGTCTGTTGATGTCTTCTACCCATTTTTTAATTTTTTTTTTTTATATTTTGGTATGAGTTGCATTAAGTTCTTTATATATTTTGGATACTGGCCCTTTATCAGATATGTCATTTGCAGATAAATATCTTCTTCCATTCAGTAAGTTGTCTTTTAGTCTTGTTGATTATTTCCTTTGCTGTGTGTGCAGAAGCTTTTTATTTTTTTAAAGATTCTATTTAATTATTATTATTTTTTTTAATAGAGAGAGATTGAGCATGAGCCAGGGAGGGAGGAGCAGAGGGAAAAGCAGACTCTCCACTGAGCAGGGAGCTTGATGTAGGACTCTGTCCCAGGACCATGGGATCTTCCTGGCTAAAGGCAGATGCTTAACTGCCTGAGCCACCCAGGTACCCAGAAGCTTTCTATTTTGATCTAGCCCCAATAGGCTATTTTTGCTTTTATTTCCCTTGCCTCAAGGGATATATCTAGAAAAATGTTGCTGTAGCTGACGTCAGAAATTACTTCCAGGGCTCTCTCCTAGGATTTTTATGGTTTCAGGTCTCACATTTAGATCTTTATTCCATTTTGAGTTTATTTTTGTGTCCTAGTTCTTTTGGGTAGTTCTTTTTTTATTAACTCAGATCACTTCATTACATTATGCATCAATCAGTATTCTAAATACTCTAGGGGAATATGATGGTTTATTTTATGCACCATGGTATGCCCAAATAACTAATGATACCTTGTTCTGAGTGCATCTGGGGAGGGGGGTGTTCTGGATGAGATTAACATTTGAATTGGTAGACTGAGTAAAGCAGATTTCCCTAGGTTGTGTCTTGGCCTCATCCCATCAGCTGAAGATTCCGAATAGAACAAAAAGGCTGACATTCCCCCAAGTAACAAAGAATTCTTCCTGTCTTTGAACTGGAATATTGGTTCTTCCTGGGTCTTGAGCCTATAGCATTTTAACTGGAACTATTGGCTGTCCTGGTTCTCAGGGCTTTGGAGTTGGACTGGAACTACATCATCAGCTCTCTTGGGTCTCTAGCTTGCAGTTGTAGATCTTGGGACTTGTCAGCTTGTGATATGTAAGAAGATTCCTTATAACAAATATCTGTTGTCTATCTACTTATTATCTATCTGTCTATCTATCTCTCTATCTCCTATTGATTGTATTTCTCTAGAGAACCCTGACTAATATAGGAACATTTTCTCTGAGATTTTCCCTCCTTTAGCACTTCAGACACCTTGATCTCCCTAGACTCTCAGCTCCATGTCCTCAGCACTGTTGAGCTCCACCTGAGTTCAGCCTCCCTGCATCATCAATGCAAACCCTCTCACATCAGTAAGCTGGGGCAGTTGTAGGGCTCACATCATCTGTTTCTCATCTTACTATACTTTGTTAGCTGATTCAGTGCCCTGAATATTACTGTTTCATGGTTTTGTTTCCTACATTTTGATTGTGTCAAGTGGGAGGACAAATCTACTTCATCTTATCTGGATACAGAAATCTTTGGTTAATGATCTAAATTATAATTAGGGATCATGAAGCAATGTCCAAAGTAGTTTCTATCAAATATGGTATTTATAAAGATAGAGCTATATAGTACAATTTACAAAAATTTTTTTAATTCTTATTAAAAAAGGAACACCCCAAAGTGTTAGCACCAAGGTAAAAACTCAAGTATCTCAAAATCTTTGGTCTATACAGTAACTTTTCTGAAAGGGTTTTAGAGACAGAGATGGACTATGGCAAGAACAATTACAGTATTTGGGAGGTTAATATGCAGGTGCCTTTAGGGGAAATTGTTCTTGTTGAAGAAACAAAATCCATTGGGATGACTGGGGCAAGGAAGAATGTCTGGAAAATGCATCACAGGGGTGTTAGCCCAGCCTCTGTAAATATGTATATACTGTCCTTCAATCCTTAACTTCTAGGCAGAAAACCCCTGTGAGATTTACTAATAGGTATTTGCTTCTTAAAGCACATACATGACCACCATGTAGCTCAGTATTTGTGTTTTTTTTTTCTTTCTTTACTTTTTCAAGTGAAGCTTTAAGAATAACTGCTGTTGACCGCTACTCTGTGGCCTTTAATGATCCCAGACTGGTTCTATCTGTGCCCTTTACCCCATAGTTATGTGGAGATTATTAACACATGTGTATATGAAACTAAAGCCAGACACAATCTGGTTATATCTTGAATCCAGTTAATGGAGAAAACAGTATCCGTATTCAGGTGGAGGAAAGGAAAATGATTTATGTCTTCAAGAGTCATCTTCAGATGTTTTTGAGGAATACTTCCACAGGGTGTTTTGAGCATTGTGAACCACTGTGGCTGGGTCTGCCTGACTCCACAACAGAGAATACTCCTGTATTAGTCAGGGTTCTCTAGAGAAACAAAATCAATAGGAGTAGTTAAATCAGCTAAATAGTGAAAATTCTGTTGTTTTTCACAGTGTAAGAGTACCTGATGTTACCTGATTTTTAGATATAGCCCCAATCCCCTTTTATCTAGAATAATAGGTGCAGTGTTTCTGTTAGTATCTAAATAAATTCATATGAAATCATGAGAGTATATTGGTGAAGACTATTCACTATTTAATGCATGCTATCTAACTCAGAGATAATTAGTTCTTCCACTGGATTTGGAATTCCATGAGGACATGGACTGCATCTTTTTTCCCTTCTGTAGTCCACTGATTGACAATAAGCATATGTACAGTGAACAAGTACATTAGTGGATTATGGGCACACGGAAGCACTGTATTAATGCTTGAAATGTTTGTTGAAAGAAAGTCACACCTAAGTGTTATTATTTTTTTTTTTATAAACATATAATGTATTTTTATCCCCAGGGGTACAGGTCTGTGAATCTCCAGGTTTACACACTTCACAGCACTCACCATAGCACATACTCTCCCCAATGTCCATAACCCCACCCCTCTCTCCTGACCCCCCTGCCCCCAGCAGCCCTCAGTTTGTTTTGTGAGATTAAGAGTCACTTATGGTTTGTCTCCCTCCCGATCCCATCTTGTACACCTAAGTGTTATTAAGGAGTAGGAGTAGGTACATAATTTGCAGGACCCAGTGAAAATGAAAAAGTGAGGCACCATGTTCAAAAACTATTAAGACTTTCAAGGCAGTGACAGTAGAGTATTAAACCAAGGTCTGGGCTTTGTGTGATCATATATATTATACATTTGTGAAGCCAACTATAGGAAGTAAAACCTAATTTCAAATGCATAGAACAAAACCAAAACAATAACCCATAGGTTTTCAAATTTTCCAGAATTGGAGAATTCGGCATTTCTTCTGAAGAATAATATGCTGATTTGAAAAGAGCTTTTAATATATGTTATATGCCATTGGTCAAATTAGATTTGCTATCCTTAATTCTATCATTATGAAGATATCATATATCATTATCATTAGCCGTCGGTCTTTTAAGACAAAAAAGTAATGTTGGTATTGTGATAACAAGTATCAAGCTTTATATATGGAGTTGTGTTGAAGTAATATTTCATTGCTGATTGAATGTGCTGTGGATATTTGAACATCTTGAATTGGTTGCATTACTTTAATACTTTTGTTTACTGTCAAAGTTACTGCAAAAACTTAGAGCTTTAAGCTTAAATTAAATACTGTGGTTAAGACTATTGAACAAACATACAAAACTAGGCTCCTTGAAATATCCCATATGAAAAATATTTGATTTGGGGGAGCTGAATATTTTTCTGGGAACATAGCTTTTCTTTGTTTGATTTGTTTAGTTCAAAAAGAGCATTCATATTATGGACTAATAGGGCATAAAATTTTGAATTAAAATCTCCAAAAGCCACAGTAAGACTATCTACAAAACTGTCAAGATGCATTTTAGACTGTCCTCCTCTTTCTATTTTTCTTTTTGTTTCTTTTCTTCAAAGGATTTAAATGCGATTGGGATTATAAAAATCACATTAAGATTGAAAGACTGTAGGATAAGTTTCACCTGGGGTGCTTGTTAAGAATGCAATTTCTGGGGTTTCATTCCAGATCCATTCAATGAGACTCTGCAGGCAGGCACCTAGAATCTGCATTTTTTATGCTTTCCAGATGTTCCTTAGGCATACTAAAGTTTTAAAACTACTGCCCTCAAGTTTTAACTGCCTTTAAAAAGAACTTTTAATGGATGCAGCCATAATTTCATAACAGTATTGACTAGTAGAATCTGCTTTTAATAAATAATTGCTAAAACACGTAGCTGTATAGACTGAAATATACAGATGGCATCACATTGCTGAAAAGAAGAGAGTCAAACCTCTGACCAAGTCATGTTTGAAGTTCTGCCGTAAAATTTGATGACTTTTAGCTGAATCTAAATGTCAGGCAAATTGTGTGTTTCCCACCCCTCCCCTCTGACACCATCTCACTGTCTTGAGGCTAATCTTCATGCAGGAACGTCTTATCACTGCTCCCTGAATTTCTATAGAAAGACATGGTTTACAATGTCAAGAGCTGCAGACTTCTCTCTCGGCTTTTCATCTAGTCAGTGACATAGAGCTGTATCAGTCAGAGCTCACCAAAGATTTAATTTGATCTTTCCAGGGAGGATTAAAAATATTGTTCTTGTCCCAGTTAGAACGTTGCTGCTAAGCTTCAGTATGTCAGAGGCTTTTTCATTTTCCCAGCGCCAGTGCTGGCTGGGATGGTAAGTGACAACGGTGCAGTATTTGCATTATCTTCCTTAGCTTGCACATTTTTCAACCATGTCAGAGGAGAAGAGGTGATTTGAAGGAAAACTCACAGAGAATATAAGAAGGGCTTCTGCCCTGTGCTCTGAAGGATTGCAAATAGAGCTGAAAATGCCCGAAGGAATGAGGAAAACCTTCTGTTGTATACCTGCACTGCCCCTCAGTGTGACTTGTTCACTGCTATTTGATGTCACCCCTTTGCCTGGAAATTGGAGGCCTCAGTTATGAATTTTATAATAGCATCCCCAAAATGGGGCTTCACATAGTAGTCAATATATGCCTCATTTAAAGATGATTCAAGGGTAAAGAAGATATGGTCCATATATATAATGGAATATTGTGCCTCCATCAGAAAGGATGAATACCCAACTTTTGTATCAATATGGATGGGACTGGAGGAGATTATGCTGAGCGAAATTAGTCAAGCAGAGAAAGTCAATTATCATATGGTTTCACTTACTTGTAGAGCATAAGGAATAACATGGAGGACATTAGAAGGAAAGGAAAAGTGAATTGGGGGAAATCGAAGGAGGAGATGAACCATGAGAGACTGTGGACTCAGAAACAAACTGAGGGTTTTGGAGGGGAGGGGGGCAGGGGTTGGATGAGCCTGGTGGTGGGTATTAAGGAGGGCATGTATTGCATGGAGCACTGGGTGTGGTGCATAAACAATGAATCTTGGAACACTGAAAAAATAAAATTAAATTAAAAAAAAACCCAGAAAACAAAAACACAGACTTGGTCATACCAAACCAATAAACTATACTTGTAAATTTGGAAAAAAAAAAAAAAAAGGGTGATTTTAATTATGATCATGTCGTGTTTGGGAAAACACTTTGTATTTGTTGAAGTGTTTGTAGACACATTGTCTCATGTGATTCTTGCCCAACTTCTGTTTGATATGCAAGGCAGGTACTGTTATCTCTGCTTTATGGCTGGTGAGATAGAGGCTCAGAACTAATTATTAGTGGAGCCAGCATCAGGCCCCAAATTTGTGAAGCTGGTAAAAAAAGAAATCATATCTCTGGAAAGAAAATAATTGTACATAACAAATCTGGTTCCTAAAGAAAAAAAAAAAGGTGTGATCGTTTGGCATCATTTTTGTTGCCTTTATTATCAACATGTTGTTGGCTCTGTGCACCTCTAAGGAATAAGACAGTGTCACCTCCTCCCACTTTAAGGGACATGGGGTGACATTTTTCCAGAATTTAAAATGTTTTGATTATGAGTGTGTCTTGGGGTGCAGTATTTATTGTTTGCAGAATACGTGGGCAGAATTTTAATAGTATTAGACTCCAAGATGCAAATTAATATGCATTTTGATTTTTAAGAATTTATCTGCTGATGTGATCAGCAAGTATCCCACT
Organism: Enhydra lutris kenyoni; assembly: GCF_002288905.1. Classification (NCBI taxonomy): domain Eukaryota; kingdom Metazoa; phylum Chordata; class Mammalia; order Carnivora; family Mustelidae; genus Enhydra; species Enhydra lutris. Next base: position 25,075,631 of record NW_019154095.1, read on the forward strand.
CCTCTTCGGTTTACAGTTCTGTGACCAGTGGGATTTGCCAACAGACATGAGTACTTTCGCTGTCCAGAAGAATAAAATCCTACACAATGGTATAGGATTCTGTGGTTAGAACTTATTAGGCATTAAAATTCTAATACTTCATGCTTGTGACAAAGATGATAATAGAAGTTGAAAATGCCACAATATGAATCTATCCTCATGACAAAGAGTGTAACGAGAATGAGAAAAGCTACAGAGTGAACCCATTCTCATTATGTTCTGAAGCCAAATTTCCTGACTTCAGGATGAATGGTATTGTCTGGGCTCTTTAATCAAGGATGTTCTATTTGAAGGAATATCATATCTAGCAGAAAACATAAATTCCACTTCTGAGCATCTGTCTACTAGAAGAATCTCTTTCCTCATTCAATTAACCGAATTGGAATAAAAAACACTATTTTAGAAGCCTCATTGTAGAAGATAAATATTTGTGTGTGTGTATGTTTGTGTGTGTATGTTTGTATGTGATGATTGTCACTAATTAAAAGTTAAATGATTTAGAACATTTGAAGCAAAGTGCTCACAAGGCCCTCTCCTTATATTTGCAGGGGGCCTGGGCTATATTCTCTCTGCCTAAATTATTATATTTTATTTTGTGTGTGTCATAATGCTTCTTGCTGTGCTTAGTGGAAAAGAATTTAGTAAGTGCTGAAACAAAAATATTTTGTTAGTTGTTGTTAAGACTGCTTTAGGTTTTTTAGGTTTTTCTTCCCTTTTTGAAAAAGATTTAATACTGTTAATAATGCCCCACATTGCTCTAGGCAATAGGAAAGCATATTACCCTATTTATTTTATTCTCATTGTCACTTGAAAAAGTAGACTGGTCAAATATCCCTGCAAGATAGTTGGTGTTATTTTGCAGCTACCAGCATGGCTATCTTTTCCAATTTTGAATGTGATAAAGCAACCAATGACACCCAACAGGCAATGCCAGACCATAGGTAATTCTGTCTGTCTAGCGACCTCAGAACCTGGCTCTTTGCCACACTTTTCTGGGAAGATAATGCAATTCAGAGCAGAACTTTCTTTGAAGTTGCTTTGGATGTGATGATAATGGAGGGTTATAAAGTGAGACCACTGGTATTTTAGGTACTGCAGATAGGATATTATGAAAGGAATATTTTAAATAGGCATGGTTAAGGAAACTAAATCTTAATTGGCAGTTTCAGAAATCCCATCTCATGTGTGATGTCTTTTCTGACATGTTTTCCAAAATTAGAATATTTCTGCTGATTAATTCCCATGGCTTCCTTTTCTCAAACTACATGAATGTTCACACTGGTGTATCCGTACTAAAAAGTTAGCTAATGTATGTATTTGCTCATGGTACATCCAGCTCTGTATAACTTCTGTGTATGTATTTATTGAGGGTGATAGGCATGGGGGAGGCAGGGGATTGGAGCAAGGGAAAGATAGAAAGTACTGGTTTGTTAAGTTAAAGAGTGAAAGTTAGAGGGATAGGGCATTGAGACAAGATGAGTAGGATAGCACCTGTGTACCTAACAGAGAAGTGTGAACAGGGTGAGAGGAAGGGTTGTGCATTTGCATAAATTGCACAGGAATGGGGAGGGTGATGATGGAATGGGGTATGAATGTGATATTTGGGTGGAAAATAACTATTTAGAAATTGACTCATTCAGTAACTACTGATAGGATACTCCCTCTGCTATATCAGTGACAAGTTACTGGATACTTGGTTCTTTTTTTTTTTTTTTTTTCAAGATTTTATTTATTTATTTGAGTGAATGAGAGAGAATGAAAGAGAGAGAGAGAGTATGAGAAGGGGGAGAGTCAGATGGAGAACAAGACTCCCTACCAAGCAGGGAGCCTGATTCAGGACTTGATCCTGGGACTGGATCCTGGAACTCGATCCTGGGACTTGATCCTGGGACTTGATCCTGGGACTCCAGGATCATAACCTGAGCTGAAGGCAGTCACTTAAACAACTGAGCTACCCAGGCGCCCCAAGGATACTTGGTTCTTGAGCAAACCTGTTCCCATGGTGTGATTTTCTGAATTTTCCTGATTATTGATCTCTAGAGTTCTAAATCCAAGACAGACAGAGGTCATTGTGGAATAAATATTTCTATTATAGATAAGAAAATCTTAGAAGAAAATCTTACATAGATGAGTCTGTATACAACAAAACTTCAACTTAAAAATTTTTGAATACTGGGATTATGTCTCAAATTAAGTTTTTCTAAAAATTTTATTTATTTATTTGACAGAGATAGAGATCACAAGTAGGCAGAGAGGCAGGCAGAGAGAGAGAAGGGGAGGCTTGCGCCCCGCTGAGCAGAGAGCTTGATGTGGGGCTCGATCCCAGGATGCTGAGATCATGACCTGAGCAGAGGCTTAACACACCGAGCCACCCAGGCGCCCCTCAAATTAAATTTTAAGCTTCTTTCTTTATTCCATTTGGCTTTATATTAACTCTCTTCTATTTTTTCCCTCCTTGAAATAAATTGGATAATAATATGTTAAAAGCATAAAATCAAGGACTATTAAGAAATCAACTACTGTCATTTAGAGTGAAATTAAATGACTGGATGATTACTTTGTTAATTACTGGCCAATCTGTTGTGGAACCCCCAAATCCTGATTATCCATCCATACACTGTCTGGTAAATACTATAGATGTTTTGTTTTTATTCAGTGGGTGGAAGACAAGAAGAAGAACATTGGGCAGAGAAGAAAGAAATGGAGGGAATACAGTCACGGTAATAAAATCACTTTATCCCATTCCCTCTGCCCCCTGAATTATTAGGGCACACTAATATACTGATATGACTGTGATAACATGGTACCCTGCATTTCAATCCAACCCTAATTATATATACTCTTCTATTATCACAATCTTTAATCAGTACAAGATAGAAACACTGAAGCTCAGCAACTTTCTGTGGCTTTTAAATCTTGGGAGTTGATCTTATTCTGATTTAATGTAACAACCTTTATTTATCTTCAGTAGTTCTTAGTCAACCAGTGGAAAAACAGGCATTAATATGGAGAACTTAGGAAAGATATAATTGGAGATATGAGTATGCTTTTTTTAATTGAAAAATTGGAAAGTTACATCATAAATTACAAAAATCATATTCAGTTTATATTGATAGATATTAGAGTAACACAAAAGTAGTAAATTGATCGATTTATCTCAGTAAGATTTAACAATCTTGCTATACTAGTTTTTAAATTTCCAGCCCTAATTTGAAGGTAGACAAGAGCATTTCCTTCCTTTTTTATATTTGATGGAAGTAACTTTCAAGGTCCTAAGTTTATTGGCATAATTTAATGGAAAAATTTATGCTCCAAAGCATTCATTTTTCTTCCCAAGCTTTGTGGTTTTCAATTTCTTAACTACTGGGTGGTGTTTGGTTTACATGGCAGAACAGAATCTTCTCAACTTTTTGATTCTTTTAGTAAAATATTCAATTGAGAATTAAACCAAAGTTTGAGTAAACCAAGGATATTATCTCATTGTTATACTTGTCCTTGGGGTTGTTGAAACATTGTTATTATTATATGTATTTATCTAAGTTGTAAGTTTAAGCTTAAGTTTTCTTTTAAACTAATTTATTTCAAACGTGATTGAGGCTGAATACAAATGAAATCATAGTTAATACAATAGAGCTTCCTGTACACGACAACACAATACCATTGAACAACCTTAAGACCAAATGACATACTTTGTCCCTCCACTCTCTAACCCCTACAACACTATCTGGAAAAGAATTCCAGGAAAAGAGACATTAGCTTCAATGTCAATAATCTTACACCAAAATATATCAGCAAATCATTACTTCTGAATTGACTTCAAAGGTTGTTAATAGATACAAATGCAAAATTCTATTTTCTAGTGGTATAAAAACTGTTGGATAGGAAAGATGTAGGTTTGTAAAGGAATCTCAGATTTCACCTCAAGGAGCTGCTCTAAGCCACATTTTTCTTTCTGGATACCATCCCCCACAACTCAGAATATCTGTTCTTAGCTCTAGATGAGACACCCTCCAAGTCCTCAGTACCCCAGAAAAAGCTGGGAAGTCCTAGATCACCACTGTAAGTTTCTTTCTCTTTTGTGGACAGTTTAAGCTGAACTGTTTAAATCTAGGCACCTTATAGCTACTACTCTAGCAGATGATAATTTTTAAGAGCCCTAGAATTTCCTTATTACCTAGGTAGTTACTGGGGAAGACAATAACTCCCCATTATGAGTCACTAAACTTACCTCAATCCAGAGCAGCCCCCTAAAGTGAATTCCATCATCCTCTTTCTAACACCAAACTTCATGGGGCTGGGCCAGGTGTTCTCTAACTTACCACTTAGTATGAAAATTAGCCTGAAATTATTGTGTACTCAATGACACAAAGATTTTTGTTTAAGTTACTGTTTACAGCTTTACAGATTGATAAGGAAATGCAAGATAGAATATGGTTTAGATAAGAGTCTGGTTCTTGGGCTTCAGAGATGAAGAGTCTGTTGTATGGCGTAACAGGCTTTCAAGCTGGAAGTATCCTTAAATTTCAAGACTTTGTCTTAAAATTGAGGAAGTTGAGACCTAGGAAATTAGGTGGCTCATACAGCTATGTTGTAGTAGGTTCAGTGTTCAATCCCAAGTCATCAGATGTCCCGTATCAGATGAAAATCTTAAATTTTTTATAGATATAAAATTGGTATATGATGTTATTTTTAGCTTCAGATATAAAACATATTTGATATATGCACATATTACAGAGTGATCACCACAATTAGTCTACTTAATGTCTGTCATCATACAATTGACTCCTTTTACCCATTTTCTCATACCCCCAATACCCATCCCTTTCTGATAATTGTCAATTTGTTTTCTGTCTCTATGAGTTTTGTTTTGTTTTGTTTGTACATTCGTTTTTTAGATACTACCTACACATTAGTGAAATCATACATTTGTCTTTCTCCGACTTATTTCACTTAGCATGATATCCTCAAGATTCATTCACATGATCTTAAGTGGCAAGATTTCCTTTTTTATGGCTGATTAGTAATCAACTGTGTGTGCGTGTGTGTGGAAGTGTGTATGCACTTCTTTATCCATTCATCCACTGATGGATACTTAGATTGTTTTCATATCTTAGCTATTGTAAATAATGCTACAATGAACCAAGGGTGCATGCATCAATTTGAATTAATGTTTTTGTTTTCTTTGGATAAATACCCAGGAGTTGAATAGATGGATCATATAGTAGTTCTGGTTTTAATGTTTGAGGAACCTCCATACTGTTTTCCACAGTGACTGCTTCAATTTACATTCCAACCAACAATGTGCAAGGATTCTTTTTTCTCCACATCCTTGCCAAAATTTGTTATTTATTGTCTTTTTGATAGTAGCCATTCTAACATGTATGAGGTGATAGGTTATTGTACTTTTGATTCACATTTCCCTAATAATTAATGTTGTTGAAATATTTTCATATAACCATTGGTCATTTGTATGTTTTCTATGTAAAAATGTCTGTTAGAGCCTCTACTCATCTTTTAATCCATTTGGTTTTTTGCTGTTGAGTTCCTTGTGTCCTTTATATATTTTAGATATTAACTCCTTATTGGATACATGATTTGCAAATATTTTATGCCAATGCAGTACTGATTTAATTACCATAGCGTTGTAGTTTAATTTGAAATAAGGAAGGTTGATATCTTTGGCTTTGTTCTCTTGCCTCAAGTTTACTTTGCTATTTGGGGTCTTTGGTTATTATTTGTTCTATTTCTTTGAAAAATGCCACTGGAATTTTATAGGGATTGAATTGAATCTGTAGATTGCTTTGGGTACTATGGACATTTTAACAGTATTATTTATTCCAATTCATGAGCATAGAGTATCTTTCCATTTATTTTTATCTTCTTCATTTTCTTTCATCAGTGTCTTATAGTTTTCAGTGTACAGGTCTTTCGCCTTCCTGGTTAAATTTATTCCTAGGTATTTTATTCTTTTCAATGCAGTTATAAAGAGGATTGATTTCTTTCTTTTTCCAATAATTCATTATTAGTATATAGATATGCAACAGATTTCTGTATATTAATTTTGATTTCTGCAACTTCACTGACTTCATTCATTAATTCCAATAGCCTTTTTATAGAGGTTTTAGGGTTTTCCTTTATTGTATCATCTGCAGATGGTGATAGTTTTAATTATTCTTTTTAAATTTAGATGCCTAATTCTCTTTCTTGACTAATTAGTCTGACTAGGACTTCTAATACATCATCCAGTAAAAGTAGTGAGAGTGGGCACTGTCTTGTTCCTGATTTTAGAAGAAAAACTTTCTACTTTTCACATTGAGTATGATGTTACCAGTCTGTTTGTCATATATGGCCCTTATTATGTTAAGGTATATTCCCTCTATGCCCACTTTTTTGAAAGTTTATCAGAAATGGATATTGAATTTTGTAAAATACCTATTTGATCATGATGTATGACTCTCTTAATGTATTGTTATATTTGGTTTGCTAATATTTTTTGAGGATTTTTAGATCTGTGTTTGTTGGGGATACTGGCTTGTAGTTTTCTTTTTTTGTGGTAGCATCTGGTTTTAGCATCAGGGTTGATTTCCCAAAATGAATTTGGAAACATTTTTTTTCTCTTCAGTTTTTTTGGAAGGGTTTGAGAAAGATAGATATTAAATGTTCTTCGAATATTTGGTGGTCCTCATCAGTGAAGCTGGTATTTTTGATGTCATATTTCTCATCTTTTTATTTTTCTGTCTTCTTTAACTGCTTATGTAGACTGGGATTGTGTTTCAGCCTTTTATCTGTGCTATGCCTGACATGTGGTAGCCTGCCCAGACTGTCCCTTCTGTGGACAGTACTTACCCACCAGTTTAGCCAGACGAAAGACAGGGCCCACTTGTGGTTTTAGTGATGCTAGAGAAGAACACTGGGGACAGGGCATGTCCATGGCTTTAGCAAGGCTGTGTCCATACCCTACCTCTGCTAGCCAGGTAGAGAAAGAGTGCAAAAATGGTGCCTGACACCTCTGCTTCCAAGGAAAGTCTGATACGGTCTCTGCCCTTCCAGTAGCTTCTTTAAGATTAGCAAATGATTCTCCTTCACATACAATTCAGTCACTTCTAAATGGCTCCCTTTGCACCTGGGTCCCAGGGTGAGTCTATGTGTGAGCCCTTTAAAAGGAATACCTCAAATTTCCACAACCCCAACACCCCACCCAGATCCCCTGGACATAAGCATGACTGGTTTCCAAAAACAAACATTTTTCTGAGCTCATCTCTCCAGTGCAGGCCCCAATGGCTTGGGCACTCAATGTATGGTACAAACCCCTTATACCTCTGGGAGAGACTTCCACCTTTGAGACCCCTCCTTATTGTGTGTTGTCATGTGTGGAGAGGTTTTTTTTTTTTTTTTTTTTTTTTTTCTTTTTAAGATTTTATTTATTTATTTGAGAGGAGAGAAAGAGAAAATGAGTGGGGGGAGGGGCAGTGGGAGAGGAACAGGCAAACTCCCCACTGAGCAGGGAGCCCAAGGATGCAGGACTCAGTCTCGGGACCCTAGAACCATGACCTGAGCTGAAGGCAGATGCTTAACCCACTAAGTCATCCAGGTGCCCCCAAGGGGTGGATTTTTGGCAAGACTGCCTTTCTGCCTTACCTACCTGTTTCACTGTGTCCCCCCTCACCCCCTTTATAATCCATGTGGCTCTTTTATTCCTTGTCATGGAGGGAGCTTTTCAGCTAGTTTTCCCTTTTTAAAGCAGCAGTTATTTCATATATAGCTATAGGTTTGGTGTTTGCTATATAGCTATAGGTTTGCAGGAATAGGGGAGTTCAGGATCTTCCTATACTGCCTTGGAGCACCTCATTATAAAGTATTTTGAGGGGCGCCTGGGTGGCCCTGGGTTGGGCCGCTGCCTTTGGCTCGGGTCATGATCTCAGGGTCCTGGGATCGAGTCCCACATCGGGCTCTCAGCTCAGCGGGGAGCCTGCTTCCCTTTCCCTCTCTCTCTGCCTGCCTCTCTGCCTACTTGTGATCTCTGTCAAATAAACAAATAAAAGCTTTAAAAAAAATAAAGTATTTTGATAATTCAAAAAATAGTAAGACTGTGTTAAAGATTTGGTTTCACTTTGAAATGTAGACCACTTTAACAGGGGGCACTCTTTTTTTTTTTTTAATTTTTTATTTATTTATTTGACAGACAGAGATCACAAGTAGGCAGAGAGACAGGCAGAGAGAGGGGGGAAGCAGGCTTCTTGCTGAGCAGAGAGCCCCATGTGGGGCTCGATCCCAGGACCCTGGGATCATGACCTGAGCCAAAGGCAGAGGCTTTAACCCACAGAGCCACCCAGGTGCCAACAGGGGGCACTCTTAAAGGAGCTTTATTTGAAGTCCTCTGCCTGTCAGTGTTACTCTAAGACTCAAGTGGATTGCATTCAAGATAGTTACATTTCTCCCACAAGGCAATTTTGTTTGGAGCATAATGTAGCCATGGTTCCATCCAGTTTTGAAGCATGCTGATTGTAGGTAGCTATATTTATTGTAACAGTTGAAAGAAGAATATCATAAAAATAAAAGTCTCCCATAAGTAGGCCACTATTTCATCTGATTGAGAATTGTGGAAGCTGAAAGCAAAAAATAACTGAAAGCTCTTCTAACCTTCCCTAAAAGGAGTCCTAGAGAAGAAATAAGTGTGGTGTGTGTGTGTGTGTGTGTGTGTGTGTGTGTGTGTCCAATGATTTCTAAGTAATGGCTAAATATAGATGCAATTTAGGAACATATATGAATATTCTTAGTGTAATGTCCCTCTTTTTTGGCCAGGATCACACCATATTTATTTTATTCCCTGTCCTTTCCCCATGAAAGTGAGTGAAAAGAGGACCCGTCCGTATTTTGTGCTTATTTCAAAATACATGTACTTTTTTATTTTCTTTTTCCAAGACTGTGTTATTATGTAAGAGCCAGTGTGCAGATGCAGAAAAAAAAATATCGCATCCTGATATATTTGTCTGCAGCTTTTGACTGTAGTGAAATGTGAAGTTAGTCTCAAATTTTAATGTTTAGAAAGATCATCTGGGGCTTGTTAAAAGCACATTCCCAGACCTGGTTTTCTGAGGTTTCTTCTGGAAATGCCCCAGTTGATAACACCCATGGTTCCTGGACATTTTGAAGAGTTCTAAGAGTCTGAGTGCCCCTAGAAAGGTGGAGTGTTGCTGGAGGTGGTTTCATAATTCTTCATTTGCCTCATCATAGTATACTCAGTGACTTAGAATTTCATATCCGTCCATTTGTTTTTTTTGTGGGTTTTTTTTTTTTTTTTCTTATTTGATGTTAAGTCCTTGTGGTTGAATCTTTAAAATCTGACTGGAAAAAATGCAAATATATTGAGCATTCACATGTCAAATGAGAAAATTTCTTGGCAACTGAGAAGGAGATCCGGAGTTTAATTTTTTTCTCCTGTTCTGTTAACCATTGAAGATGCATGGTTGCTACTGACAGTGCTGCTTGAGGTGAAGAGAGGAGGGAGGAATACCTTTTTCCTCCCTTTCTCCTGTAGTCCAGTCTCCTGCCTGGGCTTTCCATTTCCTGAACACCAGTCAGAAGCCAAAGCTTCTGAGCCAGCTGATCCCAGGAAACACAGCTAAAAGGAGTCATATTCTGGGCTACAGAGCAGAGGAAGGGAAGGGAGAGGCATAATTTAATCTGAGGGTAAACAGACTAGGACTTGGGGAGAGATCTTGGCCTGGTAGAGAATCAGGGGAGGACATTACTTAGGATGAGTATAGGGAGAGGAGAAACAAATGCCAAGGGACCTAAAGGTCCATTCAAAGCAGAAGAGCTCAGCACCATTCTCTGTGTCAAAGCTAGGATAATCAGAACACTTTCGATTGAGAGTATTTTTTAAAAGATTTTATTTATTCATTTGACAGACAGAGATCACAAGTAGGCAGAGAGGCAGGCAGAGAGAGGGGGAAGCAGGCTCCCCGCTGAGCAGAGAGCCGGACACGGGGCTCCATGCCAGGACCCTGAGATCATGACCTGAGCTGAAGGCAGAGGCTTTAACCCACTGAGCCACCCAGGTGCCCGGAAAAGGGACTTTTCTTCTGGGTGGTCTTCTCATTTCACCTTAGTAGCAAGACAGGCATTGCTAAGTAGAAATACACGCAGCTCACATACCAAAGGGTTGATACCTCAGCAGAACAGTGCTTGTACACTTGCCCTCTTCCCTGTTTCCAGTTTCTGTCTGGGGTCTATTTGGTATGTCTTGTAGCTCTCCCGGACAGTGCAATTGGAATGCAACAGAAGGCTGTGATTGGATCCTATGAGGAAGTTAACACATAAGGAACCACCAATCATATTAACTGAATTAAAAAAAAATTAGAGCAGATGTGCCTTTGCAAATGTTTGTTTTCTACAGAGACATAAACTCACTTCACATTCTCAGACTTCCCTCTGGACAATTAAGATTGTGGATTTGGAGTCAGGAGATGACTAAAGAATTTGAATTGTTTCTTTCAAGGTACAAAGCTCTTCAAGAGCTAGGATGTAATGAAGTTTGTGATGCGAGCATAAAGCTAACTAGGTGACTATTATAAAAGTCATAATCCACATGGGACTCCATAAATTCACACCATAGAGAGTTGTCTAAAGGGATTTGCACTACTGTTCAACATAGACTTGAAAGGCTTCTTGCTCAGTCTCCACTCAGCAGCCAGTTCAGAGGCCCTATGTGCAGAACACAGGCTGCATGCAGAACACAGACACCTGGACACCCACCTTTCCAGGAACACTGAGGACTTTTGATGTGGCAATTAAGACCCGGGCTGTGTAACATTTTCTTATGGTGAACTTGAGTTTAGCTTCATATCTTGCTGAACCAGTTCTTTTGTTTCAGACACATGTAACCTTTTCCTTTTACTTCCTGACTAAGGACACCTGTGAGGTGTTCCAGCTAACTTTTGTAGATACATCATTGGTTTCTTGGCAGCCTTGTTTTTAAAAATCTACATATTGCTTCCCTAGTTCAATCCATCACTTTTCACTTGAAAAGGTCATGGTTTGCTCATCAGGAAACTTTGGAGAAATCCTTGGCTATGATTTATCTTATGTTACATGCCCTGATAGAGATTCTCAGGAAGCAAGGCCCATTAGTTCCTTGTAAGGTCATTCCCCTAAAGTCCAGTGCAAAATGAATACCAATTGTGCGTGCTTGAGATTGAAGCATTCTCTTGGATCATTTAAAGGGAATCAAGGGAATGAGTGGTTTCTGTGTTGTGACTCATATGGGTTAGACGGGTGATGTACGGGACAGAGTCTTCCCTTGGAGGTGCTAGAATGTCAATGATAGCTCTTATTTTTAAATCTCTTCCAATATTTAGTATAAAGATAAACATGCCCTAAAACATTTAATATTTAATTTGATATTCATAATCTATAGTTGTTTAAAAACCTTTTGGTATGTTATAAGCAAATGTTTGCCCTTTGCCTCCCTAAACTTCTCAGGGACATTAATCATTACTGATGGGAGAAATTAAAGCAAGCCTATTTATTCTATTTTTAAATCACAGTATTTGAAAATAACAATCCATGAATTTCCAGTTATATCAGCAGTATTTAACACTGAACTGTGTTTAGTGGAATGGCTTGGCAGTTTGAGAGAAACTTCACTATGAAGTCAAATAACCTGTTGTAATAACTGGGAAGACATTTTGAGTGAGACCAAGTTTTGGTTATATGATGTCTCCACTGTAAGGACCAAATCAGATATATAGAAAGCATTTATGATACACATTTAATTATAAAATCTCATTGTTTTCCCATTCTATAATCTAAACCACGGTCAAGTGGGTATTTGCTGTTCTCTCTAAATATATTCTTACCTCAATATTAGTTTATTAATTAATTTATTCAAGAAGAACTATGCAAAAGATTCTATTTGACTGCTGGGAATGTGACAACAAATGAGATAGAAAGTCCTAGCCCCGGAGTTCCCCTGTGTAGTGAGTCTCCTAGCTTTAAGTTCTGCTGATAGATGGAAACATTTGGTTGACTACAGAGGAAAAGTTTTTAAGGGGCAGAAGGTAACAGTATAAAATCAAGTTCAGGTGTGTGTGGTACACCTGAGTACATTCCTGCTCCGGTCTTGTGTCCCGAGTGGTTTTTTTATTTGCACAGAGAGATTTGTCCTGCTCTCTACATACCCTGTCCCCAAGGCCACCTTGAAACAGGGTATGAGGTTGTGAGGCTTAGAGCCCTTCACTTGATCTCAAATCTTTAGTAAGGGCACCAACAGAAGGACTGAAAATAGAACCTGATCTTGACAATTGGGCTGGAACCATCTGTGTTAATAAGCCACATAAATTATACCGAAAGGCTGGGGACAGAAATGGAAGGGAATGGGGTTACCAGGTCACTAGGCCTGATGAGGGCTCTGGACCTCATGTGGTCAGTGTCTTTGGGATGCTTATGTGGACCTCACTCATGCATGAGGAACACCCATTACCCCTGTTTACTGTGCAAACCAGAGCCTATAAGCCTTTAGTTGCTCCCTTTTATATTTGCAGTTTCTGGATTAGTGTTGCTTTCTTAGCCATGACGGTAACCGAATCTGTTAATAAATGGTCCTTAGAGCTGATCATTTCCAAATACATATATAATTTTAAATTACCTAATTATAAGGGCATAGTATTTACTGGTAAGTTTTCAGATTAAGTTTCATATTAGAAATATGGTTTGGCCTTATAAATGATAGGAGAAAATTCATTCTTAATCACTCTGAGATAACTAAAATTTATGTTATTTATGCTTGGTAAGTGAAATACAAGGGGAAGAAATTTTTTATTCCCTAATAATGTAAATTATTTGAATTAGATTTTGAGATCTTAGTGGTATCACCTTGGTTGGTTTATTGATAATATTCTCCAAAACTGATAATTCTGACTGTTCTCCTCTGAAGGAAAAAAAAATTGGACTTTCTGTTCTCATTTCCTTCCCTCTCTCTTAAAAGCAACATCGTGTCCAATGAGGATTGGACTAGTGTTGGGAAACTTGGATTTTGGTCTATCCTCCAATATTTGCATAGAAAACATATAAAGCTCCTTGATTTCAATTTCCCCATTGGTCAGATGGAGCTAATAATACAAACTCAGTCTCAAATGAGAGAGTGGATATAAAAGGTATTTAAGATTGCCAATTTTGATAGAAATGCTATTCCCTGATATGAGGAAGTGGAGATGCAACATGGGGGGTTAAGGGGGTAGGAGAAGAATAAATGAAACAAGATGGGATTGGCAGGGAGACAAACCATAAGTGACTTGTAATCTCACAAAACAAACTGAGGGTTGCTGGGGGATTGGGAGAAGAGGGGTGGGGTTATGGACATTGGGGAGGGTATGTGCTATGGTGAGTGCTGTGAAGTGTGTAAACCTGGCGTTTCACAGACCTGTACCCCTGGGGATAAAAATACATTATATGTTTATAAAAGATAAAAAATAAATAAATAAATAAATAAAGTTCAAAAAAAAAAAAAGAAATGCTATAAATGCAAGTTGTTATAATCACTGGGCTCTGGCCTAATTCAAGGGAATACACAATGTGGAAATATAGCCATACGGCACAAATAGGTGCACCGTGCAAGCTTCCTCTGCCTGCTGTTCCCCAGTTCTGTGGGTCTCCAGTTTCCCTTCCCAGAGGCAGCTGCTGTTCCTGATGAGCTCTGGAGATCCCGGGGGACACTGACATTGGGAGCGATTTTCCTAAGCACATTTAAGAGGCCTACGGCCTACTTTCTAGGAGACTACATTTTTATTTTTAGTAGGACATATTTCTCAGTGTGTGCTGTTGCTCAAGATTTGAGGAACACAGCTTCGTCATTTTTCTTGTTTCAAACAGCAGAGAGGAGAAATCCGCACGCTGTTAGCTTGCTGAACCAGTGTGTGTCTCAGATCAGTGTGGAGTTCACGGAGCACCGCCTAAAGGGATGGAAATAGCGCTGCACAGGAATATGGCCTTTCAGCAACAGACACGATTTCACACCACACGTTACTACTTCTTGTAAAAGCTGTTGCTCCCCTTTCTCATCTCCACGTCACTGGATGACGGCTCTGGCAGAAACAAATAAGCAGGTGGGATGACATGTATTTGTGGATTTTAGGTTATAGTTTGGCTTTAACATATTGCCATGTCTCTTTTTCCAGACTTGCCTTCCTCTTGGAGGCTCAACACCTCTTCTTAACATAATGATTAGATTCAAGACCTGCAATTCAGTCGAGATGTAGTCACGGGTCAGCGTACTCCTATTACCACAGCTGGGGCTGCAGTCCCGTGTTGGCTGTTCCAGAACAGCGAGTGTATTCATCTCAGCTGTGCCATCCTGGGCAATGTCGAACACTCCTCACATTTTTTCCCAAGTCGCTGGTCTCTTAAGTTTCTTTGTTTTTTATTATTTCAGGGCCCGTGAGGGATGGGTCAAATGTCTCCGAGCTCTTTACTCTTTTAATTTGTCCTCATTTGCCCTAGAGGTCCGTTCTAACTGGATATAACAGCTGAGAAACCGTCAGAATATGAAGGGGCCAGGATTAGGGGCGTGCAGAGGGGGGTTGTTGGAAAGGACAACATGCTCAGCCAGTTTTCACCTGCCCATAGGAAAGAGATCATATTCATCATTATGACTCATAAAATTGTACCTTAAATAATGCAGAAAGCATCTCTTTAATGTATTAATGTGTCTTAAGGCTAACAGATACACTTGCTAGGGATTTTGGCTATTGAAAACTAGTTCAGCCTGGGAAAAAGAAATTAGTTTGTATCGATTAGTAGTCAGAAAGAGAATCAAGTCCATTATTTCAACACAAATAATGAGGAATTAAAAATCCTCTAGGTGCTCAAGTGGACTGAGAAATCTTAGAGTTGCAGGGATTGACTCAAGATAATGTTTTACTAAAGCATTATGTCCCCTTTTGTGAGGATCAACATCGTGAAATAATCATATGTTAAGAGAATTCCCCGTAGAAAAGGTTAATACGTTATGGGCACAAAATAGGGTTGAGAGCCTGAGGTCTTGAGCGAAGCTATGAATAATTTTTTCTGTTTATGAAAACCAACGAAACAGCATAGTGTTTACAAAAACATTTCACATGTCTTAAGTTAGTGTGTATAATATGACTTACTTCTGTTTATTATCCAGTAATTGCTAAAAAAATTCAGACTCCTTCAGTGTCAAAAAATGACTGAAATTAATTCTGCTTTGATACAGAAATTATGTACACTGAGTTAAAGCGTGCTGCTTTTTTTTCTAGCCACAGTGTTTAGATGTTTATTGCCATAGTGATTTCATAAACTCTGAGATGATGACTCCTTTCCTCTCCACCTATCTCGCGTCATCTTGGCATCAGACATACAAGAACTTGGACTCTTGAGATGAATAATGGTGCAGTGGACTAGATGTTTCTCACTCCTCTTCTGGAGTAGATAGCATTGTATTGCTTTAGTTCTGCTGAGATGAACTTCAGACCCTCCTGCACGTAGATACTGGTATAGGATTTCAGGAATAGGATTATTGTGCTCCAGCATTAGTTCTTTTCTTTTCAAAGCTGTGCTCCAAATAGCTTTATTCTTGTTCATTCTTATGTGTTGAATGCTACCTGCCTGTTTTCTTCTCAACTTCCATCTAGTTTCCTGGCTTTAAAACGGCCTCAGTCAAAGTAACTTAAATTAGTAACTAAACTTCAAAAGATGGTACTGTAATTGCATAAACTGATAGGAAACATATGTGGGCTTACCAGTGATTTGTGAAAGAGAAATGAAAATAATGGTAATGATAAAACATTTAGTTAGTGCTTACCCTTTGCCAAGCACGCATTGTCTCCTTAATTGTTTCAGTAATCCAGTATGGTAGGTAACACTTTAACTTGGCTTTAAAAAGGCTGGGTAATTTATCAGGCTACACAGATAATAAGTAAGGAGCTAGAACCCAAAAAACTCCTACTGGAAGCACAGTGCTATATTGTACTACTGACCTATATATTGAAGATATCGAATTGTGTGGGATATAAATATGTAATATTTTTTATCTGTAAATAACTGCTACTAACTATGCTAGGTTGAATGCCTTTACACTTAATAATTGAATTAGATTATGTAATATCTAGTAATTTGTTCAGAATTGCCTAATTTTGCTGTTTAGAATTCAGTTCTGATTTTCTTATTGAAGTATTTTGTATGTGTATATGTGTGTGTCTGTGAATGTGTGTAAATAACATGGCAGCTCAGTAGAGTTTTATATATGTATAAAGTAAGTAACTACCACCCAGATCAAGATAGAGAACACTTTCAGCACCAATACTTGGTTCCTTCCTGGCCAATAGCTCCCCCTCCAAGGTCATTGTTATTCTCAATTCAATAATCACCAGTTAGTTTTGCCAGATTTTGAACACAATGTAAATGGAATCATAACATATATGCTTTGTAGTGCCTAGCTTCTGTCATGCAACACATATCCTGTGAATGATCTGTGTTGTTGTGTGAAACAGTAGTTAGATCCTTTATATTCTACCATTTGAGGTTACCATTACTTTCTTATCCATTCTCCTGTCAACAGATATTTGTGTTGACTTGATTTTTGGCTATTGCAAATAAACCTGCTACAAACATTTTTGTAGATGTTTTCTGGTGGACACATGCATTCATTTTTCATGCATAGACAGCCAGGAATGGAATTCCCGTGGATTATAGTATAGGTATATGTTTAAGCTTTAATATATATTGCCAACAGTTTCCCGAAATCATCAAACTGAGTAAAAGTATGTTTCCATCAGAAACACACTAAAGTTCCTATTGTTTTCCATTTGCAACCATAGTTGGCATTAACAGTTCTCATGTTATTCTGGTGGGTGTGTAGCGGTATCTCATGGAGGCTTTAATTTGCATTTCCCTTATAAATAATGAAGATGACTTCTCTCTTATACTTATTGATCATTTTAATATCTGCTTTGCTGAAGCAGATGTTAAAATGCTCAAGTTCTTTGTGTATTTAAAAATTGAGTTCTTATTGATTTATGAGTTCTTTATATATTCTAGGTAGAAGTTCCTATTGAAGTATAAGTATCATGAATATCTTTTCAATCTATGGCTAGCCCTTTGTTTCAGTGTCTTGAGTGAAGAGAAGTTCCTAATTTTAATGCAATCTAATTTACTAAATTTTATGTATAGTGTTTTTTTGTTCCTATTTAAGAAATTTTGGCCTACTCCAAGGTCATGAATATGTTTCCCCCCCATATTTTTTTTTTTCTACAAAAGAGTTTCCTATACTTTCTTGGTCTATGGAGACTTTAATATGTTAGAAATATTTTTAGAAACCTAATAGGCTAAAAGAAACACCTAACAATTGAGTTTATTAAGCAGATAGGTCCAAAACACTTAATAAGGATTTATATCCTAAAACACAGTTGATGTTTAAAAAAAGAATACAAATTAAATAAAATAAAAATTATATTTTTACTTTAAAGTATCATTTTAATTTTATTCTTAACCACCATTACTTAGTAATGGGATCTATGTGTATCACGCTGTACAACTTCTCAAGTCTTGGAGTCTAGGAATTGGATTGGACACCAACACCTTCATAACCTTTTCCACACTAATTCTTGCACAGTAGCTTGTCTGAAAGCTACCACTGAACACCTAGTTTTGCAAAGATAAATATGGTATGTAATATAGCATAATGTAATATTGAAACTGTGTAGGACTTTGAGCTGGTAGTTTAAGAGTCTAATAGAAGTTTATGTTGCTGTGTTTCTCTCACAAATGTGAAATATCCTACGGTTCTCTTTGAGTTTGCTATAGTTCCCTGAGATGCCTTGGCCTGCAGTTTGATTCTAGGGTTATTGTTTGGTACTTCACATTTAGGTTTACAATCCATCTCTGATTCTTGTGCATAATGCGAGATGGGTGTCGACGTGCTTTTTCGTCCTGCCACGCAGATACTGAGTTGCTTCGACACCATTATTTGTCAGAGTAACTTTATAAATATGGGCCTATTTCAGAACTCTCTTCTGCCTACTGGTTTAGTCACTGGTGCTTGCACCAACACTACTTACAGCTTCATAGAACATCTTAAAATCTTAAAGTGTACATTTTCCATCCTTGTTCCTCTTTAAGATTGTGCCAATTAATTTTGGTCCTTCACATTTACATACATTTTAGGAATGGTTTGAGATATTCCACTGAAGAACTCCTCTTCTTCCAGTGCAGTTAGACCTGTCACTGTTGTGGTCCAGAGCATAGGTCTGGGGGAAGGTGGGGGAGATTCATCTGCTCTTTCATAAATCAGCTTTCTCCCTTCTTAGTGATGGCTTCATGTCTTCAGTGTTTCGAAGGGAATGTAGAAGAAAGAAATTGGAAAACGTCTACTTGGTTAACCAAGATGGATGCAGTCTTCTCTTGTGTGAGTTGCTGCTTTTTTCTCATTCTTCAATGAGTATTGGTTGGGCTTCAAGGCATCTAAGCAGAGGGTTTCTAAATGCTGGTTCTCTCAAGGGGACATGGACTCTTCAGAGGGCCACTAGGGGAAAAGGACCTTCCCACTGTATAGCTCAGGACTGACCTTTTCTATACTTCCTTCTACCTCTACATAGCCTGTTTCCTTTTCCTCCTCATCCCTTAACCAACTGGGCCACCCAGGCATCACTAGATACTGCCATCTTTATAGAAGATTCTCTTGCAGACCCCTCCTTGCAATGGAGGAAGGGGAGAAATTTGTCTACAATCACTTTTTTCTAATAATTCCTCTAACTACAAACTCATTTCTACTTTATTTTGATACAGTGGTGGTTGTAAGGCCATTCTGAATTATAGTTTCTCAGTAAACTGGGCAAGACTGGCCCTAACTATTGGCAAATTGTTAGCAGAATCTGAACTCTGAATGCATGGTAATTAGTGACTTTGGTCTTTGGTTTGAAGCCTCAGCGGCAAATTTCCCTCCCAAACAATAATAGTAATGACAAATAATAAACTCATGGCCAATTTTTAGGCCAGTTTTTGTTCCAAAATCTAAAAGAACAAAAGACATTTCCTGTACTTAACTCTAAGAACTGCTGATCTATTTTTAATTATAATTTTTCCCTTTGTTTTAGTATATGATTAATGTATTTCCTAATGAGACCAAGACTTTCAAATGCAACAAATGTTTATAAGTATTTATATAAATTTGTTGAACACTGTTCCAACTTCTAGATCTGTACATCTACAAATCTGATTTAAGCCAGATAAAATTTAGGAGTTAGTCATTATTATTATTTTAACTGAAAAAAAAAAAAAAAAAAAAAAAAAAAAGAACTAAGACACTGAGAATACTGGTGTTCAAGAGACCCAGTTAGTCTGTTATTGAAATAGCCATTTCCTAAAACTAAGTAATTTTTCATGAGAACAACTAGAATAAAGATGTTAGGTGTACATCCATCTGGAAAAGCAACTCGAAAGCAGATGCCCAATAATGCATCAGTTGTCATCTTCTTCTATAAAAGAAAGCATATTAAATCTTCTTGAGATTCTGAGATGATTAATTTTAACCAAAAGTGATTTTTCATTGGATGCTCTAGAGAATACCATTATGAGGGCAACATTAGACCAATAATTCACTTTCATGTTCCTTGAGTTACTTACTTGTTTCTTTGATCTAAAGAAACAAGGGGAGGTAGCATTAGCGATAAATGGGGAAAAGAATGACAGAATGAAAGCACTAAGTTTACTTCATTTAGCTTGGTGACTTAGAAAAGTTAGGAGGGATTTCCAAAAATGTGTATTACTCAAGATTTGATTATATTAAAACTTGTAGGTGTTTGAGGCATCTGATAATAAAAAAAATTGAAAGTCAAAGAAATGAAATCATAGTTTCCTTAGATGTCCAGAAAAGTACAAAGTAATCGCTGCTTTCAGATGAAATTCTTCCTTCCCTCTCTCCCTCCCTCCCTCTTTCCTTCCTTCCTTCCTTCCTCTCTCTTTCTTTCTTCATTTGTTCGTTCATTCTTAGCAGCACCCAACAGTTTTTATTAGATGTTCCTGTGCTTCTTCCAAAATTGTTCACTAATTTTTTAATTGTTTGATTTCTATTTGTTGAATAGAATTTTAACTTAATGATTATGGCACAGATTGGTGAATACTTTATTCTATTGGAGGATCTTATTAAAAATTTTACTTTTTAATTTTAACTTCATGTTATAAAAATCCTAGTCAACCTGACCTGAATGTGATTTGAATTGTAATAAGTTGAGGCCTGCCTCTTTTTCAAAGATGTTGGAAACTTTGTGTTTATATTCATCCCAGTGTGTAATTTGGTTTTCCTCTTTGATGCAATCTGAGTTGCGTTTTATTCACATGATGAAGATACAGAAATAAATCACCACCTCATTTTGTCACAAAAAGCAGATGGCC
Source organism: Enhydra lutris kenyoni (assembly GCF_002288905.1). NCBI lineage: Eukaryota > Metazoa > Chordata > Mammalia > Carnivora > Mustelidae > Enhydra > Enhydra lutris. The sequence goes on from NW_019154095.1 coordinate 25,096,079, forward strand.
CATATCATTAACATTTACAAGGTAAGTCAAAGCCATGTTTTAGATATTAAACAAAAGTTGATGAAGAGTTTTTCCCCTGGAATTTACAAATTTTTTTAACTTTTGTTGTTTTTTAAATTTGATGATTTGAAGATCACATAAACTGATTCTAGACTTCTCTTTTTTCTAAATAGATCATCTTTGAGTACATTTTAAATTATATATAATGTTTATTTGTCTATACTGTGGATTATTTAGGTTAGTGTGGTTAGTAGCCATGTTAATTAGAACAGTTGGTGAAGAAGAATCTCGTGGGGAGGACCTTGCTTTGCACTTTCATTTAGAAAGTATTTTAGGCTTTCACATATGAGAGGCCCTTATGTTTTTTTGGAAGCTTCTTTTCTTTTCTTTTTTCTTTTTTTTTTCCTTCCAAGGAACTAACTCAAATGATTTAGAAATTATGTGTGTGGAGAGTTTATTACTCTTAATGATTGAAAAGAAGGAATTCAATTGGTTAACCACTGAAAGTATTAATTAAGATTCCAAATGCAAATTTGTTTTATAGAACTTCCCAAATGAATCCCAGAGTCCTGGGATTGAGCCCCATGTTGGGTGCCCTGCTCAGGGGAGAGTCTGCTTCACCTCTGTCCCTCTCCTCATCTCCTTTTCAAATAAATAAATAAAAACTTTTAAAAAATCCTGAAAAATAGAACTTCCCAAACAAAGGTAAGTCCCTCATCCCATGCAGAAATACAGATATGTGAAGCCGGATTTATTATTTGTGGAATTATTTTTTTCTTTTCCATTTAATTCCATGACTTTAAAATTAAAAAAAAAAATCCTGCTTTATTGGGATACAGCTGATATATAACATTGTGTAAGTTTAAAGTGTACAATGTGGTCATTCAATATACATATATATATAGTGAAGTGTTTACCACAGTGAGGTGACTTACCGTGTCTATCACCTTACATAGTTACCATTTCAGGGGTGGTTGTGGTTAGAACTTTTAAAATCTACTTTCTTAGCAACTTTCAGGTATGCAATACAGTATAGTTATTGTATAGTTTAACTAGTCATTCGTGTATATATTAGGTCCTCAGAATGTATTCATTTTGTAGCTGGAATTTTGTACCCTTTGACCACATTCACCCATATCCCCCACCCTGTCCCTGGCAACCACCAACTTCTGTTTTCATGTCTGATGATTTTAGATTCTACCTATGAGAGAGATTATATAGTACTTGTTTTTCCATGTCTAACTTATTTCAGTTAGCATAACCCATTCAAGTTTCATACATGTCACAAATGGCAGAATTACTTTCTTATTAATGACTGAATAGTATAATACTGAATATATATACTCCATCTTCTTTATCCACCTGTTGATGAATACTTAGGTTGTTTCTATGTCTTGGTTATTGTAAATACTGCAGTAAACATGCAGATGCAGATGACTTCTTCTAAAGTAGTTATTTCATTTCATTTCATTCATATCTATATCAGAAACAGAATTGCAGGATCATATGGTAGTTACAATTTGCTTGAAATACTTTTTAACATTCCTTCATTCTTAATCTGTGAGTCCTTAAAGTGAGTGTCTTGTAGGCATCTTGTGTATGAACCTTGTTTGTTTACTCATTCATTCATTCTCTGATGTTTGTTTAGAGAATTTAATCCATTTACATTTCAATTAGTTACTGAAAAGTAATGACTTAAAATTGTTTTTTTTGGTAAAAATTTTTTGGGACATTTTGTAGATCCTTTTTTTCTTGCTTTCTTCATTTGTGATTTGATGACTTTTTATAGTAGTTCTCTTTGACTCTTTTTACATAAGCTTTTGTGTATCTACTACAGGGTTTTTCCTTTGTGGGTACCATGAGACCTCTTCCAGTTATAACATCCTATTTAAAACTAGTAACACCTTAACTTTAGTAGCATATAGAAACTTTATATGTTTACTTCTGCTCCTCACATTTCATGTTGCAAGTAACATCTTTTTAAAATTATGCATTCAATAACATATTATTGTAGTTATAGTTGTTTTAATATGTTTGGTTTTTAATTTTTAAACTAAAATTGTAAGTTTTTATGCAGCACCATTACAGTATTAGAAAATCTGATTTTGACACAATAAGTAATTGTAATTCCTGCTTCTAGATTGGATCCTATATGGAAGAGAAAAAAAAATGTTATTAAGTACATTATTGGATCAATTTTAAAAATAGGAAAATAGCGGAGCCTGGGTGGCTCAGTCATTGAGCGTCTGCCTTTGGCTCAGGTCATGATCCCAGGGTGCTGGGATGGAGCCCCGAATCGGGTTCCCTACCCGGTGGGAAGGCTGCTTCTCCCTCTCCTACTCCTGTGCTGTGTTCCCTGTCTCTCGCTGTGTTTCTCTCTGTCAAATAAATAATTAAAATCTTAATTAGGAAAATAGAAAATTAGATAAAAGTAATGTATAAATGTATTTTATGAATTTATTCACATTGAAAATTGTATTGAGTGTATGTAGAATAGTCCTGTTTTTAGTAAATATAACTGAAATGTAAAGGCCACAACATAACTCAGCTTAACTAATTTACCTTATGTATACATATGGAGAGAGAGATAAAGAGAGAGAGAAATGAAGAGGTATAGAAGTAAAGAGACAGCTAGAAAGCACATGATAGAAGAAGTGGGGTAAAATGTTAGTGAGTTCATCTCATTGAAGGTGTTTTCGTGTTCTTTGTACTATTTTTATTCTTACAGGATTTCTTTCTTTCTTTCTTGTGCAAAATGGTGGTTTAATTAAAGCATGAGGAGAGGGCCCTTGGGCAGTAAAAGCTGCTGCACCTGGGTTGGGAGGGGTAGCTGATTGTATACTGTGGGGTTGGGGTTGGGGAGGTAAGGAAAAGGGAGGTTTCAAAAGAACTTTCATATACTAAAGAGGACCAACAAGATACCAGAGGCCTTGCCATTGTCAGGTTAAGGTTGTTTTTCCCCTCTAGCAAAGATATTAACATATAGTTGGGAGATTCCTGGAAGAATGTCATTCATGTCCCATGTGGGGGCGGGGGGTGTTGCATGGTGTCAGCTTTTTTTTAAGGAAAAATAATTTATTATTGCCTGTAACTGGTAAGTTCAGGGATAGACTTTGTTTTTTAATTATTTTTTAAACTATTATGTTCAATTAGTACATCATTAGTTTTTGAAGATGTACTAATTGAACATAATAGCACTGGGTGTTACATGCAACTAATGTCCAACGATTCATTAGTTGCATGTAACACCCAGTGCTCATCACCACACATACCCTCCTTAATATCCCTCACCCAGTTACCCCATCCACCCACCCCCTCTCCCTTCTTTAACCCTCACTTTTGTTCCCAAACTCCAGAGTCTATCATGGTTTGTCTCCTTCTCTGATTTCTTCCCATCCAGTTTTCCCTTTCTCCCTCTGTGGTCCGAGTCCAAGGTGGTAGAGGAGAAGGATACCTTAATTTCATCAGGGATAGACTTTAAATAGGTTTTAGATAAAGTAACATTGATAATCTTTCTCTTTCTTCTGATTCTGCATTTCTGAGTTGATGTCATTCTGAGTTAGGTTTACCAGACAGTGGATGTCAATAAGGTTCTTGCAGCATTTCTTAAAATTTGAAATTATTTCTAACTAACTAAATACCTTTCTGGCCTGGAATTCTAAGGGTTTACTAAAATATCTGGAAATAGTTTTGAAACATTTAGGATACCTAAAAATCAGTTTCCAGTTAAGATTTATGTACAAGTCTTGAATTGTTTCTATCATTTAATTGCATTTTTATGGTATAAAGTAAATAATTGGTAACTAGTCAGATTATTTTCAGGAAGAAAGAAAAGTAGTGGTGAAGGGGATATGCAGAGAGCATGGGGTTCATAGCAGAAATTTCAGGTCCCTGAACTTTAACTGGGCTTTGATTTTACCCCCACTCATTTCTGAACTCTGGCAAGCAAATATTCAGCCATAGGTATGGACCCAAAGCTGAAGAATAAAGCTTTTCAACTGGTAGGTAAATTATCAGCAACTCAAAGACTAATCTGCAACATTTGAGGACAGGAGTTATATTCAGTTTCAAAAAATAAAGCTTTCCTCTTCAATGGAAATTTGTGGGATTTACATCACAATTTAGTTTTGTGTGACATCAAAGTTCTTCCACAAACAAAACAAAGCAACAAAATGAATCAAATCTAGTATTTACCAATGGTGATATTTCAAATAATTTACCCATCTCTCTTTCTCCGCCCCTCCAAACACACACATACACCCATATATATAACTTCAGTATTATTTTTCTTTACTTGGTGAGCAGCCATTATTTAAGATGCTTGTAACTAGACAGCAATCAAAACACTGTATAATCCTGGGAAAATTTAGGGCTGAACTTACCGTTCCCTTTCACCCTTGCATTTGTAATCTCACATCTGTACTAGCTTTCTTTTCTTTTTAAGAGTTTATTTATTCATTTGAGAGAGAGAGACAGAGCACAAGCAGGGGGAGAGGCAGAGAGAGAGAGAGAGAGAAGCAGGCTCCCCACTGAGCTTGGAGCCCAATGTGGGGCTCCATCCCAGGACCAGAGATCATGACCTGAGCGGAAGGCAGATGCCTAACCATCTGAGCCACCCAGGTGCCCCTGTACTGTCTAGTAGATTTCAAGGTCATTCACCATTTCTACTGAAATTTGCCAAACTGCCTGTCTCTTTCTATAATTTTCTTAATGTTAGACCTTGAAAACAAAGATGCCCATATGTGTTTATAGATTACCTTAGAAAGCAAAGCAAGAAGGAAGGAACTAGCTAACAAGGAGAGGCAGAATAAAAAATTTTTTTCGTGGTCTGAGTCTGATACTGATTATTGTAGCTTTTCATAACTTGGTGTTTCAGTTTTCCTAGATATAAAATAATAGAATGTATAGCTATTCTAGAGGTTATCTAGACCCACACCTTCAAAACTGAAAGGATTAGGAACTTGGTGAAAATTTAAGAACAAGCAAGTCATCTAACATCCCCTCACACCAACTGATATGAAGAGCCACCCCTCAATGTGTGCTCTGAGACAGATGGTAGAAACCAGAAGCTGTACTTGGAGTGATTTTCCATTACATCACCACTGCCTTATTTTCCTTTCTTTTTCTTTTGTTCAGGTGGTAGAGACTCAGGCAAGTGGGGTAGCAGAATGTTTTGCTAACTCAAAGTGCGGAGAAACACCTCTTGTGTCAAATGACATAACTGTGGAGTTAGAAAAAACGATAGAGTTCTTCCAACTCTGCATTTTTCAGATTAAAAACAAAAGACAACAACTGAAGAAGGACCAGAAAAGTTTAATTAGCTGATCAAAGTCCCATAATTAGCAAAATGACCATGGGAAAATCACTTATTCTGTCCAAGTCTCTGTTTCTGCATTTATTAAAAAGATACATATTGGGAAGTTTTAAGGGTATATTTTAATAAAATACCTAGTACAGTACTTGACACATATGAGGCAATGAATATGGGCATTGTTATGGTTGTGAAAATTGTGCCTTGAGTTTTAAGTTTATTAGTAATAATTATATTTATCATTGGCCCAGGTGAAAGCAGAACCTGGGCCTCTCAGCTCCTGGTCCAGTGCTTTTTTCCTCTTCCTTGCACTTCCCTTACATCCTGCAGTCTCCTGTGAGAGGCCTGTTTGAAAGAAGGATCTTCCACAACTGCAACAGTGGAATTGAAAGAGAAAGGGAAGCCTTGTTAGCGGGAGCCTGAATTCTAACGAGAGCTGCAGAAATCCTGGATGGAGAGCCTTGTCACACGTGGTGAGACCCAGCCTCATTTGAAGTGAAGATCAAAGTTCTGCATGGTACATGCTGAGAGGAATTTTTTTTTTTTTCCTTTCTCATGTGCCCCTTGCTTTCGTTTTGCTCAGGTTTAAAACAGTTGTTCTATTTACATGAATGTATTCAACAGGCAGATTGTTCCTTGCCTGAGAATTCCTCCCATAAATGCAAATAACATTTCTTAATCTCTCCCAGCTGGTTCAAGAAAGTATGCCTGATGAATCACCTAGAGGAGATAAAAAAAAAAAAAAAAGGATAAAGGGAAGAAAAACAAATGCAGAACATTATACAACCCTAGAGCAGCCCATTAACTATTTAACTTATGCAAAATATGCACTGCATGAAGAAGTGTTTTAGTTAGCAGACAAGGCTTTCTCTTGAGCTATAGAAAGACAAGGTCAGACCTTAGATGCTTTCAAAATGCAGAAAGGCTGTGATCAGTTGAGATTTCCATGCCAATCTTGTGATACAAACTTGGGTCCAAATAAAATCCATTCCTCAGAGAGATGTTAGGAAATTGCTGGAGGTTGTAAGCACACCTGTAAAGCAGGAACAAAAGGGCAGATCTGGTGCTTCTGGGTTTGCAGAGCTGGGTAGCATATCTGCACACAGAACTGCAGTAAAGAAGTTTCTGAGGCTGTATGGGATTTCCATTCTAATAGATAAATACTCCCATGGCTAGGGAAGAGGACAGCAGCTGGGGTGAGCAAACTGTAAATTTTATATATATATATATATATATATATATTTTTTTTTTTTTTTTTTTTTTTTTTTTTTTTTTCTTTCCCCCACCAAGTGCAAAAGTCAGCTAGCAATTCTGCAGGTATCCATATCTTTCAAAGGATAACCAGACTGGCACATGGTTCTCCTCTCCCAGTGCAGTCCAAATGTGTGTGGAAAGAAGTGAGTTATATATAAGGGAGAGAAAGGAGTTGGCTTTCATACTGCCAAAAGTAGTCATGAAAAGACAGTAATAGGAGAGAGAGTGGGGGGAGAGAGGACACAAGTTCCACAGACTCCATCCACAGTCCACCGTGGGGTTAAGAAGAGATGAATTCATCCACTCATTCATTCCTTCATTCAGCAAATATTGATCTTCATCCTTTTCTTCCCCTGAGTAAAACCCTGCAGTGGTTTTCTTTTATAGAGAAGTATAAAACAAGGTTCTCTCCCAGATTCTCATGGCTACATGATACGGTCCCTACCTACTTCCTCACCTTCATCTCATGTCAACTCTCTTTTAGTTCTAGTGTTCAGGCTTACTGCTTTCCTTTCTGAATGGAGCTCATTTCCCTATTCCCTGCCCACTCTTCCCTGCCAATGTCTGGTCACTTCTCATACTTCTCGTCTCAGCTTAAGTCTCAGCGATTCAGAGCAGCCTCCCCTGAGCACACTATCTGGAACATTTATCCTTTGTCCCAATGTAATCTCTGTCTCAGAGCTCTGTTCATGCCTTCCTGCTTCTCATCACCACATGACTGTCTTATTGTAGGTGTATTTGCTGTGAACTTCTACCTCTAGCCCATACACTCCAGGAGAGCAAGGTGTCCATCCTGTTCCTTGTGTCTGCCATACCTCTCTCAGTGCCTGGGGCTGGCAGGTGCTCAGCAACGAATGGCTGTTTCAAAGTAGCCGAGGCTTGTTAGGTGAAAGATGGTGGAAGAGGCTGATCAATGAAATCCTCTTATTTTCAAAAACCACCTGTGGCTTTCATCTCTAAGCTTCTTCATGATCAAGGCCCTGAAGAGCATCTAGTAGGAGGAGTGAGTGGAGACTGGAATCATCAGAGCAGTCCTATATCAGGGTCCCTAAACCCTAGGAAGATCTTGCTGGGGAATCCTGATCTGAATATGTCAGGATTTGTGAGAGCAAGTTTTTCCAATATGGATTTTATTGCCATGTGGCCTATTAGTACAGGCCCTTGCAGATTATTTTCTTTGTGCTGGTCCTGTTAGATATGAAAGGGTGATGAAGTATGGATTTTCTGGTCCTGGTCCCTGGTGTTTCACTGAGTTAGTCCCTGGGTCACCATCAAGAGCCCTCTGGGACGCAGTCACGGCAATGTGTCAGCAAAGAGCCACTGAGTGCCCTGACTTCCAGTTAGTGGATCTTCCAGGTGCCCTATTTACAGCCCTTAGAGTACATTGGACAAGCAAGTCTGCTGAATGGTAGGCTGCTCTTCTTCCTTCCCAGCTCCTGTCATAGTGGCCTGATGGAGCCATGCTCCCTTCAGGAGGGATTCTTGTCCTGCACCTCAGGCCGCACCTATGTCCCTAGGTCATTACATGACATTCCACTAATGGTGGGCAACCTCAGGGGTCTGAAAAATTTGGCAGTGCTCCTCAACTCATACAGAGTTCAAGAACAGATATGCAGATCAGTTTCAAAGGATCTCAGGGTTCTCAAGGTCGTTATGCAAAGTAAGCTCTAATAGGGATGGGTCTGGCTTTGGCTCTTTTGTAGATTTAGAAAAGGACTTGGGGGTAGTTTCTTGTAATGACTGCCATCTCAGTTCCCTTTTCTGCTCCCTAATTTCTCCCAACCTTAATTTGGAGATAGGACCAGAGTTGAGGTTTATAAACTCCAAGGTGGCATAGTGAGCTCAGAAGGCAGATGCCCGGTGAATTTGATCGAATTCAGTGTCATGTGGGTCACCCTCTCCTGGTGCAGAGGAAGAGAGTGGCCACCTTGAGAAGAGAGGGGCCTCTGCTCTGTGAGGCCTGCCTGTCCTGCGGGCTTGTGACTCAGCTACTTTGTAAGGAAGCCAGCGTGTTGGCAAAAGAACTGACGGTGCTGTCTCTGCTCTGGTGCATTCAGAGAAAATGAATCTGCATAAAGCAGCTCCAAATAAATGCCTCTTTCTCTGGGAATGCCTGAAAACATGCATGGTGTACCAGAGGAATACAAGGCTTTGACTTTGAAAAGCTGAAACATTTTTTAAAGTCTCATCTTTTTTTTTTTTTTCCTTCATGCAGAATTAACAGTATTTCCCACGTGGTTACTTCTCCCACAGCAGGGAAAATGGCTTTTTTGTTGGAACATGAAAGCCAATGAGAGCTGCTTACATCACAGAAATAAAGACACTGCACAGTGCCTGAGTAACAGTGAAAGGAACTCCCAGGCTACTTATAAAACATCTCAAACTAGTTTTACATCAGAGTCATAACTTCTATAAAATGCATCTCTGTTGGGTAGGGACTAATAAGCCCAAGGACATGTAATCATGTACACTGTCTAATAGCTGTGTAAACATTTGTTCTGGGGCGTTCTCAGTAACTCATTTCCACTGACCTATTAACATAGTTTTTGATCAGGGTAGTCTCCAGGTACTGAAAGGAGAAAGCAGAATTTCTGGTGATAATTAAGTATGGGGAAAGAAGCCTTGAAGGTTTAGTATTGCTTGATATGTAGTAAGTGCTTAATAAATGTTAAATACAGGTATTATTGATGTCTTATTGTTGTTTTTATGAGACAGTCCATTGGCACCACAACCAGGGCTCTGTCTTCTGCCTCAGAGCTGGTTTTTTTCTGGCTGTTCTTGAAAGAGATGAAGTTTTTTTCCCTTGGGCTATCATCAGCTGGTCAGAATTATGTTCCCTTAGTGTGTCCTTTTCACAGGAAAACTATGTGGTTGCCTTATATGAGACCCTTCCTTCTTTTTCCTCAATTCTCTGGGATGGATGCCTTGTTATATGGGTATCTTCTAAGTGATTAAAACAAATTGCCTTTTTTCAATTGTCTCAATTAATAATGCCTAATCTTTCAAGACTAATTATGGAGAGATTTCTATCAGTGTTTTTAAAGCTAAACAGACCAAGTAGATTGGATTGATTTTGATTAACTGAATTAAACTTTTATATTAACTTTTGGCTAATTCACCTTTGGTCATGAAATGAACTTTGAACTTCTCTGAGCAGCTAGATTTTATGAGATGAGGATAAAAGTAGCACCACTTTTCTACTAATGGGTTCTTCATCTAGCTTGCAAAAAAAAAAAGAATAAAAAATAAAAAATATCAAGCATTCCAAATTAATATAGAAATTGTTGAAATTGTTGATATATTGGATTTATTTTATCTATTTAAAAGATAGTGGCTTACTATGATGAGCCAAACAGGGAACATCTATGGCTAAGAAATAGCTATTTTAAAGTCTGGTTTGCATTTGTCTAAGCTATTAAGATTATAGCTGCTTTTTTCTCTCCTTGGTAATTAAATATGAATCCAAAGTAGAGTTATAATTTGCTCAATAACTTTGTAATTTGTGTGCAATATTATTTTTAAAATTTTATATACAGATTGCCTTACAAGGTGACTAAGAGACCTGGTTTGCTTGTGACCCAGTTTGTATCCCAGTTTGTCTGAAACATCTGGTTTATGCCTTTTGTCCAGCTGTATCATTAATAGCACTCTACTTTTAAAAGTGTCCTGGTTTGGACAATAAATTTTATAATCACCATATTTAGTTATCATTGGTAAATAAAATGTTAAACCAATATCCTCACCAATAACAGTAACATCAAAAACAGCACTTATAGATTAACAAGAAGAAAATCATTTTAAGCTGGGCGATAAATAAAGAATCATATTAAGGTCAGTTGGGGGAAGATAATGGAAGATCAGTTTATTTGCTTTGGGTGATATGGGTTATGGAGTAGCAAGTAATTATGTTGGATTACCAGGGCTCAACCATGAATCTGAAATCCTTGAAAGCTGTGGAGGCTCTCTGTTGGTACAGTATGAAATAGGGAGTTATTAAAGATTTCTGAGCAGATATGTAGCAGATAAAAAAATCACTGTAAGAAATTTAGTATGGCAACAGCATATGGAAAAGTTTGGATTGGTAAATGGTACCACTCCTAGACCAGAGCCACCAAAAGTAGAGCCCACTGGGTACTCTAAAAGGCAGTCTTAGAGCAAAAAGAAACAAAATACCCCAGTATACCATCCAAAGGAGTAATCATTCTGAAAGCACTGGTAAAGTTTATAAAAATAATAATAAGGAACTGGGTAGAAATGTGATTAGAACATGAGACTTGGATAACTGGTGATTTTCTGGGCTTACTAGCGTATAGTTTCAGTGGGCTTTTTTATAGTTTTTGTGGCTCCAGATCAGTTTGTGCCTTAAGATCTAAATAAGTGATCCCTATTTATCTCTACTTAGTATTTAAGGCTGTATTTGAGACATATTTGTATTTAAGGGTTAAAAGAACTGGGAATACTTCAAGGTTGAAATCAAATTGAATTTTACTTCATAAAAAGGATAAAACATCTATGGAATTAAGAAAAAATTAAATAAAATTATGGATGGGATCTATATGGAATTATTAAAGATTCATTTAATATGCCCAGGAGACAGCTTCATCTTTTGAGTTCAACATCATGGAAAACCACAATGATGCACTCTCACAAATCATACTGTGATGTTTTGACACACATAGTATACCTAGATCAATAATACTTTGTCCTCACCCAGGATTGATTTTTTTTTTATTTAGGAAATTGTTTGCTACTTGTGCAAAATGCCAAAAACCAGAAAGGATAAGGTTGATCTACATACACATATTAAATGGCAGTTTCCCAGATAATCTTCCATCTCTTTTATTTTGATGAGTGGTTCAATTTTCATAATCCACCAATATCTCTATCACTTATTTCCTTTCTTCCTTGAGCATTTCATTTTTTATCTTTACCAGCTAAGCAGTAGTAAACATTCTAGAAAGCAGAAATCAAAGAATATATTGCAGGTGAAAAAAAAGGGAAAGTACCCATATCCATGTGGTTTATTTAAACATCTTAAAAATTCTAGCTGACCTTTCAAGTACGTGTTATGCATGTAGACAGCAAAGGTGAAGGACAAGTATCTTGGAATGTCTAATGGGGACAGCAAATCTTAATCTCTGGATTTTTTAGTTATACAATCATGAATGAGTTCACTATCCTTGATTTGTCATGTGATAATAGCCTTTGTTAGGCTGACCCATAAGATGATGACCTGAGCCAAAACCAAGAGTCAGATTTAACTGACTATGCCAACCAGGCATCTCTGGAAATGAAACTGAGAAATTTATAGAAAAAAAATATTCAGTGTTCATACCCCAAATTAAACATACATTAACTCTGGCAAGACTTGCAAAATAGTGGACTGAGGACCTCTGTAAATCTGCTGTAACATAAAAACAATGAAAATGGTGGCACAAGTTGTTCATCATCAACCTTTTCAGAAATCTGGAAGTCAACTAAAAACTTGCAACATCTGAGGGGTGTTTACTCAAGAAAAAGTGTGGAAGTTTGGTAAGATGAGCAACTTTGGTGGTATTGTAACTTACTTCCATCCTCCTCTCCCCAGCTTTGTAGTAGACTTGAAAACCAGCAGCCTTATAACCACCGAAGCTGTGAAAACCAGCAACTTTGCAGCAATTGGAGATCACAGTGGGTTTGGAACACATCAAGAAGTCTCATTCCCAGATCACTGTCACTCTTTAATCTGTCTAGTATGTCCCTCAAAAGCTCAATTTGTAGGCTACTGTCATTATTTGACCTGAGTCAGTTCTTTTATCCACAGTGCATTTGTTTAAAACATTGCATTGTTTAACATTGCAGCTCCTGGAGTCTGTGATAATCACTTGGAACAAATAAGAGCCTTGTCAAAATCTTAAATATCTGGGTAATGAGATACCCGTAGGGACCTTTGAAAAGTTCCATTATATTCCTAGGGATCTAAAAGGCCATGTACAAATAAAGAGGTGGGTGTACACCTGAAAGACTTGAGAGGGCTCAAATATTTTGCATCTGACTGACTTGAGGCTGTGAATCAGGAGAATGTAAAGATTAAAGGATAGTTGTAAACCACCTGAGTGTTGAGTGTGTGTCCCAACACACACACACAGACTTGTACAAAGTCTGGGAAACTTACTGTTTCAAGGAAATCCTTGAAAAATGATTAAGTTATCTAGCACAGACTTCATTCCCTGTAATTTGTAGACAAATTACAGGGAATACGGTCTCTATAGAATTACTCCTGGAAAGTCACTAAAACAGTGGCATTAAGAACAAAATAGCAGCAAAAGCAAACCTGAGAAGAGGTATTTCATTGACAAATTATATTTTCTAAAATGTATAATTTTTAATAGCAAGAAAAATATTCAAACAATGAAAAAGGAAAGTATGGCTAGACACAGGGAAAAAAAGCAATCAATAGGAATTGTCATTAAGGAAGTCCTGATGTTGGACTTAAAGGATGAAGACTTTTATAGCTATTATAAATGTGTTTAAAGAATTAAAACTATGTCTAAAGGATTAAAGTTTAGATAACAATGTCCCAAGTAGCAAGGAATATTAATAAGGAAACATTCCTAGAATGACATTAATTACTGAAACGAACTCAGAAGAAATGGAAAATCTAAATAGAGTCATAACAAAGAAATTGATTTAGTTAGTAATTTAAAAACTTGTCCTGAAGAAAAGCTTAGACCTAAATGGCTTCAATAAAGTTTATAAACCATTTAAAAAGAATACCCAAACCTTTGTATGCTCTTCCAAACAAACAGATAAACAAACAAAAAAAGAAAAGAAAACAAAACAAACAAGGAATTCTTCCCAAGTATAAGATAAGGATTGCACTAAAATGACACAAAACGTTATGATTATTCATACATTATTATTCATAATAGTCAAAAAGTAGAAATAACTCAAATGTGTGTTGACTGATGAATGGAAAAATAAAATATGTATTCATATAGTGGGATATTATTTGTTAATATAGCAACATTTATCAATATAGAAGAATGTTGATATATGCTACAATATGCATAAACCTTAAAATCATTGTACTTAGGGAAATAAACCAAACACAAAAGTCCACACATTATATGATTTCATTTATATAAAATGTCCAGAATGGGCACATTTATAGAGATGGAAAGTAGATTATTGGTTACCTAGAGCTCTAGGTTGAGGGCAAAGATTTGGAGAAAGTAGAGAATGACAGCTAGTGGGGATTTCTTTTCAGGGTGATAAAAATATTCTAATATAATAAAAATATTCCAGAATGATTGTGGTGATGTTGTCCAATTCTCAATGTATTAAAAACCATTGACTTGTATGTTTCCCTAGTGCTGCCCAATAATGAAGTTTCAAACCCAAAGCAGGGGTCTGGGGCCATTAGCCCCTGGTGGTGCCAAAGGAAAACTGGGTTACCCTCTCCTTAATTATAGTGGAGGCCACATTGAAATTGAACACTGGGGAGAGGAAAACATGAAACCATCTATGTAGACATCTCAATACCAATAAAGGCCATCAGCATCAGAACCAGACCAAATCAGAGAGCTTTAAATGAGCAACTATTGTTGTGTGTGAAGTATATCTTGATAATTTTGTTTAAAAGTGTTTTGGGATGCCTGGGTGGTACAGTCAGTTAAACATCAGACTCTTGGTTTCAGCTCAGGTTGTGATCTCATGGTTATGGGCCTGAGCACCATGTTGGGCTCTGTACTCAACGCTGAATCTGCTTGAGTTTCTCTCTCTCTCTGCCCCTCCTGCTGGTGCTTTTTCTCTCTCTGAAATAAATCAACAAAGCTTAAAAAATAAAGAAGTTTTGGTTTTCAAAGCTTTCTTTTGGTTTCTAATCTTGGGTATTGCTGTTCTTCTTGAATATAGAGCATTTGAAAGGCAGCAGTGAAGTAGGTTTAGAAAAGGAAAGAAGGTAGAAAAAATTAGGATGTCTAATATTCTTGATTCTCATATTATTGGGATATCAGATAAAATTATTTTTCAATTAATATTTTCCAATGCCCCATATTAAATCCCCATCCAACCCCCTCCTCCCTCCAGCACACTTAACAACATAATAGCATATTCAAGTATCTGATCCCTTATCCTTATTGAAATTGAAATTTAATTCCGGTCCATTTAGAACACAGATCTCATATTCATACAGTTAATATTCATTCCTTTTGCACCTGGAGCTTTGATCTTTTCCTTCTCTGTATGAATGTGTGTGTGCGTGGAAGGGGGCTGGTTATGGTCTGGCTTTGAGATACCTCTAGCTCCACACCTTTGATTCTAGGGCTGACTCCTTTGATGTTGGGGCAGGGACAGGAAAGAAGGTAATTGAATCTAAAGATGTTCTGGTAGTGCAGAGGAACTGGTGTTGTTCTAGCTGTGGTTTAGTCTGGTTTTATTCTGATATTGATGGCTTTTGTTGATGTTGATGTGCCTGCACATGTTTTCTCATACTAATGTGCAACTTCAACTTGGCCCGCATTCTCACTGATAGGGTAGCTAGTTTTCATTTGGCACCAGGGGTTCATGTCCCCAGGTCTGTATCTGTAGGTCTGGAGCCTCTTTACCTGCCAGCAGTAGAGTAACTTCTCCTTTAGCATCCTTATGCTTCCATATGGAGCCATGGGAGCTACCAATTGTCTTCAGTAGGCCCTCACAAGCTGCAGGAACTACCATGGGAAATGATCCATTCTTTTGTCTCTCCTTTAAACATGCTTGGCTGAGAGATGAGCACTTATCTTTATACTCACATATGATCCCAATGTTTGGGTGTGGATGTCAAGCTCTCATAGGGGCTTTCCCATCCTGGGGTAGCAGTAACTGGACCTGAATCTTCTCCAATGTGCAAATATTAAGCCAAAGAATTATATCCTATATTCCCGTTCTTACACACTCCCTTAATCTTAAACTCCTCCTCTCTTAATAAAAATTAGAATACTGCTCTCTCGTGGAGAACAGTACATGAAGTCATTACTCATTTTGTGTAGCCTGGAGAGGGTATGGCAAGGTGGTGACTAATGGTAGTATTGCCAGTTCTGCTGCCTCATAGTAAGCCCTGCCAGCATGTACCAGGGCTATCAGGTACTTATTTTTAAAGTAGGGGATTTATTAGTGCCTTAGTTTTATTTTGGAGCTTGAGCCATCTCTAGCAATCAAGAAAATTCCCACTCAGCACCTTATTATATTAGGTAGTTATCTGCTTACAATAGTTTATGATGTATGCCCATGATGCCATCATCTAAAAGAAAGTCCTGTAAACATCAGAGGCTGGTTATATAACTGCCCTGATTCTTCTTAGAAGAAGTACAAAGTAGCAATGAAAATACCAGTTTATATTTCTTACATTATCAATGATTCTGATGAAAGTTTTGGTAGGGGAAAATACTGAAATAAATAATTGGATTTAAAAAGTTATAAAAAGGGGGCACCTGGGTGGCTCAGTCGTTAAGCGACTGCCTCCGGTTCAGGTCATGATCTCAGGGTCCTGGGATCGAACCCTGCATTGGGCTCTCTGCATTGGGAGCCTGCTTCCCCCTCTCACTGCTAGCCTCTCTGCCTACTTGTGATCTCTCTCTCTGTGTCAAATAAAGAAATAAAATCTTTAAAGAATAAATAAAAAGTTATAAAAACTATCTCTTATTTCATTTGTCTGTTTTAGTTGCCAATGAACAATTGGATCTTATATTCTTGTGTTATATTCTAAATCATTTTTTATGTCTTGCTTGACGAACTGTAAGCTCTTTGAGGGCTGATATGTTATGCTTCTTTGGAACGCCTTCAGTGCTATACACAGAGTAGGTGTCTGATAGATACTTTTTTCTTTCTTTCTTAAAAATATTTATATACTTATTTGAGGAAGAGAGAGCACAGGTGGGATGGACAGAGAGGGAGAATCTCAAGCAGACTCTATGCTGAGCACAGAGCCTGATACAGGGCTCAATACCACAACCCTGAGAACAGGACCTGAGCTGAAACCAAGAGTCTAATGTAACACAACGGAGCCACCCAGGCACCCTTATACTTTTTTCATAATGTCATATTTTTTATTTGTAAATTAAAAGTATTTTACCAGGGGTGCCTGGGTGGCTCAGTTGGTTGGGCAACTGCCTTCAGCTCGGGTCATGATTCTGGAGTCCCGGGATCGAGTCCCACATCGGGCTCCCTGCTCAGCAGGGAGTCTGATTCTCCCACTGACCTCTCTCCTCTCATGCTCTCTCTCATGCTCTCTCTCTCAAATGATTAAATAAAATCTTAAAAAAAAAAAAAAAAAAGTATTTTACCAGTTCCCTACTGTATGGTTTTCAAAACACTTTGTATTGTTGCAAAACAGATAACCTTTCAGGTAATTAAAATACTGGTATTAGATTATAACAAATGGAATTATTCTTTTTTTTTTTTTTAAAGATTTATTTATTTATTTATTTGACAGAGAGAGAGATCACAAGTAGATGGAGAGGCAGGCAGAGAGAGAGAGAGGGAAGCAGGCTCCCCGCTGAGCAGAGAGCTGACGCGGGACTCGATCCCAGGACCCTGAGATCATGACCCGAGCTGAAGGCAGCAGCTTAACCCACTGAGCCACCCAGGTGCCCAGCAAATGGAATTATTCTTCTTACAACTATAAAACCTGAAATAAAACATTATAGCATCTGCTAACAATCCTTATCTGTTATCTGAACTTCCCCATGCTCATTAGACACTTAACTCAGTTTATGTAGATAAGATTAAACAGATTAACCACTTATATGGGAATGTAGATACAGAGAAATTTCTTTTAGACCAAGTTTCTAGTTGCAACTCGATCTATACACTATATGAGTAGTAAAGTTGGATAGGATGATGAAAAATCACTGAGTCACCGCAAGTAATTTAATTATAAATAGAGATTTTATGAGTGGTGTTAATGTGTGCTACCTCAGCTAACCTGACAATAAAGGTTTCACAAGCTACAATGACATCTGGAACCAAATCACGTGTAGGAATTATGCAGCAGCAATAAAAGCCACTTAATTAGCATTGCAAATAGTGTTCCAGCATTTATGAGATGTCTGCAAATTTGCATACAGATACATAATTATATAATTTGCAGCTGTTGTGTTTGTTCCATAAGACCTTGCCACTTTATTAGCAGAATATATAAATCAGGAATTAATTCTCTTTATCTCTCTCATTCTCAGCCTTCTAAAGATGTGTGGTGAATAATGGTGATTTGGTGTGACCCTTTTATCTGGACTTCATCACTTTGTCTTTAGAATAAAACATATCCCATGAGTTATTTAGCAAGAGGGAGAATCTGAATGATTTGTAAATACCATTTGCTAATGAATGAATATCATTTATTAGCTAACTTTGGCTTTTCCTATTCATCTTTACATTTCTTTACTTGCTCGGTCACCCTAGAAATATGGCCTATTTATGTCCTGCTGGTTTAAAGAGGCTAATTATATATTTGTTCTTATGTGTATCTTTTAGATAGCAGCAACTATCTTACATTATAAATTAATATAATCTACTGGAATGGAATTATGTAATCAGAATGGAATAGTATCTGGTAAGAGTTTCAGATACAGAAAGCTTAGCAGATCTGGCCGCTAAATACAGAATAGCAAAGATGTGGACCCAAGCTAATTTATTGTCAATTCTTCTGAAGGAAAGGCTGGTTGAACTAATTTAATGAATTGTATTAGTACAATTTCATGTAATAGGAGCATAAAATTTTCATATTTCAGATCTAGAGGTTGAAAAAAAAATCTTGTTAAGGGTTTGTGATTTATTATCAGCTAATCAGATTGAAAATAGGCAATTGTGTTCTGATGACTTGAGAGGGTCTGAGTTTAGGAGATCTCAGAAAAGTCTAAGGTGTTTTTTGATAGATAGGGGGCTTCTATCTTATGTCCTTAGCTATTGGGGCAAATTGTTTTAGGACATCAGATTAGATATAGAAATAAATAGTAGTCTTTAAGGGAAGGTACTTGGATAGGAAAAGTATAGATTCCAATATTCCTTCCTTCCTTCACTCATTTTTTTAATATTCATTGAAATAGGTGCTAAGGAAAAAGAAGACTTGAGCTAGGTTTTAAACTTTGGGCTGAAGATAAGGAAGACCAAGATGTAGGACTAACCATAAATCTCACAAGTAACATTCTTAGTGACTGCCAAATGTTTCTGAATGGTTGTCTTAATGAACTGCTGAATTGGGTATAGTTCAATTTTAATAAAATAGGGATTGTCTTAGTTTTTTAGTATTTTAAAAATACTTTTTAATCAAAGTATTTATAGGAATTTTGATCAAAGGTGAAATCCAGGGGCGCCTGGGTGGCTCAGTGGGTTGGGCCGCTGCCTTCGGCTCAGGTCATGATCCCAGGTCCTGGGTTCAAGCCCCACATCGGGCTTTCTGCTCAGCGGGGAGCCTGCTTCCTCCTCTCTCTCTGCCTGCCTCTCTGCCTACTTGTGATTTCTCTCTGTCAAATAAATAAATAAAATCTTTAAAAAAAAAAAAAAAAAAAGGTGAAATCCATGTGCAAAAAAGTAAATATATGCAACTACGGTATGTATGTTTTTGTGTTTTTTGAGGGGGAGGAAATTTCATATTTAAATAGATTTAAGGGAAGAAAATTCTCTATATCCTTTGATATTAGGTTTCCTGAATTCCTTTTATCTTCCTGATCATAGCCATTAAATTAATGCCTTTAATCATTTAGGAGAGCAGATACTTTTCATGTGGTTGAACTCACCAAGAACCTGTGAAACTTTTTTTAGCTCATCTTTTCTCTCTACTACTCAACCTTCTGGAAAAGATAATTATAGAGTAAATCCCAGGTATTCCCCACATTCTAGAATCTCTGGGTTCATGAATAGTCAGCTTTTACCCACTAGCTTCACATGGGATGGAGATTGGTACTGTAGTACCTGGGCCTTGTTAACCATGGAATAGAGGTTACATAGCATGGAAAGATGAAATGTTGTCTATATATGAATTTTATATAAAAAGAAATCTCATGCTTAGAAAGTTTTTGTTTTCTTTTGATTTTTTGGTGGTCCTTTAATTCTCTTTCTATAGGATATTTTCATCCTTTTGAAAAATTTTTTAAATCATGATAGTGAACACCTAGTTATTAACATTCTCCTTAATACCACCTGCACAAGGAATTTGTAATGTGGTTGGGAATAGAGTAAACTGAGTAGAAAGAGTCCTGACCTCAAATTTGCCTTAACTTTTTGATTACTAGAATCTGTAGTCACACTCAAATTCAGTAGTGTTTCTCAGGGATAAAGATTTCACCCTGCCCACTTTCTTGATAACACAACACACCTTCTAAAGGTCAGTTCATTGGTTCTAGTAGAGTTGCTATGGCATTACCCTCATAGTGATTTCTTTTGAACTGAAAAGGTAACTACACATAGATGGTGAAATTTTTCCATAAGTGTATATAGTTGTGTGATTAGCTCTCATCCCTTCTTTCTGATTTTAGATTTTAGGTCAAGATATTTTTTTACGGGCAACTGGGTGGCTCAGTGGGTTAAGTCTCTGCCTTCGGCTCATGTCATGGTCTTGGGGTCCTGGGATCAAGCCCCACATCGGGCTCTCTGCTCAGCGGGGAGCCTGCTCCCCCTCTCTCTGCCTGCCTCTCTGCCTACTTGTGATCTCTCTCTCTGTCAAATGAATAAATAAAATCTTTAAAAAAAAGATATTTTTTATTTATTACTTTTTATTTTTTAAAGGATTTTATTTATTTATTTGACAGAGGAAAACACAGATCAAGATTTTTTTTTAGAGTTTTAGGAATGTTATTGTGCTGCACACACACACACACACACACACACACAAAATCATCAGTTCATTTTTTTCAGTACTCAACCCTGAAATTTTTCAGAGCATTGTCTGTGATGTCTTTAAGATGGTTACATGCAGGTAAAATCAGCATACTTTTTCCCATCTGTTCCCTCTCTGGACGCCCCTAGATTCAGCTTCAGAAATGAAATACTTATCCCAGCTTCTCTCCCATTTCCACTGTGGAACCAACTTTGTTCTTTAAGTTGTTCTTATTATGTTCCTAGAAAAGCTGCATGAGTATTATAACTAGATCTAATACTCACATAGGCAGGAGGCTGAAATAAGGAGCAGCTAAAATCTTTCTTTGCCAGAAATAAAATAAATAAATAAATAAAAATAAAACATAAAAAAATAAAATCTTTCTTAGCCAGGGGTCTCTGGGTCTGCCTGGGCAGCAGCAAGTATGGTGGCTGAAGACTTGCCCTCCAGTGCCATTATGTGTGCATGGCTCACGTCCTTCTCTGTGTAAAATGAACTACACTTGTTTGAAATCAGGTCAATGATTTATCTGGTCTGTAACTTGGAAGATGTTTATGAACTTACTAGCTATTACTCTCACTTCTTAAATATCAGAAATGGTAATAAAAATACTAAACATTTTTCTAACAATAAGGTGAGAAAAATGAGGAACTCTTAAAGGATAATTTAGTAATTTTAAGCTTAAGTAAAGGAAATGAATTAAAATTATGTCTAAAATTGCAAAGATTGTTAACATTAATTAACAATTTTTACTATAGCCTTAATAATGGCTAAGCAGTTATTTCATGAATCCAGCAGTGCTCCCTAGAAAGAGGTGAAAGTATTTATTTTATGCCAAACAGTCATTACCTTATTTTTTCTCACTTATTACAAAAGAACCAGTTCCTGAATGTTATGGCTTCTATTAATTTATACACTGATGAAATCAGGCTAGAAATGTATAAAGTTGGATTTATTCCAAAGAAACAAATATATTAAGAATTCATTTGATTTTATAATGGCAAGAACAACATATCAATAATTTCTGATAATATGATTTTTATAATGTTTTAGAGATATTTTATTTTTATGTTTAATCTCTGGCACTTTCATGGAAGTAGTAAAAAACTATAGCTTATGAAAAAATAAAGTCCTAAAACTTACTATTGCACTAAAAAATAACCAATTTCTATGTTAAGATGGGTGGTATAAAAAGATAAATAAGTATCAGTCTGAATTCTGTCCATAACCAGAAATCACTCTAGGTTTTTCAAGCAGAATGGTATTTAATCCAGGGAATTTAATGCTTTCGAACTTTGTGAAGTGCCAGGAAAGCCAAGTTCAGAACAAGCCATGTGGACTGTCAGGTACACTGTCAGCCTTTAGAGAATCAAAAGGTCATATCAGAAAACAGATGCCAAAAATCACATCTTTTTCAACACTGAAGAAGGTGATTTTCAGGAGAACACTTGGAAGCTAGCACAAAAATCTCATGTTTGTCATATGATGCCTGTTTTCCTGTCACACCCAGAGGCATTCTCTGCCTTTTCTCTTTCTTTCTCCCTTCCTTCCTTCCTTTCTTCCTCTCTTTCTCTCTTTCTTCCTTTCTCCCTTTCTCTCTCTCTTTCTCTCTTTCTTTTATTAACATATAATGTATTATTTGTTTCAGGAGTACAGGTCTGTGATTCATTAGTCTTACACAATTCACAGCACTCACCATAGCACATATCCTCTCCAATGTCCATCACCCAACCACCCCATTTCTCCAATCTCCCTCCCCTCCAGCAACCCTCAGTTTGTTTCCTGAGATTAAGAGTCTCTTATGGTTTGTCTCCCTCTCTTGTTTTGTCTTGTTTCATTTTCCCCTCCTTTCTCCTATGATCCTCTTTTTTCTCAAATTCCTTATATCAGTGAGAGTATATGATAATTGTCTTTCTCTGATTGGCTTATTTCTTTTAGCATAATGCCTCTAGTTCCATCCATATTGTTGCAAATGGCAAGATTTTATGTTTTTGAAGGCTGTATAATATTCCATTATGTATATGTACCACATCTTCTTTATCCATTCATCTGTTGATGGACAGCTAGGTTCTTCCCATAGTTTGGCTATTGTGGACATTGCTGCTATAAACATTCAGGTGCACGTGCCCCTTCGGATCACTACATTTGTATCTTTAGGGTAAATACCCAGTAGTGCAATTGCTGGGTCGTAGGGTAGCTCTATTTTCAACTTTTTGAGGAACCTCCATACTGTTTTCCAGAGTGGCTGCACCAGCTTGCATTCCCACCAACAGTGTAGGAGGGTTCCCCTTTCTCCACATCCTCGCCAGCATCTGTCGTTTCCTGACTTGTCAATTTTAGCCATTATGATTGGTGTGAGGTGGTATCTCATTGTGGTTTTGATTTGTATTTCCCTGATGCTGAGTGATACTGAGTACTTTTTCATGTGTCTGTTGGCCATCTGGATGTCTTCACTGTAAATATGTCTGTTCATGTCTTCTTCCCATTTCTTGATTGGATTATTTGTTCTTTGGGTATTGAGTTTGATAAGTTCTTTATAGATTTTTGATACTAGCCCTTTACCTGATAATGTCATTTGCAAATATCATCTCCCATTCTGTTGGTTGTCTTTTGGTTTCGTTGACTGTTTGCTGCACAGAAGCCTTTTATCTTGACAAAGTCCCAAGAGTTCATTTTTCCCCTTGCTTCCCTTGCCTTTGGTGATGTTTCTAGGAAGAAGTTGCTGAGGCTGAGGTTCAGGAAGTTGCCTGTCTTCTCCTCAAGAATTTTGATGTATTCCTGTGAGGAATCTTTCATTCAGTGAGGTCTTTCATCCATTTTGAGTCCATTTTTGTATGTGGTGTAAGGAAATGGTCCAGTTTCATTCTTCTCCATATGGCTGTCCTAACACCACTTGTTGAAGAGACTGTCCTTTTTATGTTGGGCATTCTTTCCTGCTTTGTTGAAGATCAGTTGACTATAGATTTGAGGATCCATTTCTGGGCTCTCTATTCTGTTCCATTGATCTATGTATCTGTTTTTGTGCCAGTACCATACTGTCTTGATGATTACTGTTTTGTAATAGAGGTTGAAGTCTGGAATTGTGATGCTGCCAGCTTTGGTATTCTTTTTCAACATTCCTCTGACTATTTGGGGTCTTTTCTGGTTCCATATAAATTTTAGGATTATTTGTTCCATTTCTTTGAAAAAAGTTAATGGTATTTCAATAGGGTATTGCATTAAATGTGTAGATTGCTCTAGGTAACATAGACATTTCACAATATTTGTTCTTCTAATCCATGAGCATGGAACATTTTTCCATTTCTTTGTGTGTTCCTCACTTTCTTTCATGAGTATTCTATAGTTTTCTGAGTGGAGATTCTCAAAAAATTTAACTTTGAAAGATTGAAGAATCATGGGGAAAAAAAAAAACCCATGAATTGTTTGTGTTCTTTTCCCTTAGCTCTGGAGTTTTGCAGTTCTTACTGATTCATAAACTTGGTCTTGGCTGGATGTTCTTTCTGATTTTCTGTGGGCAGGGCCTTTTGTAGTGATTCTCAAATGTCTTTGCCTGAAGTAGGATTGCACTGCCCTTGTCAGGCGCCAGGCTAAGTAATCTGCTTGGGTTTGTGCTCAGTAGCTTTTGTTCCCTGAACGCTTTCCATAGAGCTTTGGAGGACAAGAATGAAAATGGCAGCTTCCCAATGTCTATCCTGGAGGAGCTGAGAGCTCAGGGAGGGGGGGGCCCTCTTTAGGGAACCCTCAGAGAAAAGCAGTCAATCACTGTCCCTGGTCTCTGGCTGCACTCTGAGCTCACACAGCCTGTGAAGGAACATTTCTTTCTCTGGTGCCCGGCCCCTTTTGGAGTCTCCAAACCCAGCAGATTCCTCCAGTGCATTCCCGTGCCACTCTTCATGGTGGAGGAAGAGGGGTCTCCCCAGATCTGCCAGTTATGGGGTCCCTGCTTGAAGAGTAGTGGCCCTGCTGTTCCTTGGGTCATGGTTTAAGACAACCCTGAACTGAGAGCCCACTCCCCAGAGACACTTCAGCACAGCTTCTGTCTCTCCATTCCGAATTCTCCGTGAGGGCCTCTTCTTGGCAGTTCTTCCAGAGGGAGATGCTGGTGAATGCAGTTCCCAGGCTTCCCAAAGTCTGTGATCCTGGGATATTGCTGAGGGCCAGGTCCATACTACGTGTTACAAGGTAAGAAGGCACAGCTTGGTCTATTATGAGTACTCTTGAGTCTTCTAATAAGGTCGAGTATCTCTCAGTTTGAGGACTTTGGCATTGCTTGCAGAGGAAATGGCATAATTAAAGAAACCCATCACATTAACCCTGCATGACATTGCATTCCTAGTGTAACTGAGTCAGAGAATGGCAAAGCCTGCCCACCATTTTCACAATGGTAGCTCCAACAGCTATACTTCTCATTGCCCACACACATAGTATTCTCTCCAGCTTCTCTCCTGGTATCCTTCCCACTCCGACTTACCTCCCCACCACCTTTGTTGCCCTTATCATACAGGGTGAGCTTCCTATTTGGTTTCCTATTAATTCATTCCTTGCTTCCTGTCATTCCTACCTGCTGTTGAGCTGTTTATATCACTTCTCACCATGGGGATTGACTTAATGTGGTGATAGTTAAGATATTTATATTCAGAAAAGGCCTGTGAAGGCTTATTTCATCCGTTACTACACTGATGTAGGTTATTCTGAGAAGCTGTGCATTTAGCACTTTTCCTTCTTGGTTTCAGTCAGGAGTTTGGTTCTTATCTCAGCCTAAGGTAAAAGTGAACGTCTTCTGTTTTATCTTATACATTTCCAAGTCACATGGATAAATCACCCCCATACCTGTTTTCCAGTACTTTGAATTCTACTTCCACAATCTTCATCTCTACTCCATTGACACTACTTACTATTATGCTTATATTCTGGACTTTACTGTCACCCAGAATGGTTTAAGATCTGAAATGTGTCTAATGCCCCCTACTTATTGACTTGTTCTCTGATCTCACCTGGACCTTCTGTTTCTTTGCCCCTTCTCACTGTCTGATGTATTAGTGACTTCCCTCTCAATTCTTCACAAACACTACTCTATCTGTATCTTGGATTATCTTGACTTGAAATCCTACCATATAATGTTAATTCCTAAAGAAGGATTAACAAGAACCCAGTGGGTTGCTATTTTTTGTATCTTAAAATCTCTTACGACTGATCTTACAATTAGATTAGTTTCACTTAGGAGAAGCTTAATTTGCTAAATGAATAAATAAACCCATTTTTAAAATTAACGTATTATTTGTTCCAGTGGTACACGTCTGTGAATCATCAGTCTTACACAATTCACAGCACTCACCATAGCACATACCCTCCTCACCATAGCATATACCATCCCCAGCGTTCATAACCCAGCCACCCTATCCTCTCCACTGCCCAAGCAACTCTCAGTTTGTTTCCTGAGTTTAAGAGTCTCTTATGGTTTGTCTCCCACCCTGGTCCCATCTTTTGTTTTCTCACTTCTTTTCTGGAAAAAAAAAAATCCTGTAACTCTATTTACTGACTGAAGATAAATTTACAATTTCTGTCTTCAACTGGGCCCTTAATCAGTCATTACTCTTTTTTGTTTTTCTCATTTCTAGTTAGATAGAGTGTCCATTTGGGTCCTTTAGAAAATAGTGCTTCAGCCAAATATTAGAGGCTACTCTATTATGAGTGTAATCCAAGGAATGTAAAAGGGACTGAAAGATGAGAGAGACAGGGAGGAGAGACTGAAACTGCAAAGGAGTTGTTACTGGGCTGATGACAGCTACAATCCACAGAATATCAAGAAGGCCATGGGAAGGTGGTACTTCTCCAAACAGGTCATACAGGGGAGGGAAGGGTCCCAGATTTACCTGAAAGGAATTGTCTTGCATCAGTCAAATATCACTTCATGGGGCATCATCTCCCTCACACATCTGGGTTCAACACATATGGGTGTTGAGGAAGTTCCATAGCATCTTACACTTTTATATCAACACATGGCATCAGTAACAGGTGGGGGCCACCAGATATAGTTCACGAAGGAATGATTTGTGCAGCCCCCATAGGATGGTTCTCCATTTCATATCAGGAGAAATAACCTGGCTTCAGGATTGGGGATAAGCATGAGCTCTTGCCAGGGACACTCTGGCCAGAATCCAAGTCAAGGGCACATGTCTGGGCTGGCACATGAATTAGTTATCCACTTTCTGCGTGGAGATTTTCTCAAGTTATTACTATTATCAGGTGAGAGGGAATTCTGATCCATGTGTAGGATGAGTGATACAATCAATGTTTTGAAATTGAGATTTTTTAATGATTTTCAAGGTCAACATATTTTATACTGTTGATATACCCTGACCCTCATCCAAGGTTTTGCTTTCTGTGGTTCCACTTTCCCACCATTCACCGCAGTCCAGAAGCTGATGATTCTCCTTCTGACTTAGCATCAGAAGGTCTGTAGTAGCCTAATGCTGTTTCACAACACACGTCATTCACCTCAGTTCATATCATCCTATAGGCATCTTATCATCACAAATGATACTTGATATATTTTGAGAGGGACCACATTCACATAACTTTGATTATGGTGCATTGTTACTATTCTATTATCAGTTTTGCTGTTAATCCCTTACTGTGCCTCATTTATAAATTAAACT
Organism: Enhydra lutris kenyoni; assembly: GCF_002288905.1. Lineage (NCBI taxonomy): Eukaryota > Metazoa > Chordata > Mammalia > Carnivora > Mustelidae > Enhydra > Enhydra lutris. The sequence continues at coordinate 25,123,134 of NW_019154095.1, forward strand.
ATCATAGGCGTGTATGTGTAAAAAAAAATATTGCATATATAGGGTTCAGTACCATTCATGGTTTCAGACATCCCTGGCAGAGGGGTGGGTCTTAGAATATATTCCCCCATGGATAAGAGACAGCTACTATATTTATGTTTTACATTGTATTTTCATGTTCAGGTTATAATCCCTGAGTCCTGGGATCAGTCCTGCCTTGGCTCCTTGCTAAGCAGGGAGCCTGCTTCTCCCTCTGCCTGCTGCTCCGTTTGTACTTTTTCTCTCTCTCTGACAAATAAAATCTTTAAAAACAAAATAAAAACAAAGTAATTGAATTTTAATTTTCACTTCATAATTTATATCTTCATTAGTTGTTAACCAAGGACCACCAATATCCTGACCAACCTGTGGCGATGAGCTCAGCAATCCTTTGATCTTCTAGTGGGCTCATATTAAATGTCTCAGCAACATTTCATGGAAGTCTATGTGTCTGACAGATAGATTAGAAGAGAAAAGGAGGAAAATTATTTGGCTTATGACTTATGTTCTAGAAGCAAAGGCAAGCCAGTTTTTATTTTGAAAATGTCTATTGGCTGGAATTGAAAAGAAATCTGGTTTCCACCAAAATAAAACAAAGTACACAGAAAAAGTCTTTCCATCTTTCATTTTCTCTCTCTTGACAGTGAAGCATTTTGGTTTTAAAGTGGCCATATTTCAGAGTATTGAAGGTATTATTTTATAAGATAAACTCTATTGAGTGATTGTTTTGAGGTTGAAATGTATAAATTAAAGGCCAGAGATTTTCCCCCTAAAAATATGGTTTTAAACCAAATTTCATGATTAAATGGGCTTTCAGAATATTACAAGGAACTGTTATCAAAAGTAACATAATCTAGTAAAACTAGTCTACAATTGCAAACAGTTCTGGTTTAGTGTTGTTCAAATATAAAGAAATAAGTGCACGAAGCATCATGAAAATATTGGCCTCTTTCTGTCGCCAGGGAATGATGTAACTTTTATGTCTTAAAAGTATATGGTTTGTTCCTTTGCTGGTGCAGTCATTTAATAACAGAGTTATCTCTGCATGTCCAAAATAGATTGAATTAGTTCTCATTACTCAAGTTGGATACTGCAAACCATCCATCCTGTTTGTCCTTTGGTTTCCTCACCATTTCTGTGCATTTACATGAGCATTATAATGTTAAATTGATGGTGACTTTCAACAATTAGTCATATATATTAGTTGTTATAAGCATTTCTTAATAATTTTCCAAAATACTTTAATTTCTTAGCCAAAAACTGAAGTGACATGAAGTAGCTGTGGCTTCTTGCCAGCCTCAGGTACGGGTGTAAATTAAACTGTGTAGTTGGAAGCTGATTCAATGTTTTTTCTTGATCAAGAAGAGATAATTAGCACATCTACAAAAAGCATGTAATTTTTATTATCTGTGAAGACTTTGCCACAATGAATCCATCATTACCTGCACAAATAAGAAAGCAGAATGCTACAATTCATTTTCTGAGCTGCTATGAGTGGGGAAGAAAAGCAATCTGACCTTATCTTTTTCGTGATAATTAGCATTGCTGAAACAACTTTAAAGGCAGAACCAAAAGCAGATAAAAATGTAGACTGGTAACAAGTAGGGAAGAGTTTATTATGAAAGAGACCTGTAATTATTTAAAGAATATACTGAATAGGAAGACCTATGCTTTGAAAGTGTGAAATGTTGAGCAATAACAAAGTTCTGGAACTGCTGATGTTGTATTAATAAGGAAGAGAAAAAATATAAAGCCAGGAATTGGGCTTAGAAAAACTGAGCTGTGGGCAAGGAATATATTAACAGCTTGACAATAAAATATGCAAAATGCATCTTTAAATTGCTGATAAAGTTTACAAGGCCAAGCTCCATAATGGGACAGGAATCAGGACCTTTGGGGAGATAATCTTTGATCTTGTGCCATTGTTTATATTCTTGATGAATCTTGGTTTTGTCACACGTAAAGTTATGATAAAGTTGATGGCATTCTTCATCTTGCCAGTAGGCAGTATTCCAAGATTGTTTGGATCACAAAAGCCTAATTAAAAGGAATTACACAGTGTCTCTAGTGTTCTAACTTGAGGTGCCAAGAGCACAGAAACCTCCCCTTCCTACATATCAAATGGTACTCACAGGAGATGGAGTCTCCTAGAAGTTAGGGATTGAGAATATGTACGGGTAGGGTTTTATTCTAATACAAACTCTCAGGGCTGTTTTTCAGTCCCAGCTCAGCTCCTGATTTTGTCTCCCTCCTCCCTTTGTCCTTGTAAAGTGTCTTGAAACTAGTTTGGTTGTTCCTCTTTTTACTACCACCATCTGCAGCTTCCAACCATGACTCCTCTCTTCTTTAGCATGTTGGACAAAAGGCTGCAGTGAGTCACCTGTCCTTTCATTCCTAAAAAAGCTTTAGGTTCTTGCGAGGTTAACAGTGGCAATATTTATTAATTGAACAAGCATTTTTTGAGGACATAGTATGTTCTAGGCATGTGATTAGATACCAATTACATAAAGATGAGTGAGTCAGGATGAAAAGGCATGGTTCTCTCTCTCTCTCTCTCTCTGGAAGGTCAGTGTCCGACAATAAACAGATAATTAAAATACCATGTGATACTCACCTCATGCTTATTAAGATGGCTACTATCAAAAAAACAGGAAGTGAAAGTGTGGCAAGGATGTAGAAAAATTGGGACCCTTGTGTACTGTTGGTGGGATTGTAAAATGGTATAGCCACTCTGAAAAACAGTGTGTGGTTCCTTTAAAAATCAAAAATAGAATCCATTGTGAACCAGAAATTACACACACACACACACACACACACACACACACACACACACACACACACACACAGTATATATATCCACATACACAATAGAATATTATTTAGCTTTAAAAAGGAAGGAACTTTTGATACATGCTATAACAAGGGTGAACCTTGAGGATGTTATGCTAGGTAAATAAGCCAGTTAGAAAAAGTAAATACCATCAGATTGCATTGCATGAGGTATTTAGAATAGTGAAATTTAAAGAAACAAAGTATAATAGTAGTTAGCAGGGGCTCAGGGGAAATGAGAAATGGGAATATGAGTATAAAGTTTTAGTTTTGCAAAATTAAGAAGTTATGGAGAATAGTTGTACAACATTGTCAGTGTACTTAACACCCTTGAACCATATAGTTAGAAAAGTGGTCAGGATGGTAAATTTTATGTTCTTTAGATTTTACCATAACTAAAAATAAATGACATGCTGCAAACTCCATCATAAAAGCATGATATGGGCTATGGGGATATAAAGAGAAGAAACCAGCAGCTTGAGAGCCTGGCATAGCATAGGTAGAAGAGCTGGACTTTTTAAAACAGTGGATAGGATCTCCCCAGAGAACAGGGAGAAAGGCATTCTGGGCTGAAATTTTGACTGTTTTATCAATGCTGTTTTTCCAGTTTCTAGAGCATGGTGCTAAGCAGATGCTCATTTAATATTGTGTTGCATGTTGAATGGATGAATAAATTCTGAGGCCTAAATTCAGTCTACATCCTGTCTTGCTCTGCTTTGCTTTCCTCACCTCTTTCTCTCTCTCTCTTCAATCCATTCTTTACATTGTTACCTAAGCAATAAATCATCCTATTATCTAAAAAATAAAATAATAAAATAAAATAAAATAAAAAGTTTTCATCCCAGTAATTAGACCAAGGAGTCCAGACCACTTAGTGTGGTCTGCAAATCCTGCCACTATCTTGGCTTCTCTAATTTCTTTTTCAGGTGCATTTCTCAGTACCACCCCTGAAAGTATGTAAGCTTTCAGCCTGTTCCTGTTGTTTCTCAAAATAGCAAGCCCTTTCATGTAGATGACTTTGCGCTGTGCTCTGTCCTGCCTAACATGACTTTTCCTTCCATTTTGTAAACTTACATTCATCTTTTAAGACCTCATTCATGTGTTGCCTTGTCAAATCCTTGAGACCCCCAAGTATCTTGTTTGGCCACAGGGATTTCTTCTATATTTGAAAAGAATAATCACTGAGTATCTTACATTTGTTACAAGATAATTTTACTTTAAAATATTTCATATTGTGCATCTCTCTCTCTTCGTGTGTATAAATTAAGTTTTATCTATATTCTAGTGATTGTTGGGCTGCATTTGAAAAACTTTGTAACAAAGATTTCATACTCTAGAGGTACCTGTGGCAAGTAGTTCATGTCTAACTCCACAGAGCAGAAGTGTATTAATTAGCATAAAAAGTGCTAAAATTAGTGTGGGTTTCTTTCTTTTTTTTTTTTTTTTTGGTGAAAGAAACATTTCTCAAGGTATATAGTTAGCTAGAAAAAAGTTTATGGACTTTGTTGCCCTGGTGTGAATGAAGTACTAGAATCTGGCAAACCTAGCAGGGTTACTTACCCCTTTTGAGTTGAGTTCATGTTTAAGTGCTCATTGAGACTTTTCTTCACACTCTCAGGCACGATTGTTCTGTCTGATGTAACTCAAAGGCTAGCCTGTCCTGCCATTAGAATGCAATTCTACCTCTCTTGGAGTAAACTTTTCATGTCAAGTCTTTATCAGAGTGGTTAGGGCAGAGAGCAGGGCATCCTGGAATTGTTCTTTCTTTTTCTCTTTTCTTTTCTTTTCTTTTCTTTTCTTTTCTCTTTCTTTCTTTCTTTTTCTTTCTTTCTTTCTTTTTTTTATTTAAATTTATGGTTATTTTGAGGAATTTTTGCTTCTAAGTATTTCAACTTGTACCAGAATTGGTCCGCAACTTGCCTCGATGGTAATTTTTTGCCGGGTTAAAAAAATGAAAAATAATAGTTACTACTGCCTCTTATTGCTGGAGGCGACAGATAGTTGCAAAAGAACTTCATAGATATTAGTGACCAGATTCGATTGGGTCAGTCTGAAGTGGTGTTACAATGATTCCATTTTGTGTCAAGGTCAGGTCTTCCCACTAGGTTTGTGAACTCTTTGAGTATGTCTTAGTCTTTGTACCCATGGAGCGTGCTGTAGAGGTGAGCTGGCTCAGCAAATGCTTGTTGAGTGAACAGATAAATGGAAACACTGAACCTTTGACAGTAGAAACAGTAAAAGGCAACAGAACTTAAAAGACTGAAAGATGACAAAATTGGAAGGGTCATAGCAGGAACAAACAGAATTGTCTGGTACTGAGGGATTTCTGGATACAAGAAATTCAGTGCTAAAACTGCGACAGTCCTGGGTAAGTATGGTGGGTTGGTCACCCTGATATGCCTTTTTAAATCTTTATTTAAATATTTATCCATATTAAACCTTTTTTTTTTTTTAAATAAACAAGGCAAAATTAAAGTGACTAATGACTTCTTGTACATATAGATTCTGTCTTAAAAATCTTGGAAATTGGGATGCCTGGGTGGCTCAGTGGGTTAAAGCTTCTGCCTTTAGCTCAGGTTATGATCCTAGGGTCCTGGGATCTAGCCCCGCATCAGGCTCTTTGCTCAGCAGGGAGCCTGCTTCCCCTTCTCTCTCTGCCTGCCTCTCTGCCTACTTGTGATCTCCATCTGTCAAATAAATAAATTCTTTTTAAAAAATCTTGGTTATTAATAGCAGTAAGCAACTTCTGAATGTTACAAAACATAACTTTAATTTAGGGGACAACAAATGCTTTCTTACATCCTCTTGTAATCTTTTTTAATTGGAAGATGTTACAAATGGTAGTCATAAAAGACTGCTTTGCTTTTATGTAGGTCTCTATAGTTTCTAGGACACTTTTAGAAAAAGCAATTTTGGGGCACCCGGGTGGTTCAGTGGGTTAATAATCTTCTGCCTTCAGCTCAGGTCATGATCTCAGGGTCCTGGGATGGAGCCCTGCATCAGGCTCTCTGCTCAGCAGGGAACCTGCTTCCTCTTCCCTCTCTGCCTGCCTCTCTGCCTACTTGTGATCTCTCTCTGTCAAATAAATAAATAAAATCTTAAAAAAAAAAAGAAAAAGTAATTTCATCTTCACAATAAGCCTTTAAGGTCGGTATTGCAGTCAATACATTGGAGATACAGTGAAGACCCATCTAAGAATTTGGAAATACAGAAAATACAGTTGCCCTGAGATAAATTAAGTTTCCAAGGTACAATGTCTCCTTGGCCCAAGGTGTCAGCCTCCTAACTATAGATCAACCATTGATGCTGATAAATATTGGGAATGCTTTTACTAAAAACAAACAAAAACCACAATTTCACCTAGAAAGGGTATAAGATGGCAGTAACACTATTTAATAATCCGTCATAACACAGTGTTTAGATAGATGGTTCAGATTAGGAGTGGTTTAGTGATGTCAGTAAAACCTAACTTTCTTTTAGACTTTTGCTCTGCTGTCTTAAGTGTGTTGGTTTGACTTCTTGAATCATGAAAGAGTTGTTTGCTACAACCCTAGAGATCATGTCTCTAGTAAAGGCAGGGAAATGGAGAGGAATGGTTTGCCTACCTCTTGTATCAGGAATGCAGTAGTTTCTCAGAAGGGCCCAGCAGTCTTCAGCTTACATGCACTGGACAGAACTCCCGAAAAGCTGTCTCTGATTTCAAGGGGGCTGAGAAGAAACTGTTTAGCTGCTGTACTGAGGGTAGGCAAGAGAAAATGGAGGTGGAGTTGGGTATCATCTTGGCTAGGCATCTTTTAACCCAACTCTTGAAAAGAAGGAGATTGCCATTGAGAACACATTTAGCTCAAGAAGTGTACTTCACACATAGTGAACTTGGCAATGCTGGAATAATGAGCTGGAGGGCTGGGAAAGTCTGTTCACTGTGGGAAGTTCTTGGCTAAAGGGGTCTGATGAAATGTTTCTCAGAAATATCCACTTCTCTTTGCTCTCATTTCATACACCTGAAGGCCTTTTTGGTTCAAATTCAAGCTTCTCAAGAAACCTGAGACCATGAAGTAGCTGGCTGTGAGATGCTTGCTGAAACTGTGATAATAAATAACAGCTTAGGTTATGTATCAAGTGAATTTAGTTTTGGGGAGTCCCTTACTGTGATTTTTTTTACTGTATATTTGTCTGCTGCTATTGTTTAATGTTTGGACTTGCAAAGCTGAAGACCAAATCACGGACCATGGTATATTCACCAAGAAAATGAGCTTGCTCAGATTAAATGGGTTAAGATAAAAATTAATACAGTCCATATTTCAGTCATATTAACCATCTCTTTAACTATCTCCTCAAAGCTTTAACAGAAACAGTTGATCTCATTTGTGGATATGAAAAGAGATTCAGAAAAGTTAAGCAATCTGACCTCTTTCACCCATTTGGTGGGATGAACAAGACACAAACACAGATCTTCTGAGTGTATGGTAAAAGACCAAATTTAAAATTCCTGGAGTACTCTTTTGAGCCTCCATTTTCCCTCTTCATCTGCTCTACCTTCAGCCTAGTTGGAAGTCTTTTCCTCCCAGTGTAATGATCATGGAAAAAACAAATTATGTAGCCATCAGGGAGTATATGAGTGTGACCAGTGACATCTTAATGTTAAAAAAGATTACCTCTGCAGCTTAAAAACAATCCCTTTGAGGTCACTGAAACCCTGAAGCATTTGGAGACCAGAGGAAACCCCAAATCAGTATATCTGAACCAGCCTCATATTTGAAACTGCTTAGCTTTGCAAAAAGTCTGTGATGAAACATTCAGGAAATGTTAATTGCAACTTTACAACTCTGGAAGTCTGTTAGTTGCCATTGTAATAGGATTTTGCATTATGTAGTGTTTCAGAAAAAAACTGAGAGAAAAATTTACTTTTTTATATGCTAGACTAGAATTTCCCACTCTGTGATACTACCGGGGTGTATTCATCTGGGGTCATATTTACAATTTGGTGTAGGAGTGTTCTAGTTTGGAGAAATGATCCCTGACTTTTGTATAGCATGTTGAAGTCTGTAAAGATTGTTCATATTCGTTAGTATATGTTTTGGTAGATATCCAGATTAACAGTAGCCCTAAGATTATTGGATTGCAAATGGGAGAAAATTCAGCTCAAGTAAATGGAAATTTACGTAATTACGTAAGAATCTGGAAGTTTCTGATTTCATACAGAAGTGGATTCAGAGGCTAAACGGTGGCACCAGGATATAGTTTTTCTGTTTTTCCATCTCTCTCTCTCTCTCTCTCTCTCTGTCTCTTTCTCTGGCTTCTGTCTTCTCTCAAATGCATTTTATTCTCATTTATACTTTTACTTTATGGTAGCAGGTATGGTCACCAGTACTCCAGGCTGCCAATCTTCTCTACTTAGCAAACATAGGTCAGAGATGAAAGAACACATGTCTTTCCTGAGAGCTGCAGCAGAGGTCCAGAGTGTGGCTGTCTGGTCAGCCTGGTACATGTGTCCATCCCCAACCTGTCTCTGTGGTCAGGGGCTTATAGAACTTGTGGAAGTCAGCACCACCCAACCCACAGGGACTACAAGTAGGAGAGGATTTATCCCACAAGAAAAAGAAGTGATGCTGGGCAGACAATAGAAGAGATATCCACCATAAAATTATAATTACCTTTTTTTTTTTTTTGGTATGAGATGGAAGGGTTTGCTCAATATTATGCAGAAAACCCAGGTCTCGGACTCTACAGATAGGATTACTTCTGCTGCCATGGTCTTACCATCTTCTATATGAAACAAAGGACAAATTCCCAAAATAATTCAGTTAGAGTAGAAAAAGCACCAGGTGAGTCATATCTGCAATGAACATTTGGTTTACTGAGGATATTCATATTGGTTGACTCAGAAAGCAATTTTTGTTTTTTTCTGCCTGGCTTTCTATAGAGATGTTGGCAATTGTTTTACACGGCTTTTTAAAATGTAAGTGTGTGGTTTTCCCTGATAACATGGAGAATGGTGTTCTATTTTTGAGTATGGGTAATGTTGACTGAGGAGTTGAGAGCCAGGACAACCGTATGCTACATGGAGGACTTCGATGCTGTGGGGCAAAAAGAACAAATCCTTTTGTTCCAATTAAAGTTTGTCTTCTCCACTAGTGCCATCAGATTTCTTTACTTTTTTTTTTTTTAAAGATTTTATTTATTTATTTGACAGAGAGAGATCACAAGTAGACAGAGAGGCAGGCAGAGAGAGAGAGAGGGGGAAGCAGGCTCCCTGCTGAACAGAGAGCCCGATGTGGGACTCGATCCCAGGACCCTGAGATCACGACCTGAGCCGAAGGCAGCGACTTAACCCACTGAGCCACCCAGGTGCCCCAGATTTCTTTACTTTTAATACATAAATAATTCGTACAACAGATTTTGAGAGAAGTCGCAAGGTAAATTAAAGAGTGTGAGCATGAAGATACAGCACCAAATTATTTTGTGTAAATGGCAAGTATGTATATTACAGCACATTTAAGATGATTCCATTTGGAATATGTATGGCCATCTACAGATTTCAAGTCAGTCCTGCCCTAAAGCAGAGAAAAATCCTAATATAGTGTTGCATATGTGCAGGAGAAATGAGAAACAATGGATGCTTGTTCCATAATTTTAAACTTTTTTTCCCTAGGTGTTATGTTTTAAGGATTACTAGAAAACAAAACAAACAAAAAGTACAATTCAACAGTCTTTCCTTTTTGTTTCTACCATCCGTAAGTTAGAATAGAATTTATCTTTCCTATATCTAAGAATGCTTAACTTGAGTGGCAAGCCTCAACATATCCCAAAGTCCTTTTTCTCATTTCTTCCAAGAAGTAGTAAGGACGTACAAAAAGGATGCTATGTTCTCCTCTGATATACTAGAATTTCTGAGGTAGGTAACCTATCTTATTGACCCTCACATAGACTCTTGTTGTAGATAAAGAGTTTCACAGATTTAAGTGTACCTCTTCTAGAAATTTTAGTGCACTGTTTAAAGGGAATTGATGTGTTCTGAGCAAGCAAGGTAGATTAACAAGTATCTTTTTTCCAGAAAACAAGATTAAGGACAAATTTAGGCTTGCAAAACCAACCAAACCAAACCAAACCAAACCAAACAAAAACAAAAAACCAAGCTTACTGCCTAAAGGCTTACTGGATTGGGAAAATTATATTACCACTTTATTTATCTACCTATTATTAAAGACATATCTACTCTTTTTTTTTCATTTTTTAAAATTTATTTTCAGCATAACAGTATTCATTGTTTTGTACCACACCCAGTGCTCCATGCAATCCGTGCCCTCTCTAATACCCACCACCTGGTTCCCCCAACCTCCCATCCCCCCACCTCTTCAACCCTTCAGATTGTTTTTCAGAGTCCATAGTCTCTCATTGTTCACCTCCCCTTCCAATTTCCCCCAACTCCCTTTTCCTAAGTCCCCATGTCCTCCATGCTATTAGTTATGCTCCACAAATAAGTGAAACCATATGATAATTGACTCTCTCTGCTTGACTTATTTCACTCAGCATAATCTCTTCCAGTCCCGTCCATGTTGCTACAAAAGTTGGGTATTCATCCTTTCTGATGGAGGCATAATACTCCATAGTGTATATGGACCACATCTTCTTTATCCATTTGTCCGTTGAAGGGCATTTTGGTTCTTTCCACAGTTTGGCGACCGTGGCCATTGCTGCTATAAACATTGGGGTACAGATGGCCCTTCTTTTCACTACATCTCTATCTTTGGGGTAAATACCCAGTAGTGCAATTGCAGGGTCATAGGGAAGTTCAAATTAAAACCACATTGAGATATCACATTGCACCAGTTAGAATGGCCGAAGTTAGCAAGACAGGAAACAACATGTGTTGGAGGGGATGTGGAGAAAGGGGAACCCTCTTACACTGTTGGTGGGAATGCAAGTTGGTGCAGCCTTTTGGAGAACAGTGTGGAGATTCCTCAAGACATATCTACTCTTAAACTATTTCTTTTTCTAATCCCAAACTTTGTTTAGCAACTTTCAGGTCATTATACTGAAGCAAGTGATCATATTAAAGCTTCCCAAGAACTCAGTCCTCTGCCTTGCCTGCCCTTGTGGCCTGGAAGAGCTGGTCTCAGTTTATGGAGCAGCTTAGTTCTCCGTGGCCTTACTGGAGCACTGGGCAAATATCTTGCATTCTGAGATTAACAGAAATGCCAAGATCTGTCATTTCCATTTCTACATCTCCTTGACTACAGAATTGTATTCCTTGCCTGTTTTCTCATGGCCTGTGTCTCTATTTAGATCATTCCTTGGCCTGTGCTCTTCTGCTTCAGGTATCTGAATTCAGACTCTCAATCACACCCATTTCCTTCCCCAGTTTAATCTGGTAAACTGGATACTGAATGCAAGGTAGTTGTTTAGTTCCACTTAATAATTACAAATGAGAAAATTAGGTTTTGAAAATGGCCTATTTCTGTCCTTATCACTGGGTAAGTTTCCCCATAATTACCACAAAGAGGGGCACCTGGGTGGCTCAGTGGGTTAAAGCCTCTGCCTTCAGCTCAGGTCATGATCCCAGGGTTCTGGGATCGAGCCCCACATTGGGCTCTCTGCTTAGTGGGGATCCTGCTTCTTCCTCTCTCTCTGCCTGCCTCTCTGCCTACTTGTAATCTCTGTCTATCAAATAAATAAATAAAAATCTTTTAAAAAAGAAAAAAATTACCACAAAGAACCGTGAGCTAACATGAATCACAGAATCCAGAGCCAATTTTTAAAAATAATATAACTTTATATTTTGTGATAGTTGCAATCTATGAATCATAAACTTAAAACAGATGAAATGCCGTAGTATCATCACCAAGTAGTACATGATGAAATGACATGACCAATCCATTCCATGTGATGACAGTGATTTAGAAAAAAAAAAACAGACCACTTTCTTATGTATGGTAGATTTGCTATAATCGAGTGTATCCATACAGGATTTAGGTATAGTTTTTCCCTCTAACTTTTTAAAAAAGAATTAATTTGAGTATAGTTGACACACAGTGTTACATTAATTTCAGGTGTATAACATAGTGATTCAACATCTCAACATCTTATGCTCTGTTCAACACAAATGTGCCTAACATCTGTCACCATACAGCACTGTAATACCATTGATTACATTCTCTATGCTGTACCTTTTCATTATTTATAATTATTCATCCCATAACTATAAGTCTCAGAGCCAATTTGTATTATCTCATTGTTTGTAACCTTCCTAGAACCTGGGGACACATGGGGGAAGCCTTTTGTATGTCTATCTTTCTATGTGCCACACACATGGATTGACAGGAAAGTTCCAATAGCTTGGAGGTCTGTCTGTCTTATAAAATGTTTCTTAGAATCAAACCTGCTAGAGATGTTCCTGTTGCATTTTCTTGCCAGCACACCTTATTATTCATCTATCTGTCTATCTATCTATCATCTATATCTATCGTCTATCTATCATCTATCTTCTGTCCTCTCTGCCTATCATCTATATATCTAAACTACCACTAGTGTCATATCTGGATTTGGGAGAATTATACTTTTAAAATCTTAACCTGTATCTCAGAATTCTTGCTGGTCCTGTTGGACATGATGACATTTGATTATTTTTTTAAAGCAGTATATGCGGCATTATTATGGTTTCTTAGCTTCTTAGGCTGAGATCTTTTTATATTGTATCTTCCATCATTATTCACCATTAAACAAGAAAACTCCACTCAAGAACTGAAGCACTTGCTGAGTTTAATGTGCTTAAAGAGAACTTTTCAGATCAAAATTGAATCAGAAAATTTACTAAGAGGTTAAAAGATAAGGTGGTTAAATTAGTTTTGAAAGCAATAAAATACATTGAGATATTTAGTTGTTGGGATACATTTTTCTTAGTGATTTTAAGAAAAGGCTAAGGACTGGGCAGTGAATAGTATGCATTTTAAAATAGTTAATATAAAATAATTACATAATGGGCTCTGACTTATATATAAAATTTATGTTTAAAACTGTCCTCCAGGTAGTAACTATGCTCCAGAAATTTTAAGTATCTCTATTGTTATGTTTTTGTTATCAGAAAGGACTATTTCTGAAACTGCTTAGTTTCCTAAAATAATAATCCAGGCAAGAAATTAAAAAGCCAAAGAAAGAAAGAAACATTAAAAATTTTACTCCCAGAAAGTAATGGAAGAAATTTGCACTTTTAGATTTGAGCAGTTACAGACTTACAGCAAGGGTGGTTAGGCATGGTGTTTGGTTTTCAGCATCGCATCTCATGGGAAAGAACACTTTGAATTGAGGGATGCCTGGGTGGCTCAGTTGGTTGGACGACTGCCTTCGGCTCAGGTCATGATCCTGGAGTCCCGGGATCGAGTCCCACATCGGGCTCCCAGCTCCATGGGGAGTCTGCTTCTCTCTCTGACCTTCTCCTCGCTCATGCTCTCTCTCACTGTCTCTCTCTCAAATAAATAAATAAAATCTTTAAAAAAAAAAAAAAAAGAACAGTTTGAATTGAATTCCAGGATTCTGGTTTTTGCCTCTATCTATCTATCTATCTTTAGAGAGAGCGAGTACATGCACATGGGAGGGCAGAGGGAGAGAGAGAGAATCTTTATTTTTTTTAAATTATGTAATGTTAGTCACCATACAGTACATCATTACTTTTTGATGTAGTGTTTAAGCAATCTCCATGGGGCTCCATCTTACAACCTCACGATCCGACCTGAGCTGAAATCAAGAGTCCCCCAGGTGTCTCTTCATCCATATTCTTTACTGTCTATGTAGAGTAGTACCCTGAAGACTGGAACCATGGTTTCTACTGATATTAAGAAAGACCATCTAGAGTCTCATAGGATTAATAAAATCTGATTCAGTTTTTCTTATGCTAATGTCTCTTTACTATAGGCATATGGTATTTCTCAAAACCAGAGGGGGGGGAAAAAAACCCTGAGAAAAGGGGTTTGTGGTTAGCATGGACAATCAGTTAATCTGGCTTTCTAATTCCAACACTTGCACTGGATTTTCACATAACCTGTAGAGGTGGATTAAAATGTCAGTGCTCTAATCAAACTTAAACTTGAGCCAAGCCTAAAGAAATCATTTTGTTTTGTGTTCTTAATTAAAACCTGTCAAATGCTGGGGAAGGATTTGCTCCTGAATGTAAGGAATTATTTGGACATAAATCTATATTTTAACAAGCCAAGTTAACTACTGTATTACTACAATTATCATTAGTAAAGCAACTTAATTTTCTTCAAGTTCATGAGAGGAGTTCAATTTATATGTATTACTATTTTATGGTATTTTTGCTGACAAAATTTTGTTCTATTTTCATAATAATGGCTAACTTTTATTGTTAGGAATTATCCTAGGAGAAATATATATATATAAATATGTATATTTATATATATATTTATAGATATACACACACACACATACACACACACACACACACACACATACATACATAATGAATACGTTAAAAACTCTTTGCAATAATTGGCATACCCTTATTGTCATGTAAAATAAAATTGCTTTTATGATTAACAAAACATATAGGTATGCAATGTATGTGTACGTATATAATTATATAAATTGTATAAATGTATATAAATATATACACATACGTATAAAATTATATAAATAATCTATATATTTATGTATATATAAATTATTTTTTTCTTTGTGTATAATGAACTTTCTTTTCCTACTAGTACCCTTAGAACATTAATTTTTTTTTGTTTCTTTTTCACTGTTACTAGTTGCTCACATGTGTACTTGTGACTTTGCATATATATGAAAAAGGTGGTAATCCCACTTATCTCCAGAGAATAACATGATATCTGCCAGTGGGTTAAATAAATGTCATCACTTCATCAATCATTTTTCATTTTTCCAGCTGCCCCATCACGAAAGCTGCTGAATCAAGTATTCCCGAATACTATTGTTTTGAACTTGGAAGTCTTTTAAAAATAACTAAAGTAATTCATGATATCTAATGAATGGAAGACCTATAATTCATGAGAATTGAGGAAAATGAGACACTAGTTGGACATCATTTTTTAAACAATATGCATAGTCTCTCACAGGAACTCAAAAAATAATGCAGATGGGACTATAGTAACTTCCACTGTATTATTTATACATTTCCAGATAGTCTGTATCTAACATCTGTTTTTATCAGTACTTACCTGAGGTTAAAGCCCCAGATTTTGGGGCTTTCAACATGTTCTTTGGAATAAATGTGATTGTCTTATGTGAATTCATAAACATAATGCCTTTTAATATGTGGCCTTAACTTATATTAATTATTATGTATATTTGAAAACATTCAGTACATTGTGTCTGAGTTACTTTAGCTACTTTAACTTTTTATTATTACTACTACATTTGATGCTGCCATTATTCCTTCTCATCCTACCATCTTGAAGGAAATAATAGACCATCCTGAGTACCATATTTTGCAATTTGAGTTTCTTGGAATGGCATTTTCTAAAAGAAGTTTCTATTTTGGTATCAGTCATTTATGGTCATTACTATTTAAAAAATAATAATCAAATATACCTTGATGGCAGAATGATTGTCGTAGTTAAGTAACTATTAAAGTAAAACTTTAATTCCAAATTGAAATATGGAGAGATCTGGGTTGGAAAATATTTACACCATCCTTTTATTTTTCATGTTTATGCAGGGAAGTTTCGAGAAAAACATTTCTCCCTGCAAGAAAAGAGTGTATGAGATGATAAAATATCCTAAGAAAACAATATAACAGAGGTGCATGGGACGGCATGCAACCTGATATCTGGCACACAACATGGTTTAGTGTATTTCACATGAATCCACACATTAGCTGTACAACTTAGTAAGAGATAGGATTGCAGCCTGTTAATAGATTGAGGTTTTAATGGCTATTATCCACTATTCAGCTTCTGGGAGTAGTTTGACAACACTGAGAGCACAGCTTTGATTCTAAGTCTTAAGAAAATTTGTGCCCTCTGAAACATGTGTATTACCATAATGTCCACTTTTAATTCTTCACACGCTGCCTTTCAGGATAATTGTATCTCAGTGACACAACATTGATTATCCAGTTGGTGGATTATCCAGCCCTTGTATCAGACTTGGTCTTCTTAAATGTTGTTTCTTCCATTTTGTGATCCTACATTGGAAAGCACTGTGGAATAGGGGGACAAAAGAAACTGAAATAAGTTACTTTTACAATAATTTGCAGTATTTCAACATTATATATCAAAGGTTTAATTAGGTAGAAGTGAAACGTTATAGTAATTTCTGATTATCTATTGCATACCACCCCAAAATGTTGTGGCCCAAAGCTACAACAATCATTTATACTGCTCATGAATTTGCAAAATGGGCAGGGCATGGTAGAGATGGTTTGGTTTTGTTCCAAGCGTCATCTCTTGGGACATCCTGACTGGGAACTGGAGGATTCACTTCCAAGATGGCTCATTCACACTGGTCTTTCTCTTACTTCATAGTGGCCGGGTTCTGAGAGTGAGTTTTCCTAGAGCAGAAAGTGGAAGCTGCCCATTTCTTATGGACCAGGTCATTATCAATTGTACACTATTTTATTAATCAAGCAGTAATAGCTTGGATTCAAGGAGAATGAAGTAGGATGCTTGCCGTGAAGTGAGAGAATTATCAAACATAAGTGGCAGTTTAGGGGAGTAAGAAGATGTATAATTTTTGCATAGTCCAGTTCAATTGTGGAGCTCATTACTTAGGGTAAAATATAAATTTATGTAATAAGGGTATGATAACAGATACCCTTAATTGTATCATATGAGTATGATACCCATAAGGAAAGTGGGATGTGATCACGGTATTTCTCTAAGCTTTAAAAAGAGATGCACTATGAGAGACAATTCTATGTATCACATTAGATCCCTTAGACATTTCTAAGACTAGGTATAGAATTTGGCCATGCCTCTAAAAATACTAAAAATAACTAAGATTAATTACATTCTTAAATCTGGGGGACAGTTTATTGTTCATAGGGTATTACATATTATTTATCATCATCATGGTTTTTACTCATGAAACTTTTCTCTAAATACTCAGGCTTTGAAATTCATAATCAGGTCTGCAATTGTCAAATTTGTTTAATATAATGAATTGCTTTTACTACACATTTGCATGTTGGATATACAATTTAGTTTCTAAATTAGAACACTCTGGGAAATCTCAAAAAAAAAGGCACTAAATTTTAAAGTTTCCTGGCCTTCTGAAATCATTTTATGAGCTTTATTTCAGCAAAAAGCACCGTTTAAGCCTTGGACCCAGCACATTTGTATTCTTTGAAAATGTTCCCTAAGTCTATATCAGTATATTATGTGTACATTTGAAATGAGGTTGCACACTTCATAAACCTATGTTCTGTATTAAACTTCATCTGGGGAAGTCTGTATCAGTTTTCTAGGGTGTAAAGTGATGGAAAAAATGAATCTTGTTTGAATTGATGTTAGCTTGCTTATGAAATGGCCTCTTGGGGCCTGAAGGAGAGTGGCTGGAAATTTGTGTCTGCAAAGTAGGCTGGAATCTGTTAAAAATTACCTCCAGATAAGAGGAATGAGCTGGGTAATGAAATGATTTCAATAGTATGAAACATTTGTTTTTAATGTAGAAGTCATTGGACATAAGGATTGTCTGCCTATAGTTTCTACCCCCCCACCCCGACAAGGGATTTCCTGCTCTTAAAATACCCTTTCTAAATTTCTGTTCAATTGTTTGCCAATGCAATCCAGAAATCTTGTTAGTCTAAGGTGAGAAAAATCAGTATTAACTTTCCTTGTGCTAACATTTCCACTATTGACCTAGGATTAAAAAGCCAAAGGGGTTCAATCCTGAAGACATACTTGAAAATGAGTGACACCTGTGTCCAGAGGAAGAGCTATTTTCGTAAATGCTAGGTACCAAAATCCAGCTAAAGTGTGAATACTTGATTTGATTATCATTGTGAACATCGTGGGTTTTCTTTCATATTCTTAATTTAAAACATGCAATATTGTCACTCCACACAAAATACAGGTAACACTGTCAATGCACTATAAATGTACTTTTCTTTCCAGCATGTACATTAAAGAAATTACTGATCTCTGAAAGAAATAGATTGATTTTAAGACCTATAACTTTACCTTCTGTGTCATTCCTTTATACTATTTTCCAATGATTCTTTGTAAGATGGCCTTTATTGGTTTAGAATCTGGTTAAATTTAAATAGAAAAAAAATGCCTCTGTCATCACAGGAATACTTTAAAAATATTTTGATGTCTAACTGGGAGCTTCATTTGCAACTAAATTTCATTTTTCTTTCCTCTGTATAATAAATTAAGAAGTTGGCTAGTAAAAATATTTCTTCTAGAGTACCATTTACATATAATATTTCTTAATGTTCACAGTGATTTTATGTTGAAAACATCACCAGCAAATGAAAAATAGGCAAACTTCCAATACTAGTGTTTAGAAATCATTTTGTTCATCATTTCTTTTCCTTTTCAGAAGAATCCAAATGGCATCACCTGGCATTGTAGATACAT
Source organism: Enhydra lutris kenyoni (assembly GCF_002288905.1). NCBI lineage: Eukaryota > Metazoa > Chordata > Mammalia > Carnivora > Mustelidae > Enhydra > Enhydra lutris. The sequence continues at coordinate 25,141,541 of NW_019154095.1, forward strand.
TGCTTTCCCCTGTAGGCTTGCCCAGGAATAAAATCTTTTATTTCTACTTTCTTAAGTTGGAGAGCTATAATCACTAACTCAATTTCAAGCTCACACTAAAGGATCTTGCCAGAAAATTACAATTGTCAGCCAAAATCTTACCATTAATATGATCTTTCTATACCAATAAAGGTACTTCTGGTATGATTTTGTTTTTAGAGAGAGGGAAGAGGAGGAAGGAAGGCAGGGAGCAGGAGGAAGCAGGGAAGAGAGAGAAGGAGAGGAAGAGGGAAGGAAGGGGGGAAAAGACAAGAGAAGAGAAGAAAGAAGGGTAGAGAATTAGAGAGAAGGAAGAGAGGAAGGAACAGAAGACTGTGTCTGAGTTGAAAAGGATGTAAGGACAGCATTTCGATATAATAAAGGAAGCAATAGTAAAAGAAATCATAGAGAACCCAAAAGAGACTTATAAAGCATTTGTTCCTTAAATATTGAATTCTCTACATTTGACCTTAAAAATCTTTCCTTTGCCAGTGTGGGTTTGTGGGACAGGGTAGTTGTTTGTTTGTTTTTGTTTTTTTTTAAGACTTTATTTATTTGACACAAAGAGAGGGACAGAGAGGGAACACAAGCAGGTGGAGTAGGAGAGGGAGAAGCCGATTCCCCACCTAGCAGAGATCCTGACACAGGGCTCAATCCCAGGACCTGGGATCATGACCTGAGCCCAGAGCAGAAGCTTATCAAGTAAGCCACCCAGGCACCCCAGGACAGGTTGGATTTTTAGGCTATTTCATGCCAACTTTCTTTGCGCTCTGAGTGCTTAAAGCAAAATACTAATCAGAGTGCTATATCTGTCAGTTAGCTTGTATTGCTCCTTGGTGTTTATTTAGGTGTCATAACTGATTTTTAAAAGAGAGTTCCTTTTTAAAGGGACATACACCTTTTTTTTTTTTTAAATTTCTTTTCAGCGAAACGGAATTCATTGTTTATGCACCACACCCAGTGCTCCATGCAATACATGCTTTTAAATTAAATGGAATATTTGAGTAACATTGAAGGTCTCATGACCTTTTCTTTGAACTTCCAGTGTTCAATAAAATGACAGTGGTTCTGAAACTTTGTAGCTACATCAACATCTGATTAGCTGTGCCTTTTATTCTGAAGCCCCAGTAAACTCCTTTGCTTATCCAGCAAACTCCTTTCCTATCTTCTTCAATTAGTTCTAGCCTCTGTCCTCCATGGCTAGGGTGTTTGCCAGGGTCAAAGATGGAAAGCTTGAAAGATATTTTAACCATAAGGACCTAACACTGCAGTTTCTGGCTAACCCTTTCATAAAGCTACCATTCATTATACTTAATTTCTCTCTCCCTCTCTCTCTAGCACAGAACTCTCATTTGCCAAACATGTTCATATTTTCTCAGATGGACTTACTGATTTGGGTTCTATTGATTCCTTCTCTTGTAATAAAAAAAAAAAAAAGAAAGCCTCTTAATTATTATAAATTGATTTTTTTTTCTTCTTAAGAAAGACCCTCGTTTGATTTAGGGCACTCAGGCTGCTGAAATTATTTGCTTTTATCTATTCTTTATGCCTTACCTTCCAAAATCGCAAGGATTTTTTCATGATCATAAATGTTTGGACACTATATCGTCATATATTCCTTTTCAAGTCCCAGTGTTTAGCTTGATTATTCTTTGGGCATCAGACATGCCAAACTCGTAATAGTTTTCACAAATACTTTTTTTTGAGAGTGGCTTTTACTACTTATCATCTCCGTATGTGATTATTTTGTTTAGCTGATTCACTTGAAAGTGTATAAAAGGAAATCAACAACTTCCAAAAAGGAACAATAAAATGTGTTACAGAAGAAATGATAATAACACATTTTGACAGGAGAAGCTTGTCTGATTGTATCTGAGCTTAAAAATATATAAATGCCTTTGTAAAAAAAAAACATCAAACAACCAATCAGTTCTGAAAAAATAACAAATATTTTCCACATAGGGCCACTTTTTCCTTAAGTTTTTTTTTTTTTTTAAAGAAAATGTTTTTCAAAAATATTTGCATGGATTAAATGGCTCAGTTGCAGGCTTCCTGATAAAGAGAAACTTTAGAAAAAAGTAGCAAGAGAATTAATGTGTGAACAAAGGTGGAAACAAAGCAAAGGCCTGATGAAAGGAAAATGGCTAAAAAATGATGATATAACCAAAAAATAGAGGTAAGGCAGCCATTAGAAATCTTATTTTCAAAAAATCAAATGTCAGTGGAAAATGCAAATAAAAAGATCACAACATTTTAAAGAAGTGCAGATACACACACACACACACACATATACATAAAAAGAGGGGCAAAGCAGTTATAAAATGTTAACAATGATGTTATCTGCATAGTAGCATTACCAGTGGTTTCTCTGTGGTGCTACTTTCCCTAATTTTTCTAGTATAGCTATTTTTCTTTTAATCAGAAAAAAATATCATTTGAAATGGGGAAAATAGTAAGAGAAGAAACTTAACATATTCTTGGTATTTCTGTTAGCCTTAAAACTAAGCCAAGACAAAGTAAAACAAACCCAAACTGCTCAACCACTATTTCGAGGATGAGGAACAAAGTATGGCTTGATTGAATGACTTTGGATTTTGTCCTTACCTTTGCAAACCTCATGTGACAGCCCAGTTCTTCCATCTTTCCTTGTATGGTCTTGCCTGAGATGTACTTAACATTTCTGAATCTTGGTTGCTTTGAATATTAGTGAGTCTGGAATGGTAGTTCTTGTTTTTCAAATTGTATTGCTTTTATTTTGGGGGGTAGTAATTCTTTATGTTTCATTTTGGAAATGGACCATGCTACAACTGTCTCTTCCCAAAGGGGTTCTACCTCTTTTGTCCCTTCCTAACATTTGCTGAGTATTGACTGAAAGCTTTGAAAAGTTATGTGCTCAATTATTGCTTTTCTCTGCTGGTAAAATATTTTATAGTATATTTTGCTATATGCAGCTTAAGTAGTGCAAAAAACATTCTTTTTATATATGCCTTATAACTTTGAAAGTCTATTACTAAAACATACTTGCTAATTTCATAACCCGAGGCAGAGCATATTTCCCGTATTATAATTTTAATATACACTTATTTTAGTAATTTATGCCTTAAGGAATTAATGCCATCATACTTCTGTTAGTGGTATCATAATCTTAAACTGTTGTTTTGATTATTAAATCAAAGAGTTCATCTTGCCTAGAATTGAAATATTTAGCTAACAGGTAGGAAAGATAGAGGAGACAAGGAAAGGAAAAGGGCTCAGAGTTCTTTAGTCCCTCATATTACACCATCTTGGTGGCTATATATTATCCTTATATAAAGTAAGCATGTGAATATTTCTACCACTGTCTACAGGAAATATTTTATAAGTATCACCAATTTTTCTTCTGACTGTAAAAGTGTCTGTGTACTCATTACTTAGGCTTATTTGCCAATATTTGAACTAATCTGTTGTATAATAAAAATAATGGGGTGCCATTAATTACCATTAAAATATCTTGACCAGACATTATTTTCTCAGTAATCAATACATTAATTGATTTCACAAATACCTATAAACTGTCTACTCTGTTATAGACACTATACTACTTCTATATATCTTGATTAAACCAAAACAGAGAAATATGGTCATTTTATCAATATTTTAATAGCTAATAAACTCTCCTGTTCTTACTCTTACTACTTATATTTGGTAATAGTTGACAGTAAGATATATATGTTACTTAACTTTGATTAAAAATTATGAACTGACCTTAGTGACAGCAGCAGCCCTAAGCAAGGTCAAGTAAACCAGGCTTTGATAACAATTCCATTTTTTGTCATTTCCAACTTGTAGCAATGCTTTATTTATTCTTAGACACTCCTCTACTTTCACATTTTCTTACACACTGAAAGGGTCTTATGTGTCATGTGAGTGAACTTACTCTTCACAGATGTTTTAAGCAATGGTTGGTATTCTGGAATCTGTTGTCTGTCACTGCCATGGAAGAAATCTCTTGTGCAAACTTAGATTCCTGTAATAGACAGCACTTGGACTCGTGGGAGTCAAGCATGACCTTATAAGTAACAGTCAGATGATGAATGGTTGAGTGAAGTATCTCCAAGGAATAGATCTGTTGAAAGAAAGAAAGAGAGAGAGAGAGAGAGATAAGGGAAAAGAAAAAGGAGGAAGAAGAAAGAAAGAAAAGAAAGGAAAAAAAAAGGAAAGGGAAGAAAGAAAGAGAACAAAAGGTAGGTGGACGAGAGCATTTTTGGTTTAGGAGAAAAAAAAAATTTGGCTTTTAGGTATTGGTCTTTAATAATGTAGATGATTTAATATTAGGTTTTGATCCCACAGTTTACTTTGTGAGTTTGTGAGTATAGGGCATCTTAAACCACAATTAGAGGCATGGATTGGGTCATGGAAACTAATATATTCAATTCTCATGTTCTAGCACATTTTCACCAGGTTGACCTCCTTTGAATGCAAATGAGAAATTAGTGTAAAAGTAGTGGTGATATTAATGTATTTTTGTTTACTTAATTAGCATCTCTTTTTAAAGTGTTTATTTCCTGGAATGCAGTTAACCACAATTTAAATATAGTACAATTTAAATTAGGTCCATAAATAGAAATTCATCTTTTTATAAAGCTTATAGGGATAGAATTATTTTGTTGCAATGAACCTATTTCACATAGTATAATTCTTGAAAGAAATGAATTAACTCATTATAGCATAGGCATAGTAACACTATTTAACTCTTTGATATAACTAGCAATATTTTTCTTTTAAACTTGTAGACATAATAATAATAACAAAAACCTAAATGCCATTCTTTAACTTTTTAATATTATTTAGAGATTATAAATGTATCCATATAAATTTTAAAATAATTCTCTAACACTTTAAGGCGTATGTGTGTAAGTCTTTATTTTGGTGGTGAGGAAACTGAGATCTAGGAGATTAATAAACGTCCCTATGACGACACAGCTTGTAGTGAGAGAGCCAAGACTTATTCTGTCTGGTCAGACTTTTCAGCCTGTACTACTTCTTGAATTAATGCTGCCCAAGTTGGGAGGGTTCTCCAGAAAAAGGCAGCCCAATGGGATCACTATCCACGTAAATCACTATCCACATTTCACTATTGATGGAATGGATAGTGATTAAGTCTGGTACTTTGCCTGCTAAAGGAGCAGGGAAATCTTGATATTTTTTTCCTTTGATACTTTATGCACTACGTAGAGTGATGGCAGATTGGTTAATATAAGTACAGGGAGGTCAAGTGTTGCTATTCGTTCTGCAGTTTCCAATGACAATTTATCTGCTAGGATCCTCTGGCAAAGTGTAAATTAGTGAGAAGGACTTGCCAAAAAAGTTTCCATGGAGACTTATCAATCAGCCTTGGTTTAATATATTAATAAGGAAGTAATTCTTTCAAGCCTTTTGATTAATTCCTAATAAATAGGGAAAGGAAGAGTAAAGTGAAGCTCAGAATTCATTAATGTGACTAATATCTGATATACTGTTGGCCATTGATATGTCTGAAAGTTAATTTAAGAGCTTCTTCTATTTAGAAAATGATTTTAACACATGGTTCACTTAAAATGAAGAATTTGAAATGTGTTTTGATTTCACAAAACTATTGAATAACATCAATTGGGCAAAACCAATGTATGTATGTAAACATAGGTAAGAATAGGTTAATTGCATAGAAATAATAATCTGATATTTTTAAGAGAACATAAGTACAAATATATTCTTTTTATTATTGTATTCAAGGTTGAAAATTCTTGTGCCTAGGTTTTATTTCACTCTAATTCTGGAGGAAATTTATTTGTGCCTCAAGCCCTCTGTTTAGTCTGAGAATGAACCAGGTAGATTGTTTACTTTTAAATGAAACATGGATGAAATTTACCATTTTTCTTGGTGTAGGGACAATTAACTACCAAATACACTTAGTTTTGCTGCTAACAAGAAGTAAGGCAAAGGAATTCTGATAACAAAGCATATTAAATTGTATTTCAATATATAATTCCAATCAGAAAAGATTTTACAACCAAAAAAGATTAAGCCAGTACATCATGATTTGTTGTAGTGAAGTTAGTGTAATATCATGGAAGATGATAGTACGTATCTGGAGGTTTTCTGGGATGGAACAGGATACAGAAGATTTGCTCCTATCTCTGTTTCCATTGATATGCAAGTTTTCCTAAATAAGACAGCATGTAATAATTTTTTCACTTATGTAGTGATAACATTTTATCTTTTTACCTTATCTTCAAATTTAGCGGATGGCTGGAAAAAATCCAGACTCCTTCATTTGTTCATGTTGCTGACCAAGAAAAGGCCATTTTCATGAATAAAGCAATATTTAAATATGATTGAGCCTTTCACTTTTAGCTATGATGGAGTAGCATATAATGTATTAATGGTCTTTCTGAGAATAACTAGAAAACCTGAATAAATTATAAAAGTCCATCATTCTGAAGGTACAAGGGTGCTGCTGAGAAGCCAGACTCTGAGGAACAAGGATCCAGACAAAAAAGAGAGCTCTTTGAGCATAAATTCAACATCCCATATACTTCTTTTTCTCTTTGGGCCGTTTCCTAATGGAGGTGGGGGATGGGGAGATAGATGGATGAAAAGTCATGAAGAGAGTGGTTGCTGAGAGATAGAAAAGTTAGTATGGCTTTAGGCAACCTCATGGAAATGAAATGAAGAAATGAAAACTGAAGTTTGAGGTTGCCAAGGTAGCCAGAAATAGAGATGCCAAGAGCCCTGAGAGAAAGAAACATAAAGAAGTAAGTTTGACACTTGTTTTCTCCATTGATGCATTTGCTGAATTTTAAACATGTAGGAGAGGGGGGAGAAAGCCAATAATAAAGGACAGGAATGTGGAACAGAGTTTTTGTAATCTCAGGGTACTGAGGGAACTAAAATTGGAATTCAGAAACTTCTGAGGAGAAATACATTAGGAAACACTCTGGCTCTTATTTGGGATCTTTGTGGAGTTCCATAAAGAGACTGAAACCGTATCTCAAGATAGCGTGATCTGCCTGTGATAAAGTTGGTGTAGTATGTTCTATGTCAGCTCTCTGCCAAGGTGAATGCTCTCTGGTGGAAAATTTCCAAACCTTTAATGTTTTCTCACATAAAGTATCTACAGTGAATAAACAGCACAGTTCAATGAACACGATGAGATTAAAAAAATAGACAAAAATATATTGAAAGGTGATAAAAATATTAGCATATTAGACATGAACTTTAAAATAACTGTGATTGACATGTTCCAGAAAAGAAGAAATAAGATGGAGAGTTTTACATGAGAACCTGAATTATTAAAAAGGATCAGATAGAAATTCTGTATACAGTAATGTGCTGTAACTGAAATTGAGACCACCAGAGATAGATTTAATAACAGATTGGATACAACTAAAGAGAGAAATAGTGACTTGGAAGATAGGTTAATTGGAAAAGAAAATCCACACTCAAGCAAGGAGAGCAAGAAGAGATGATTCTAAGGGATATATATGAGACATGGTAGAAAAGTCTAACATATAAGTAATTGAAGCATCAAATGGGGAGGAATGAATATGTGGTAACATCAGAATATTGGGCAAAATGCCTAATAATTTTCAGAGCCTGTAAATTGAAAAATTAGTCACAGATTCAAGAAATTCTATGTGCCTCAGGCAATATAAGTAGGAGTCTCAGCCTTCGCAGGTTAGTGAACTACTGAAAAGCAAAACAATTTTAATGAGCAATCAGAGAATATGAGTAATATCATCAAAAGGACAAGATTGACAGTTAATTTTTTAATAGAAATGAAAATATGTTTTATTCTAAAGAGAGTAAAGAGAACAACTGTCAACATAAAATTTGGTCTCTAGCAAAATATTCTTTAAAAGTGGGAATAAAATAAATACATTTCCTGAGAAGCAAAAATGAAGGGGCTTTCTCGCTACCAGATTGGTGTTAAAAGGGAGTTCTTAAAGCAAGGGGTTTTCCTTAACCGAACAGTAAACATGAAGGAAGGAATTAAGAGCAACAAAAACTGTAACCCTGTGTACAAATAAAAGAATATCAACTATATTAAACAATAATAATTATGCCTGTGAAAACACTGTAATACATGCCAGTATTGTAGATCATCTCTGGTATCAAACTGAGTGGCATAATTACACAACAGAGGGGAATGCATTGATCTGTGAAAGAATTTTAAGAACTCAGACTTGTCTGAGAAGTGGTAGAAGCACTAATTTGTAGTTGATTCTAACAAGGTAGGGATGTCTGTTATCTCTAGGGTAACCAATAAAAGAATAGTGGAAGAATTTATAATTCACAAGCTAATATACTTGAAAATGTGATAAAAGAAGAAAACCCGATTAGGAAAACCAAAGGTGATAATAGGGGTGGGACAAAACAAAGGAGAAAAAGAACAACAAAGAAGTTGTATAATAGTAGATATAAGTCCACAAACAGCCATAACTACATGAATATTAATGGTTAAACATACAAATTACAAAATAAAATAATCAGATTTTAAAAAGCCCAATTATATACATTTTACAAGAAGCAGATAAAAAAATATAAGGATCACATTTAGGGGTGAATGACAGGTAATCTTTGTTAGTGAGTTACAGATAAGCTGAATAAGCAGTGCCTTATAAAAATGGGAAGTTTTTTCCCCCCAAGTATCAAGTGTCTTGAAAGGATGGTTGCTAGCCTTATTTCAGAAGATTGAGGATGTCAACACTGTAATACCTGTGTTTTGTTTTATTTATTTATTCATTTTTTTAGCTTTTCCCTTGTGATAAGATGGTGGTTGCAGCTCCAGCCAAACGTCTGATTGCAGGCAGCAAGCCGGAGGAGAGAGTGGTATCTGAGTCAGGAAGAATGACATACTAAGGTAGGGGGAGTAATGGAAGTTGTCTGCCTATGTGCAATAAGGGGTACATTGCATAAATGTAAACAATAATAAATCTGACTACAAGCCTCTTGGCTTTCATTATCACCATGAGCCAGCAATTCAAAAAAAGAAAATGTTGGTAATAAAATATTCTCAGTGGGGTGGACCTCTCTCATATTCCCTGTTCTCCATCCCCACCCCCATGCTATTTATCAGAAAAGTGAAATCTTTCACAGAAAGGATGAAATTCTGTGTTTACATAGATCTCATTGGTAACAACTATATCACACAGCCAATAAAAGGAGTCTGGGGAGGTGTATTTTCAGCTTTCCAATCTTGACAAGTGAGGAAGAAGGACAAAGGGGATTTGTCTGGATGTTGAATTAGGTATTTGCCATGGACAGGAGGGGCAGGACTGAAGGATTCACTCTCCGTGATACCAAGGTGCCTGGGGTCTTGTTTAGTTACATCTAAACCCGGCATAAATATTTTGTTGAGGGTTTGCTGAGATGGTGCATGTGTAAAAGTTTTAAAGAATTGGCCAACATTTCAGACTTCTGAGTTCTTCAGTAGGAGGAGGTAATCTGAGAGTTTAAGTAGAGAAGAGTTATTATTACAGAGCAGATTTAAGAGACAAAAATGAAAATGCTTGTCATCCATGTTCATATTAGCATAGATGGATATTTTGAAAAAAATATTAAAACAAAGCAGGACATTTCTTTTATTAACCAAAATAGTTTGTGAAATGATCCATCAAGATCCTTTCCAATGTAGAATTTGTTTCTCTTAGTCTTACTCCTTTTTGTTGATACCAAATAGAGTCTTGAGTCCTCTTCCTTACCTCCTCTTGCATGTGTACCTGTGTACCTTTTCTCTGTGATTTCTGGGAACCTGTTTGTACTCTGTTCATTATTATCTGTTGTGTTTCACAGATCAGCCTGTACCTTGTGCCAGGGGTTGGTTACAAACTGAGCCACTTTAACAAGTACATGCTCTTTATTTTGCCATTGTGGACTGTAGGCTGTGGGAACCAATTATCTACCTCTGTAGTCCCTGCTTCTATTTAGTGGAACTTATTAAAACTGAAAATGTATGTTTTTTGGGGGGTGTAGAATCTAGAATATGTAGTCACAGAGACCACATAACACATGGGATAGTGCTTGAGAGATAAAGTCCTCTGTATTTGAAAGTTTCCTTACAAGGCTTAACAACTCAGGAGCTGTAATTAAACAAATAGAAAACAATGCCAGACCCCCTTCTGCCCAAGAGAAGAATGTTCACATTTCAGGGTCATTCAGAATTTGCTTGAAATCATTTAATGCACTTGATAGAAGTAATGAGATATTCCCTTCACTGAATTAACCTATTCCTTTTCTGTGTGGAGAAACATTACTTATGATAAGAAACTGTTATTTTAAGGTCAAAAATAAATATGGATGGACATGGACTGTACATCCTGAATTTGCACACAAATAGATCTGAGCTTTGGCAAGGGCATGCCATTGACTCATTAGCTCTTGGATGGTCTCAATCAGGGCTCTGATGTGATACTTCTCAGAGGAAGGTCTGAGTGGAATGGGATGTGGTTTATATTCCATGGTCCTCTCCAGCAGCAAATGTGATGAGTAATATTGCCCTTCCCTGTTTCATTGTGTCATGCTGAATGTAGCCAAGGAGACATCCTGCCCATGTGGATGTGGACCCATCAAGTCCACAGGAGACTGTGTTTGAGATCTTTAAGGTGTTCATGGTCTATTCAGTGGCATTTTTTTGGGTGTAGTGGGATTGGATGAAACACTGAATCTCTGCCTTTCTATGTATGAGGGAATCACATCTGTTTGTGGCTGATGTTCACGTTTAATGGTGTCCAGACTAGCTTCCACAGGACTACCCTCCCAGTGCATGCATATTGTAGAATTTAGAATGTCTATGTATTATTTTAAGTACTTGACATGAAAAGAATTGACTGTATTAGATATCCATTTGTCCTATCACATTTGCCTTCTTTAGGATTAATACATATCTCTGGTCATTCTTTTGTCTCCATATTAGCTTCGTAGTAATACATTTTCTTATTTTATTGGCTATCTCCATTTATTCAAATCTTCTACTTCTTAATTTTTTATGTTTTAAACCACACAAGATGCTTATCATCATTGTTTTGTACAGTCAATATTTATATCCATCCACACATTTATTCTTTCCATTCTTACTCCTTTCTTCCGGAATTTCAGTATTTCTCTTTGGGATAATTTTTCTTTAGCTTGAACAGCTCACCCGTGTGTGTGTGTGTGTGTGTGTGTGTGTGTGTGTGTGTGTGTATTGTCTGAAAGCATCTTTATTTCACTTTCATATTTAAGAAATTTTTTATTTTTTATTGGATGCTAAATAATAATAATGTAGGTGTTTTTTTTTACAAAGCATTTCAAATATTCTGTTCTTTTCTGATTTCCATTAACTTCTATAGAGAAAGCAGCTATAGTCTTTTTAAAAATTTTTTTTTCATTAACATATAATGTATTATTATCCCCAGGGGTACAGGTCTGTGAATCACCAGGTTTATACACTTCACAGCACTCACCATAGCACATACCTTCCCCAATGTCCATAACCCAACCACCCTCTCCCTACTACCCTACCCCCGGCAACCCTCAGTTTTTTTTGTGAGATTAAGAGTTTCTTATCATTTGTCTCCCTCCTGATCCCATCTTGTTTCATTTTTTCCTTTCCTGCCCCCAAACCCTCCATGTTGCCTCTCAGCTTCTTCGTATCAGGGAGATCATATGATAGTTGTCTTTCTCTGATTGACTTATTTTGCTAAGCATAATACCCTCTAGTTCCATGCACGTCATTGCAAATGGCAAGATTCCATTTCTTTTGATGGCTGCGTAATATTCCATTGTGTATATATACCACATCTTCTTTATCCATTCATCTATTGATGGACGTCTAGGCTCTTTCCATAGTTTGGCTATTGTGGACATTGGAGAAAGCAGCTATAGTCTAAAGTTTCTCTTTAAGAGTAATGCATCTTTTTTCTTTTGCTGTTTAAAACTCCTCCCACCCTTCTGTTCAGCCCTTTTAGTGTGATCTAAGGGTGCTTCTGTTGAATTTGTCCTACCTGTTCTTTCTGGATCTGTGAGCTGATACTTTTTTTCCAGTTTTGGAAAATTCTTGGCCATCTCTTTAAATACTTCTTTTTCCTCATTCTTGCCCTGACCCCATCCATGAATTTTTTTCATGTTGTCTTATTTGTCTCTTATTCTCAGTCCCGTTTATCTTTCCCTTTTTTCATCGTATTTTAGCTTAGTTTCCAATGACCAGTGTTCCAGTTTACTAATTCTGTTTTCTTCTATATCAAATACACAAATGCATTTATTCAAGTGTTCCATTAGTTATAGTATTTTTCAATCCTAGAACTTCTCTTTTGTACTTTACATGTGACTCCTGCAGTCTGAAGAGATTCTCCATCCTTCAATTTATTCTGTCATATTTTCCTCTATTTTCTGCACATAACATTCAGTTATTTTAGATTCCTCATCTTCCTTAAAGTCTACTATCCCATTTGTCTGTAGCTTTGTTTCTCTTGTCTGTTTTTATTTCACTGGATTTTAGTGAAAATATTCTGTTCTTTGCTAGGTTTTTTTTTTTTTAAATTAAATACCCTTTATTACACATAAATCCTGGCTCTATATGATGTTATATTCCTCTAGAGATGATGATTATTTCTTCTGCTAGGTGACGTGGACTGAGATAGTAGCAAGAAAAACCTTGACTCAGGTTATTTGCTAGTCACAGGGTCAGCCAGATTTGAGGACACATGGGTGACGTTTGGGAGTCCAGGAGTGAAGGAATGTGAGGAACCAAACCTGATGGCCAGAATTTTGGCTGAGGCAGTGTGGTAGTTTGTGATGCTCTTGCCTGAACCTGGAGCATGGAGGAATAAACTTGTTTGAAAGGTGATGTGAGCAGGAGTTCACTTCTGTATATGTGAATTTTATGTGGACTTTTCTATATGCGCCTGTACCAACGTGCAGTGAATTGTGTTTTGCTTCCCAAAGTTGCTTATCTCTTTCAGTCTTCCATCTGAGGAAGGGTAAATAGGGCAACAATTAAAAGTTGCTATATTGGGGCACCTGGGTGGCTCAGTGGGTTAAGCCTCTGCCTTCAGCTCAGGTCATGATCTCAGGGTCCTGGGATGGAGTCCCGTATCGGGCTCTCTGCTCAGTGGGGAGCCTGCTTCCCTCTCTCTCTCTGCCTGCCTCTCTGCCTACTTGTGATCTCTCTCTGTCAAATAAATAAATAAAATCTTAAAAAAAAAAGTTGCTATATTTTAGCAAGTATGTTTTCCTTCAGTTAGTGCAATCTGGCTCGTTGCCCTCATTTTAATGTTTGTAGAGAAATCTGTTAACTACTACCATCTGTGTCCTCACTGGAAGGCACGATGACTGTTGTTTGATTTAAAATAAGGGTCTTGGGGCGCCTGGGTGGCTCAGTGGGTTAAAGCCTCTGCCTTCGGCTCGGGTCATGATCCCAGAGTCCTGGGATCGAGCCCCACATTGGGCTCTCTGCTCAGCAGGGAGCCTGCTTTCTCCTCTCTCTCCCTCTGCCTGCCTCTCTGCCTATTGTGATCTCTGTCTGTCAAATAAATAAAAATAAAATAAAATAAAATAAGGGTCTTACTGTCCACCTCTGTTATCTGAGTTTGCAGTTCTTATATTTGCCTTACCTGATGTTGAAAGCTGTGTCTGTGCAATAAGCTTGGTTCCACTATCCATGGGTGTAGCATAATCACTCTGGGTCATAGGGTTTCTTGGATGGACCAGCTTGTGTTTTAATGATGCCCCCACAACTTCTAAGGAACCTGAAGGCTTTCTCTTTGACATTTGTCTCTGCAGGAATAACCATGAAAACACTCCCCAGATTTCAGTGAACTTAACACATTTTACGGATAAGTAACAATCTACCTCATGCTGACTCCTATCTGTTGATAGACTACTGCTTATTGTTTTAGAAACTTTATTGAAGAAAATAGTTCTCAATTCATTAAAATCAGTAATATTGAACATGTTTCAAATACTAAATCTCGTAGTGTTCAGCCTACTCCTGAGCTATTATCTTTATGGATAGTATTCTGATTGAGGCTATTTATTCCTTATAAAATGTAGAATTGGCTTCCCCCAATACGATTTTTTTTCTTTCTTTTTTCTATTTTTGTGCTTTCCATTTTCTTAGAGTTTCTTTTTGCCATTGTTACTCTTTTACTTGGAAGAAGAAATCCTGCCTGCTTCTCCTTTCCAAGCTCTTTTTTCTATTTTTTTTTCCCTGTCTGTAAGCCCCAAACTTCTTAGAATTTTTTAAAAGCTTAAACATCAGGTCCATAAAACTCTGTTCTTCAAGGCACAGTGTACTAAAAAGCCAAATCTCCTTTTTTATTTACTGCTGTATCCCCAGCCCTCATGGCAGTGCTGATCACATAGTAGACATTCAATTTCTGAATGAGTGAGTAAATGGGCAAGTGTATTTACTGCTTTTTGATTGCTTGTTAATGGAGGGAAAGCTTCATACTCAGGTAGACCTTCCAGATCTGGACCAACGAGTTCCACCAGCTCACGCTCAGTCTATTTTTAATCCAATTACTTGCAAAAGACAAGATGAATCCGTCTTCAAGTTTAGAGTGAAGAGTTCCTGGAGCATAAAGATAGTGACAGAGATTACAGGCTAGTTCAGGACAGCGTTATTCTGTTTGTTTGTTTTTATTGCACATATAATCTGGGAAAAGAAAAATGCTTGGGCCACCATCTACATGGAAAATATGTTTTTCAGTCCCACTCTTGGCAGGTTACAGGCTTTCCCTGGATCAACCAGAATCTCTGGGGTAGGGAATCATTTTTGGGGCAGTTAAGGTGAACACTTCTCTGACAGTTTTGCCTCATACGTATTAAATTCTGAGTGAACTGTCAGCTGAGAGGTATTGCTTGGGATCAAAGGTGTGTGATAAAAAAAAAAAATCTCTAAAATGTGTCCCAGTGCCCTTGACTGGGTTAATGACCCAGATTCTCTATTCTTTGTCAGGGAAGGCACTCATAGGGATTAGTAAAAACTGCAGTAGCAAATCTGACAAGGAATGAAGGCCACAGTCAAAGTACACACAGAAATACTCAAAAGAGAAGTTATTTTACTGTTGAGTGGAGAAACCCGTGCTCTGAGAAAAGCCAGGAAAAAAAATATACTTTGAAAACCAGGGTTTTTTGATTTAAGCTTCTTGGTGTGGCTTGTAAATGATGCCTCCTCGGTCACAATATTAAAGGAAATAATGGCTGAAAACAAGAATGTTTCTATATGATCAAGATTCCACTCAACATATCTGACTGAAACATAAGGATTAGCAAATTGTTTATTTAATATTGCTCATTACATGCAACTGTGAATGATGGGCTCTGTTCCATATTACCCAAAGTTAAATAAAGACAAAATGACCAAACAACATTTACTCTTTCATTCCTTCTCTAGCTAAGCAAGGGGTACAGCAAATCTAATACTTAATGCCAGTAATATTAATAATGCTAATTTGCTGAAGACTCAGTATGTGTCAGGCACTATTCTCAGGTCACTATCTTCATGGACTGATCCTCACAGTAACTGGTATGGTAGGCAATTTTTTATTTGTTTATTTTTTTATGAAAAGATTTTATTCATTTATTCATGAGAGACAGAGGGAGGTAGAGGCAGGCTCCCCATAGAGCAGGGAGCCTGATGCAGGACACAATCCTAGGACTCTAAGATCACTACCAGAGCCCAAGGCAGATCCTTAACCAACTGAGAGACGCAGGCCCCCTGAGGCAGATATTATTTTAACCACTTCACAGATAAGAAAACCAAGGCAGCGTCAGTAACTTGTCTAAGGACCCATAGCTATGCAAGTCAGAGTAGAGATTCCAATCTAATCTTAATTGTGTAGCCCAAACCCTCAACAAGCAAGTTACATATCTTATGGCCTCCTTGTTACCTTTTCTTTTTTTTTTTTGTGGGGGTAGGGGGGATGTTAACTTAAAATGCTTATTGTGAGTCGCAATAATTTTGAAAACTTCAAGTCATCAATCGAAAGACATACTGCTATCTTTGCTAGAAAAATGGCCCCATATCTGGCATATCAGTGGATGGGGATAGAGAGCCTTATAACATTTGGATTTCTGCTTGTTTCTGGAACATGCACCTGTCAGATCTGAAGTCTGTTATTAACTAGGGTCTATAAAAGATTCATTAATTTGCCAGTGTTGCTACTTCGGGGCTCAGCCTAAAGGATTATTTATTCAACTGCAGGCTGTTTATTATGGGGTCATTAATTGGCAATATTTATATATTATTCTGTGTTTATTTGTTTGTTCCTAAAGCTAATTATAGTTGTTAGCTATTTTAAATTATTTTCTAAAGGATACAAATTTAGGTTTTAAAGAAATAAGTCCTTAAAAGATGTATCCTTATATAACACTGGAGCCTCCTTGCCTGTTAAAGCTTTTCTTGCAAAGTAAGTCTGTAACCTAACTCCTCTAGAGCCTTTTCTTCCCATCCAGCAGTCACAAAGGCTTTGCAGTCGCCTTTTGTGTGGGGTTTAAAATTGGAAATATCTGGGCTGTGAAAGACTGAGGCACTTATTTTGTTTTTTGTTTTTTTTTACTCATGGTCACATCCCCTAATCTAGACCAGTTTTTGAAGAGCAGTTTTAGATTCACAGCAAATACAAGGAAGGTACAGAGATTTTCCATATACCCGGAGCCTCTACACATGCTTATCTTCCCTCATTATCAACATCACCACAGTAGTACCTTTGTCCCAGTTGATGAATGTATGTTGACACATCATAATCACCCGAAGTCTGTAGCTTAAATTACTGGTCACCCTTAGTGTTGAACATTCTATGGGTTTGGATAAATGTATAACATGTACTTATCATTATGGTATCATAGAGAGTATTTTCACTGCCTTAAAAAATCCTCTACACTCCATCTATTTATCCTTCCCTTCCCCCCAACCTCTGACAACCAATGACTTTTTTTTAACTGTGTTCAGAGTTTTTCCATTTTAGGAAGTCACATATTTGGAAATGTACTATATGTAGCTTTCACTCACTTAGTAACATAAATTGAAACTTCCTTTGTGACTTTTCATGACTTGGTAACCCATTTCCTTTTGGTGCCAAATAATATTCCATTATCTGCTTGTGTAACAGTTTGTTTATCCATTCACCTACTAAAGGGCATATTGGCTGCTTCCAAGTTTTGGAAATTATGAGTAAAGCTGCCTCAGACATCTGTGTGCAGGTTTTTGCATGGACATAAAATTTTAACGCTTTTGGCTAAATTCTAAAGACTGTGATTGATGGGTTGTATGGTAAGAATCTATTTAGTTTAGTAAGAAACCACCAAACTGTCTTCCAAAGTAATTGTACCACTCTGCAGTCTCACCAGCTCAACCTTCTCAGGCAGGACCTCTTTGTTCTTTTTTTCTTGTGCTGTGCTTTGTTGCAGCTGACAGGCAACTTCTCTGCCTGGGCTCATACAGATCCTCTTGTTAGGCTTATGGAAGTACCACAGAGGGTTCCCATTCTTTATCAGTGTGAATCAGAGTCAACTCCTAGGAGCAGTGGGGGTGCTTGCCTCCCATTATTAATGAGATGGGCACTTGGATCACCTTTAGTAGCTTTCATCTGTCTCTTCTCTTCCAATTAGGTCCAAGCAGATTGGACAATGTTTTGGGTATCTGGATCCCCATAAATCTTAGAAACTCTTCTTAAGCACCAGTATGGGTCCTTATTTAAGGCTGCTGTAAATTCCTTGTGGACTAGGATATGTAGCCCACAAAGTCTCCTGAAACACTTTGTGCCCTGTTCACTGCAGGTACTTGATTTATTCAACTGAATAATAGTAGCTTACACATGCTGAGTGCTTACTATATGCCGACCACTGTTCTAAAGGCTTGATTATGCCACTTTATAGATGAGGACACACAGGCTCAGAGAAATTAAGTAACTTCCTCAAGTCATCAAGTTAGTAAATGACACAGCCCACATTATAAAATTAGACAGCCTGGCTTCAGAGTGCAGACCATGAGATAGGGCCTTCAAAGAACAAAATAAAATTGGAGATAGCAAAATAACACTTGCAAAGTACTTTCCATTTAGTCTTTTTAAATAATGAATTCTTAGTAAAAAATCATTTAATGAATGGTTGGAAGAGGTCTTGAGAGACCATTTAGTCAGGTTATTTTCAAAATGGATCTTTTGGACCTCTTCAGGAGTTATGGTGTGTGTGTGTGTGTGTGTGTGTGTGTGTGTGTGTGTGTGTGTGTGTAGGGGGTCCATTACAAAACTAAGAGGAGAATGGGGTGCTTTGGGCTCTGATCTTATTTTAATCAGTTCTACATAGTGCATTCCTGTGTGTGATTCCAACTGAAGAAAAGACTAAAGGGAGTATTTAAAAACTCAACAGAACAACACCCAAATTGTTTAGAGTGATTGGAATTCTAGTTGTTTAATGACTTTTTAAGGTGAATATTTTAATTCTTCATTCTAAGTATACAAAGAGATTGAAAAGCACTGTGTTGCTTCTTTAATAGCTATATAACTAAAAAAATTTTTAAAAATTAGGTTGGATACTTTTCCTAGGAAGTTAATAGGCAATCTACCCAATTGTCAGTAGCATAGAAATACAACGTGCAGAAAGTGTTTTCAAAGGAAGGCAGTTAAGATGCCAGATATTAGCAGGGAAGGTGTGTTTTGTGGTGGCTACAAATTGCAGTTCTGCTTTATCTTCCGTACCTTAAATGCTTAAGCCATAAAAATCAGGTTATGTCCTTGCTAGTTACTTCAGCTTCCATAGATCAGAACTTATATTCACATATTTTCTTTGCATCCATGACCACTTCAAGGTTCTTCTCTCTTCATGTGCTTTGCCTGGTGTTATTTGGACCCCTTCAATAGAAAACCCATAACTTTTGTGCATTATATTTACCACTTCTGTTTCTGTAATGTGGTTGAATGTAATATGGAGATAATGACCATCTTTTTAGATCTTGAATTCATAGGCTCACAACAAATAAAAGTCATACTTTCAAGGTCAAATGAATAGTTGCCTAGATGCCTTGAGAGAATTATAAGGCAAAGTGTAGAAAAAAAGAGGCACTGTTTAATAGCTGGATAGGTTTAGTTTCAGAACTGACAAGATTTCAGAACAGATTTTTTGTTTTACTTCAAGAGGCTGAAAAGATGAAAAGGATAGAGTAAATTACTTAAAGATTAGAAACAAGATAAGCATCAACAAACAGATATGAATATACACTATTCTCAGTAATATCTGAGCCCAAAAGTTCTGTAATATTCACTTAATTTATGTTAATTGCAAATCATCACAAAATAGGTTTGACAGATTTATTTCACCTTTAAATTTTCAGTTCGAATCCACTTGTGTATGGGAAAACAAAATAGACATAGATTGTTGCCTCTGTCCTGGGATTTTTTTTTTTTTTTAGATTTATTTATTTACATATTTGAGAGAGAGTGAGCTGGAAAGAAAGCATGGGTGGTGGAGGGGGAGAGGCAGAGGGAGAAGACTCCCAGCTAAGCAGGGAGCCCAACTCAGGCCTTGATTCCAGGACCATAAGATCATGACCTGAGTCGAAGACAGATGCTTACCCCACTGAGCCACCCCATTGCCCCTCTGCTCTGGGATTGAAAGAAATGTTAAATAAGTACCTAACCAATTAAAGAGAGTTATTCGTGGAAGAATGAGCTCTGAGAAATATTTGAAAAAGTATTTTTTAAAGCTTTATGTTCTAATAATTTTATAGCTGTTTAATTTGACACTTGTATATGTGTTTATACTAAATTTCAGCAAATTATGATAAGCAATACATTAATAGTTTCAGGCTATAGGAACCATTCTTCATCCATCCCAAGAGCTGATTGTTCAATAAATAACACTTGGAGTGTGGGTTGGGGTTGATACATTAAAACCATCAAGAACAAGAGAATAATTATGAACATAATTTTTTCATTGCTCTGGAAGACTGAGTCCAAATTTTTGGTTGAAAGCAAAAGGTAAACACGGATAGAATTGGTTAAAATGATATTTTTCAAAGTTGGCCAATTTTTCTTTAAGAAAGAAAAACTTTGTTTTATGAATAGGATTATCAATATGGATTTTACCTTTATGGCAGTATATGGTTTGTCTGGAAATTGAGTTATGACTGAAGGTAGACACAACCATTTTGCTACTTTCAAATTAGCCGGCATCAGATAATGATTAGTAATTGAGCAAGAAAGGTCATTCCTATGTCTATCTTATTTCGTGATGCACTAATTTTCCAGCCATCTGTTCTTGGGAATATTTATGTGGAAGAAATGAAGAACTCTGAGATTTAGGTAGAAACTTTAGAATCCATCCAGAGCTCATCCATAAGCTTCAGAGTACATCAGACAGACATCAGATACCCCAGGATGAAGGCAGACCAGAAACACCCCAGAAGGAAGTGCTCCAGACAGTACATCTCCTCTTAATACCCAACTGTGTTCTTATGTATCTAATCTTTGACAATTTCATTCTATAGGGAATTGTTAATTATCATAAATTAACTGGTGGAATCACACTATTAATGATAATCCAGCTGGAATCCTAATCCTAGATGAAAACCCAGCCAATTTAGAGAATAGAAACTCTCCTAAAATGCTAAAACATGATGAAGGATGATGTAAAGAATTCCTGTTTTTCCCAAAGGCCAGAAAAACCGGAAAAGGCAAGTTCAGACAACTGAAATTTCTTCTGGAGCTAATTTTTGTTCATTATCTTGTGTTTTATGGTCAGCAGGTCGGACTGGGGGTTGACAAAACACCACTTACCCAAAAACACTTGGCTATGTCAGCTGAAACAGAGCTTGCTTGAGAAATTTTGGATTTTGGTATGCTTTGAATCAACATTTGGCCAATGTTGAAATGCCAGGAGGGAACACAGCTGTTAGCGAGGCCAGTTTTGCTGGTGCTTCCGGCAGGCTCATAAGCTGTGTTTTTATGACAGGGCCTGGGTTTAATTTTCTTGGTTTGACAAAATCTGACTGTCTCTGGCAGAGCAATCTGTCCATTGGACACATTTTGGCCTCAGCAGAATATGAAGAACAGGTAATGTAGCAAGGGAATTGACAATTTTAGAATGCTTCAGTAAGAACTGATCTTACATCAAAACGTGCAGCATTTTGGGGAAGAGGATCTGAAGGCCCATTATTTTATACTCGATCAGAGAACATACAGGGTGTTTAAGGTGAGTTCTCAGCTCCCACTAATTCACATGTTGGTGGTAAAGGGGTCTGGGAGCACACAGAAAAATGAGTCAGGGTTCTTAAAAATACCATACATCAAACCTAGCAGTTCTCTATTAATCTCAGTCATTTCTTCACTCTGCAAATCTGAGAAGTCACATGGCTTCAAGAAAGAGTATTGTCAGCCTTTACAAAGGGATCATTACTTATGAATTTATCTTAAAAGTGTTTTGACAAAGAATATGCAAGTAAATAAAATACAAATTGAGAGTAGATTGTTTTTAGTTTTGGAAATGAATTTGAAGATTCAGCATTCCTATTTGTTCTGATTCCTTTTTTCAGTGTCTAGATTCTGTTGAGTTATGCAAGAAGGCTTATGATTCTCATTCTCATAATGAGCCCAAGAAAAATGCATCATTTGAACAAGTGACACTAGACTGTAGGGGTTTATTAGCTTTGAACTAGCATGACTGTGCTAGAGATGATTAAAAGAAATTATGTTCACCAAAACCTCGAGATCTGAAATGAAAACTAAAACAAGAACAACCCTGTTCTCATTTCCTGTTGCCTCTAGTAAAATTTTCTGAGTGTTTTTATATATGTGATAACAAAATGTAAATTATTCATGCCTAGTGTCCCTTTCCATATGATTTACTGCTTTGACTTTCAAAATTTCATGTCACAGGTAAGTTTTCATTTCTGAAACCTGTACAGTGAAATATTAAAAATAGTTGATTTAATTGTAGATTTTTTATCTATATTATCATCCCCAAATGTCAGAGGAGTGTGCCCTTTGGTTAAATACCAAGGCAGCTCTTACTGTGATGAGGATTATAGTGGGGAGGAAGGATAAACTGGATGTGGTCTTGAATGTGGGTTGAGAAGTTATCAGACTGTCTCCCACGGACGCTAGACTCATTTCAGCTTATGCCTTCTCTGGGATTTCAGTTGGAGGGATTTCAACACACAACTTAGTTTAAAGATTATTCCTGTTGTTTAAAAGTTCCAGGAATAGGTTAATCATTAGAAGATTTCAGACACAATTCATAATCCACCTCATTCTTTTTCCTTCCCCCAGATGTTTGTTTGATTTTCTTTTTTTTAGGTTTTTATTTTAATTCCAATTAGTTAACATACAGTGTTGTATTAGCTTTAGGTGTCCAGGATAGTGATTTAACACTTCAGTGCATCTCCTGGTGCTGCTCACGACAAGGCACTCCTTAGTGCCCATCACCTTTTTCACCCATCCCTCTACCCAGCTCCCTCTAATCACCATCAGTTTGCTCTCTGTAGTGAAGAGTCTGTTTCTTGATTTGGCTCTCTCTTTCTTTTTCCTCTTTGCTCTTTTGTTTTATTAATTTCCACTATGAGTGAAATTATATGGAATTTGTCTTCCTTGATGGACTTACCTCACTTGGTATTATATTCTGTAGTTCCATCCATGTCATTGCAAATGGCAAGTTTTCACTCTTTTTTAATGGCTGAATAATATTCCATTATATATACATACCACATCTTCTTTATCCAATCAGTGGATACTTAGGCTGCTTCCATATCTTAGATATTATAGATAATCCCAAAATTAACATAAGGATGCTTATATCCCTTTAAATTAGTGTTTTTGTATTTTTTGGGGGGGATATCTAGTATGCAGTTGCTGGAACAAAGGGTATTTCTATTTTTAACTTTTTGAGGAAAACTTCATACTGTTTTCCACAGTGGCTATACCAGTTTATATTCCCACCAACAGTGCATGAGTGTTCTTTTTCCTCCACATCCTCACCCAATACCTGTTATTTCTTGTGTTGTTGATGGTCTTTATTACGTTGAGGTATGTTCACTCTAAACTTACTTTGTTGAAGGTTTTTTTATCATGAATGGATGTTGTATTTTGTTAGGTGCTTTTTTTTTTGGCATGTATTGAAAAGACCATATGGTTCTTATCCTTTCTTTTATTGATGTGATGCATCATGTTGATTGATTTGCAGATATTGAACCACCCTTGCAACCCAGGAATAAATCTCACTTGATTGTGGTGAATGATTTTTTTTTAATGTATTTTGGATTCAGTTTGAATACTTTGTTGAGGGTTTTTGCATCTGTATTCATCAGGGGTAATTTTGTTTTTAAATCACTCAGTAGGTATACTGAAAAGTACAGTGCTATGAACTGGGGTCTTGGACAGAGATGTTTCAGAAAAGATGCTCCTTTGTAACCAACAGTATCCAAATGCTAAGTGACCTGTCAATAAGGATAAGCCTCATAAACTCCTAGTTAAGAGCAGATTAAAAACTCTTTTTTTCCAGAAAGGACAAAAGTGCTACCAAACCCAGGAGCCTTCTTAAGAATCATG
Source organism: Enhydra lutris kenyoni (assembly GCF_002288905.1). Lineage (NCBI taxonomy): Eukaryota > Metazoa > Chordata > Mammalia > Carnivora > Mustelidae > Enhydra > Enhydra lutris. The sequence goes on from NW_019154095.1 coordinate 25,165,099, forward strand.
GGGATTGGGGTGCCTGGGTGGCTCAGTCATTAAGCGTCTGCCTTTGGCTCAGGTCATGATTCCAGGGTCCTGGAATTGAGCCCCACATTGGGCTTTCTGCTCCATGGGAAGCCTGCTTCTCCCTCTCCCACTCCCCCTGCTTGCGTTCCCTCTCTCGATGTGCCTCTCTCTGTCAAATAAATAAATAAAATCTTAAAAAATAAAAAAAGGATCATGGGGATTACGAGCTTGGATGGGCCTTGGAAATGATCCTTGTGTTCAGTTGATAAACCAGAGGCCCAGAGAGGTGGAATAAATTGCCTGGGATTAAACAGATAAATTGTGGAAGAGATCTTTTTGTCTCAGCCCAGTGCTCTTAAGAAGTTTCAAGGTGGGTGGTGTTGGGCTGTGGAGCAAAAGTGAAGTACACTAGTTGAAGTAGGCAGAAAACATGCAGATATGATATCAGAAGCCATCTCTGTTGACCCACAGCTCAAACTAGACCACATGCAAATCTGATAAACTGGTGTGTGTTCATGCACACGTGTCTGTGTGTTTATTTTTAAAAAAATGGCATATACCTAGGAATTTCCTTTTGAGGTGTTATGAGTCAATTAATTACTTTCTTTTGGGAACCTGTTTCAAATTTCTTAATCTTATGCAAGTTATAATATAGAAGACTCCTGAATTTTCTTCTGAGATCAGCCAGTTGTACCAATCTTAGAAAGCTAGCTTACAATAAAATTGTGTTGCTTTTAGTGATTATTACTAAAGGCTCAAGAATCGTCCTTTCCCAAGCTTCTTTGAAATTTGGAAAGGAACATCCAACTCACTAGTCTGGTCTCTGTTTCCTTGGTCGCCTTTTTTGGCTATAGAATATTTTTATTTTCTCTTCAACTTTTTCTTGAAGAACTCCTCAAAGTCCCCTGAAAGCAGCTGAAAGTTCTTACCAATGGATCTGGGCACAGTGAGGGGTGGATTCCGTGGGCTGGCCAGCCTACACTCTGCCAGACAGACAGGGAGACTTGGAGGAATCAAGGGAGGAAACTGGGGCAGTGTCCATGTGGGGAAAGGTGGCTGGCTCTTACAACCGTGTGTTGAACATACTTGGTTCTTTTGGAATGTTCTGGTTAGAGGTTCAAATATCAGATCCCTGAGTGGTGACCAAAATTGGTCTCCTGGCTGTGTCAGAGATTCTGTAAGCCATCTAGTATCCTATAATAGAACAATTTCTGTTTGTGTTAATCTTCTCAGGCTGCCATAACAAAACCATAGACCAGGTGGCTTGAGGAACAGAAATCTATTTGCTCATAGTTCCAAAGGCTAGAAGCCCAAGATCAAGGTCCAACAGGGACAGTTTCTGGTAAGAACTCTTTCTGGCTTACAATTGACTGACTTCTTGCTGTACCCTCACATGGCAGAGAGGGACAAGCTGTCTAGTGTCTCTTATTAGAAGGACAGTCCTATTGGATCAGGACCCTGCTCTCATGATCTTATTTCTGTAAAGGCCTGTTTCCAAATATGGTCACATTTGGGGTTAGCACGTCAACATATGAATTTAGGGGGTATACAATTCAGTCCATTGTGCAATTTAATCTATCAGAATGGATTCTGATTTTGGCAGTAAAGAATCTTGACCAAAATACATGAGATAAATTTCTGTTTTAAAACTTGAATTTAGAAGAACCAGATGCTACTGTATAATCTTTTTACCACATTTGATCTTGAACCTTTACTATTAATGTTAAATCTACTAGCTATCCCTCAACAGTAAATATGGAAACAAAACAGAAGCTGAAGACTCCTATTTCTTTTTTTTTTCTGTTAATGTATTATTTCAAAATTTTAATTAAAATTATTGGGGTATAATCCACATACAATAAAACTAAAATACACTAGTTTTAAAAATAGGAAGTTTGACTAATGTATATATACATGGAACCACTATCACGTATTAGAGGTAGAACATTTCCATCACTACAAAACATTTTCTTATGTCCTTTCCCAAAGAAAAGTAAGTTTATAAATTTAAGGTATAGATTGGACCGTAACCCAACCCAGGCAATCCCTGATCTAATTTCACTGTAGTTTAGTTTTGCCTATTCTAGAACTTCACATAAATGTAATCTTATAGTATGAAACTTTTATCTTGGCTTCTTTCACTTAAATATTTTTGAGGCTCATCTATGTTGTGGAATGTATACATAATCCATTTCTGTTTTATCTTTTGAGAAGCATTCCATTGTTGGCCATAACTTGTGTATCTGCTGACCTATTGATGGATATTTGAGCTGTTTCCAGTTTGGGGCCATCATAACTAAAACAGCTGTGATCATTCAAATGTAAGTCTTTTTGTAGATGTAAGTTTTAATTTCTCTTGTATAAATACCTACGAGTGGAATTGGGTCATAATGTAAGTTTATGTATTACTTTATAAAAAATTGCAAATGTTTTCCAAAGTGGTCGTACCCTCTTACCTCCCTAGCAGCAAAATTAAGAGAGAGAGATCCATGTCTTCACTGATACCTGGAATTGTTTTAGCCATTTGTGTGGACATATAGTGATCTCAGTACACTTGGTGTTTTCTTTGTGGCTAATGTTGATGCACTTAAGATCTACTTATTTCATATTTCCTGTAGTTCCATACCAGCCTAAAATCCTTCTCTCTTTCATTTTTAGTCTTTATATTTTTCATTTATTCTGGCTTTAGTGTGTCTTAGGTGATACCCATTTTCTTTCATGTGTGTCTGTGATTATGTGCGAGTCTTGCATTTATTAATAACCTTTTAAATTGAAGCTTATTAAAAAGAGCCTCAGGATGACACCCTGACTTATGAAGGTACCTCCTTGTTTTCTTTCTCATGGTGTGGGTTATAGTAAAAGCCAGAATTCCTTGCCATGTAGAATCATCTTAGAAGCTGTTGCTTTTTCTACTATTTTTAAATTTGCCTTGTAAATTTCTAAACTCAAGGTACAAACTGGACCAAACCCATACTTTTTAATTCTTTCAATTATTTCTTTATAAATTCAACAACAATAACAACAACAAAAACAACCTGCTGTTTACTTATTATGTGCTAGGCATCTTTCTAGGCAAAAGTGATGCAACAATGAACAAAGCAAACATATAGTGTTGGGGAAGATTCTAGATGCCATATAGCCTAGATATTTTCTATTAGAGTTTTCTGAGTGTTTGTTTTCTTGTGTTTTTGTTTTTTTTAATTTAATTAACTAGTGCTGCATTGCTTGAACATATTTATTGAGCACTTACATATGCAAGACACCACAGGGAAACAAAAGGAATGAATAAATTCAATGGATTTTGGTCTTACATGGGGAATAGTTACTAGTTGAGTAAAAATGACATGATAGGAATGTCACTAGGTGCAAGGAATACCCTTCTCAGGAAAACAAGACATGGTTCTGGTCTTTTTCTAGGTGTGGCAGGGGGAGGCAGACATTACTCATTATTCAGACGTGGACTATAACAAGAAGATCAAGTATGATAGATGGCATGTGTTGTTCGTGGAAGACCTTACAGAGGAAGTAAAATCCAAGACAATTGAACCTAAGAAAGAATCAACCATATAAAAGGAGAGAACATTGAGGCCCTCATCCAGAGGGTGCATAACATTTTTGAGAAGCTGATAAAGGCCACTGTGGCTGGAGTTGGAGAAAAAAAGCACACAAACGTTAGTTTTGCTCTTTAGTGCACTGCAGTCTGGCTTTTGCCTGTGATTGTCTACTGCTGTTGCTCCTGCCAAGTTCAACAATGATCTTCTAGCTGTGAAATCTAATGGGTGCTTTTCATTCTTTGTACTACTTGGACTCTTTCCATCACTTACTACTCCCTCCAATATGAAGCTTTCACCTTGATTTTAGGATTCCACAACTGATGATGCCCTTCTCCATGACACCTTCTCAGTCTACTCTTCTGTAGAAGAGAGATGAGCCTCCCCAGGTTTTGGCTGTTGTCAGTATTTTTGGTGCTCCACCTGTCCCAATTTAGTGTGCATGATGTCATGATATGTGGTGTCTGTCCAACAGGAAAACACTGCACTCTGCTTCGGTAATTGCGGTGGCTGAAGTGAGTCTCCAAAATTTTAGAAGTAATTGTATATCCAAGTTTCTCTTAGGTATAATTTTTTCCTCTATTTTATGTTTTTAACCTAAGTAGAGCTTGCTTATCAAAGCTCTACTCTTATTGTTGGCTTACCACGTGGCCAGGCACTGTATTAGATACTATTGAACAAGACTACAGTTTTCTGCTGTAATTGTGCTTCTAGCCCACAGGCCATCTTTTCCTGGACGTATTTCCGGAACCTTGATACTTTGCTAAGTACCCTCATTATGAGGCATTATTGTACCATGTGCTTTCCTCTTGTATAACACTGTTCTGTTCCTTCTTCTTTTAGAAACACTAATATGCCATAGTCTCAGAATACAGGTGGGCAAAAGAAAAGGGGGTGTGGTAATGGCATGATCACATCACAGTATATCACAGGTTGGGTGTTTTTCTGCCTTATGTACTGAAAATTGATCTAGGGATCAGGCACATAAACATTCAAGCTTTTCTAACATAGGCATGGGTGGGCAGCAGGCAGGGGAAGTTGAAAATTCTAGAGGGGATATTCACATGGAGAGGGCAGCAGTGGGGAAGAACTGTGAACTCAGAGGGGAACACAGAGGGATGGGGAAATGATGCCTCAAACTCACTCCCCTCCCTCCATTTGAGGTCCTGTCCCTTGATGAATCCAACCAGAAGCCAGAAGGCAAAGAAGAATTTTGATTTAGTCTATATGTATCCATTTTCCAGGGCATAGGGGAGGATAGAGACTGGTGAAGAATGGATCTGAAATCACTAACAGGAAGAACATGAACATACATATTATATAGATGCTATAATATGTCTAAGCTATCAAGTTCCTTAAAATCCATTGCACAGTATAATGTACAGTATAATTCAGCTTATTTTGATAGGCCAGTAGTCCAGATTTCTATTAATGGCTATTACTAATTGCTGAAATCAATTATTAAGATTGATTAATCCAATTCCCTTTAGATTTAAGAGAATGGTTAAATATCTGTCTTCAGTTGTTTAATGCTAAGACTGCCTAAAGGTAGAACACTTGGCTCTTTGAATATATTAGTTCTGTATTCCTTTGGTCCTGGATAAGAGAACGGCACATTCTGGAAACTGTTCTGAGTGAGGAAATTACCAAGTGAAAATGTTCTAATGCTAAATCAGGAGACTTCCTAATATAGCTTCCCCTGATATATAAAAAGCTTGGAAGTCATCACAATAGAGGAATAATGCTAGCAAAGAAATGGAAACTCAAATAATCAAAAGAAAGTTTAAGAAATCAAAAATACAGTAACAGAAATGAAGAATGCCTTTGATGGACTTATCGGTAAATAAAACTCACCTGAAGAAAAAATTAGTGAGCTGAATACATGTCAGTGAAAGCATTCTCAACTGAAATGCAAAGAGAATAATAATAATAATAATAATAACAAACCAGAACATTCAAAAATTGTGGGACAATTGCAAAAGATATAACATATGTTAATTAGATTATCAGAGGGAGAAAAAAGAAAAGAGCAGAAAAAAATATTTAATGATGGCTGAGTATTTCCCCAAATTAGAGATATCAAATCACAAATCTGGTTAGCTCAGAGAACACCCAGAAGGATAAATATAAAAACAAATCTATCCCCAGAGTTATCATTCAAATTGCAGGAAACAAAGAGAAAATCTTAGAAGAAACCCAGATACTGAGGGTATTTATGGCCAAAAGACATGTTCTGAAACAAACATGATAAGTAGTTCTTTAGGAAGAGGAAAAATGAGGGTCAGAAACTTGGATCTACATTAAGAAAGGAAGAGGATTGGGTTATAGTCCTTAAAATAATAATAATAATAACACTGTATCCAGGTGATTATAGCATATGGTTAAATGAAATAAATGGTAGAGTATTAGTCTGCTATAAATAAATGCCACCTATTGGGTGGTTTAAACAGCAAACATTTATTTCTCACAGTTCTGGGGGCTGGGAAGTTTAAGAGAAGGGTGGTGGCCCATTGGCTTGGTGAAGGTCTTCTTCCTGGAGTCTAGATGGCTGTATTATCTCTGTGTCTTCACATGGCTGAGAGAGAGAATGTGCTCCGCTTTTTTCTTTCGTTTCTCTTCCCATCATAAAATCATGCCCCACCCTCATGATTCCTTCAAAATGTAATCACCACCCAAAGGCCCTATCTCCAAATACCATCACATTGGAGGTGAGGGGTTCAACATATGAATTTGTGCAAGGGGTGTGGAGGTGGGTACACAATTCAGTCGATAGCAGATAGCAGTGTCATAAGGGATACAAAGGAACCATTAGAAATACTCTGTTATAAGGTACTTGAAATGGTACAGTGTTATTTGAAGATAAAACTGGCTTAATTAAAAATGTACATTATAATAAATCCATGAGCAATAAAATAAAGGTATAATTGATATGCTGGGAGAGTTATAAAATATTATCATGTAAAATGCTCAATTAAAATGAGAGAAGACAAAGAGGGTAAGCAAAAAGGAACAAAACACAAATGCAGGGAATAGAGTAGTTAAAAAAGCTTCATTATTAGTCCAATTATATCAGTAATCACTTCAAATCTGAATGGTCTAGCTACAGTGATAAAAAGACAGATTATCAGAACAGATAAAAAATATCAACTATATCTTGCCTATTTGAATCCCATTTAAATATAAAACTCAGGTGAAAAATAAAAAGAAGCAGAATGTTGTACAATGCCAGCACTTAATGCTATGTGTATGGCAGAAATATAAGAAACAGTCAGAAGCACCTGGGTGGCTCTGTCAGGTAAGCATCAGACTCTTTTTTTTTTCTTTTTTAATATTTATTTATTTGACAGAGAGGGAGAGAAATCATAAGTAGGCAGAGAGGCAGGCAGGGGGGTGGGGAAGCAGGCTCCCTGCTGAGCAGAGAGCCCGATGCGGGACTCAGATCCCAGGACCCTGAGATCATGACCTGAGCTGAAGGTAGAAGCTTAACCCACTGAGCCACCCAGGCGCCCAAGCATCAGACTCTTGATTTCAGCTCAGGTCATGATCTCAGGGTGGTGAGACTGAGTTCTGCACAGGGCTCTGCACTCATCAGGGAGTCTGCTTGAGATTCTATTCCTCCCACACCCCTCTACTCCTTCACTCTCACTCTCTCTCAAATAAATACATCTTTTCTTTGAAAAAAAAAAAAAAAAAGAAGGAATGGAGTCAGATTTACATGCTGTTCCTTTTATAATTGGAAAATCTAGAGAATCAGCATTCACCAAAATTCTTTTTTTTTTTTCATTCACCAAAATTCTGATGGTGAGAAGAAATAGAATAATTTCCAGTTTTAGCATTAATTAAGTCTTAGGGATGGTGATTTCATTACTGCACCTAAAAAGCAAACATCAGAATACATTAGAGTAATTCTTCAGAGTTATCCACAATTCATGTTCAGTGATATTTTAGATCACATTTGTCTTGAAGAATAAAAGAAAGCTAATGTGACGAGCAAAGGGAATAAAATCCTAAATAGGTTGACGACATAATTTCCTCCTCCCTTTGCTCTTTTAAACCTGCTACGTTAGTTGTGAGGCCCTCTCCTTTAAAATTAGTGACTTCCCTTAGATATCAAAAGTAAATTCAGTCTATATGATAAGGAATCACAAAGACATTTATTCTGACTCTTCAAGAAGTATAGTTGGGGAACATCCTAACAGCTGACATGATGTTCTTTCTTATCACACTCCCCTGATTATCATTCTGAAGTGCCACCCACAGATTACTCTTCTCTTTGTCTTGTCAAGAAATGGTGTTGAAAATATGAAAGGTTGCTAAGTGCTTTTGTGGAAATAACAAGGCAAAAATACACTACTTAAAAAATTTCCATGCCATAAAACAAAAGAGCACATCATGTCATGTCTCTCCATTTATATTCTTACAATGCACATCTCGTTAAAATGTACTGAGTTGAAAGGACTCCTTCTTTTAGAGGAAGTAGCACACATATTTTGTACCTTGACTTTAATACACACATAATTTCCTTCAAATAACGTTTTGAGAATTTAGAATATTTTTATATGTCAGACTGAATTTTGGAAAACTGTTTAATCAGGCTGTAAGCACATTGAGTTTTTAAGCACAACTTGAATTTAGGAGGTTAACTACTTTGTAGCTCTTTATAAATTTCTTATAAGGATGAGAGCCTTGGGACGCCTGGGTAGCTCAGTGTGTTAAATCCTCTGCCTTTGGCTCAGGTCATGATCCCAGGGTCCTGGGATCAAGCCCCACATCGGGCTCTCTGGTCAGCAGGGAGCCTGCTTCCTCCTTTCTCTCTCTCTGCCTGCTTCTCTGCCTACTTGTAATCTCTGTCAAATAAATAAATAAAATCTTAAAAAAAAATGATAAGAGCCTTATATGTTCCAAAAGAACATTTCAGATATATAGCATACTTTGTGATTTTCTGTACATGTATTGTTAATATAAAAAGATTCAGAAGACATTCCTGAATCCTTGTGCTCTGTAAGTAAAGGAGAATGATTGCACCAAGAAATTCAGCCTATCTTACTGCAGGCATCCTTATTCCCAGAGTAGAGACAATGTATGGAATAGTTTCCTTACCCATCTGACAGAACTATTTGATAATGAAATAAGCATGTATATACATTGTATATTATAGACATAATAAACATATTCATTCTCTCTATATATTTATATCTTTTATATATGTATATAAGTGTCTTCTATTATTGAAGTAATTCTTATTGCTATAGTGCCTTAATTCTAGCTTTTTAGTGTGTTCTTGACCAAGTACTTCTAGGTAAATACAGCTTGGCTTGCAGAAAGTCCAACAATAACCAGATAAATTTCTGGTTATATTCAGGGAAAATATAAATAAACACACAAGTTAGAATTCTGCATAGTACTGTTTATTTTATGTGTCTACCAGTAGGTTTCCATAGGCAGTTTCATTTCATTTCATTTCATTTCATTTCATTTCATTTCATTTCATTTCTGGGATAAGTGACTTACATCTACACTGTAAACTTTTCTAGAGTCTCAAGGGCCAAAACTGTTAAATGAAAATGGTATGTTATTCAACTGATGATTTTATGAGAGAGCAGCATCTATAAATTTACAAACACTGACAAAGGTTAAAAGCAAGTGAGAAGGGTGCTGCAAGCTTATAGCTAATCATGGTTTGTACCAATAGGGAATTGACAGTCTCAGCTGAGGTTGTGCTGAAACTAACTAAAGGTTGCTGACTCTATTACTAGAATTCAATGTAACTGCTTAGTTTTCTGCTGGAGGCATGAACATTTTTTTTTAAAGATTTTATTTATTTGTTTGACAGAGAGAGATCACAAGTAGGCAGAGAGGCAGGCAGAGAGAGAGGGGGAAGCAGGCTCCCCACTGAGCAGAGAGCCCGATATGGGGCTCGATCCCAGGACCCTGGGATCATGACCCAAGCCCAAGGCAGAGGCTTAACCCACTGAGCCACCCAGGTGGCCTATGAACATTTTATTTTTAAGAAGAGTAACTATCTCGCATAACTCTTTATGTTGGCTATTTGTTTAATTAATACTTTATGAAGCTGTGCCACTCTCTTTACTTACTATGGTTCTATGAGGTATTAATAGGAGAGTGCTCTCTATCATTCCAGACAAGTAAAACCAAAGTCTTGAATATTTAATATTTTATTTGGCTTTGAAAAGTAAACCACCAAAACAAGATAAGTCTGGGACATCTTGTAGTACCAGAAAGCAAAGAAGTACTCAAAAAAAGAGAAGGAAAAATTAAAAAAAAACAAAACAAAAGAATGCAGACATGTCATAGAGACACAGGAGCCAATCTGAAAGAACTCTCAATTGGCAAAGCTGGAAAAATTTAAAAGACAAATATGTATTGAATCATAACCCAAAATATAAATATATGTGTCTACACTGATATTAAAATGATTAAGAATAAGTAAATGAGGGAGAAGTTATAGAAGAATTCTGAATAATATATGTAGCTATTTCACTTTACGAAAATTACAGCTTCAATCTCCCACATCCATTCCCCACTCGCCATGGGCTGGTCTTAGTGACTCAATTCTGTAGACTAGAGTAGGGAACACACACACACACACACACACACACACACACACAGCCAGGTTGGGAAAACCCAGCATAAACTACCTTAAACCAGTGATGAAAATTTACATCTTCAGTGATGTTATGTGGACATCATGTATTCCTGACAGAATGTGACAATAAAAGTATTTCATCCTTGTAATTTCTCCAAATCTATAAACCAGTCTAATCATGTGAAAGGCATTAGGCAAACCCCGACTGGGGGTTTTCTGTGGGTTAGCTGGCCAGTATATCTCAAGATTCTCCAGGTCATGAAGAAGAAGTTAAGGCTAGGAACTATCACAGATGAGAGGGAATGTGAGACATGGCAATAAATGCATTGTGATGCTCCTAATTTGGTACTGGAATAGAAAGATAACATTGATGCAAAAACTGGAGTTTAGTTAATTATAATCTGCAATAGATTGAATGATTACCCACTCAAAATATATGTCCATGTCCTAATCCCTGGAATTTGTGAATGTTACCTTACTTGGAAAAAGTATCTTTGCAGGTATAATTAAGGATCTCCAGATAAGATCATTCTAGACTATCTGGGTGAGTTAAATCCGATGACATGTTCCTTACAAGATAAACACAGAGATGAGAAGGTAGCAATGTGATGATGGAGGTGGAGAGTAGAGCCACAAATCAAGAAATTCCACCAACCACCACAAGCTGGTAGAGGCAAAGAATGAAATCTTCCTCAAAGTCTTCAGAGAAAGTGTGGCCCTGGGAATATCTTGTTTTTATTCTCTGGCCTCCAGAACTGTGGGAGAGTAGGTGTGAGTTGTTTTAAGCTACAGGTTTGTGATAGTTTATTACAGCAGCCTTAGGAAACCAATATATGTACCAACGTCAGTTTCTTGTTTTGAATCATGTACTGTGGCAATGTAAACTGTTAATAAGGGAAACTAGATGAGGGGTAGATAGGAACTCTGTACTATCTTTGCAACTTTTCTGTAAATCTAAAATTACTCCAAAATAAAAAGTTTATTAAAAGAACCCTCATAGTTCAACTCAAAGAAAGATATAAATTCTACTTCTACTTTGTTAGGAGTTAGACTTGATATTTCTTTGAATAATGTGACTACTGTGCCATTAAATATCTTACAAATAAAACCAAACATTTCTAGAAAAGAAATCTTTCAAATGGGAAACATGGGTTTGGCCAATGTCATGTTATATTTGCATATTTGGATTTCATTGTGTTTCAGAGCTAGGGTAATTTTTCTTTGGTTTGTAGTTGATTAAGTTGAGTGGTCTTAACCAGTGCTATAAATGATGTTTAAACAAGTATCACTTGACCTTCAGTAGGCTACATTTACTCTATCCTCTTTCCTTATTCATTGATAACCAGTCAGGATTTAACTAGAGACCCAAATCAATTAGCTTTTCTTATGTCTTCCTTATAACTAAAAACGCTTGACTCAAACTTGCAAGGAGAGCAAAACCCATTGTATGAGTTTCTTTATTTTAATGTAAAAAATGTGAAAATTGTCATTATGATCACCTTACATTGCTCAGACCAAAGAAGAACCATTTGGGCATCATCAACCAGCCTGAGAAATGTCCTGTAAAGTTAAGATTTTTCTTTAAATATATGAACGGCTCCGGGCAGAATTTGAGGATTATTGCTGTATTTCATAAGGAAGTGATGACTTAAGGAAGGTATGGCTAACAGTCCCTCAAGAAAGTCAACCATTTGGTTTCTCTGTGAGTGAACCTTGGTGAACTAAAAAGTTAAAGGGGTGAGTTAAATACCTAGAAACAAGTGCTTAATACTCAGGAAAAAAAGAGAATCCAGTTTTTTTTTTTTTTTAAAGATTTTATTTATTTGACAGAGAGAGAGATCACAAGCAGAGAGAGAGAGAGAGAGAGAGAGAGGAGGAAGCAGGCTCCCTGCCTAGTAGAGAGCCCGATGTGGGACTCGATCCCAGAACCCTGAGATCAGGACCTGAGCTGAAGGCAGAGGCTTAACCCACTGAGCCACCCAGGCAGCCCCGAGAATCCAGTTTTTGACAGCATATTTGTAACTATAAAGCGCCACAGATAGCCTTTCAGCTGTTTTAGAATTATCATTCGTACTTCATTGATTACTTCATTGAAACCTCTGTGGACTCATCATGCTCTCAGCTCCACTTACTGCTTCAATCACAGTAAATTGTGAAATTCCATATAGTGAATGCAACATAACATTTTTTTAAAGAAAGGATTTGGGTGTCTTAAGTAATTAATTCATATCTAATAAAAAAATGACCAGATACAGTTATAACAAAATTTTTGTCAAAATTTTTGTATAATACAAAACTAAAACATTCAAGGCTATAAGTTTTTAGAATAATAAATAGGCTTTTTAATTTAGTAATTATAAAGCAATGATTTTATGGGAGAAAACCTAATAAATAACACCACGATTCATGCTTGAACTATTTTTTTTAAAGTTTTCTTGGTTCAGAAAACTCAAACTAAGCCCTTTTAAGGATGCATCTCCTTGATTTATTATTTGTGAGAATACTAATTTTTAAATCTATAGACTGTCTGATTATTATATAGGTGTATTTGGCCAAAGTACTCTTATTTCCAAATAAAAACCCCTATTTGTGCTTTAAGGGAACAAAGGACTCTCAGAAACAAACAAACAAAACACTCTAAAGTGATCGAGGTTGATAGGGAAAAAAAAAAAAAAAGCCAAATCTGTTATTTTAATTGTTAACCTTTGAAATGTATATAGTAAACCTATGGCTAAGAAAAAAGTTCTCCCATGAAATATTGTGAAATTAAATAAAACATACTGGTGATATACCTCTCCTAGTGGTCACACTCATAGGGCTCACTTACTGTTAATCAGTGACATTTATTGAGTTTACCCACTATTCTCAGAGATCTTCTAGTGGGACCTGAGAGTGGCTTAAAGAGAGAGTATATCACATTTTCACCTTCAGGGTGTCTAAATTCTTCTGTTTTTTCCTTTCCCTCCCCTCCCTTCCTCTTGCCTCCCCTTCCTTTCTTTTCTTCCCCCCTCCCTCCCTTTCTTTCCTTCCCCCTCCCTCTCCCTCCCTCCCTCTCTTCCTTCCTTCCTTTATATTATTTATACTATTGTTACAGGTGCTATTATTTATGTAATGCTCATTATAATGTCCTCATAATCTTCCCAGAAATTGAGACCAGGCTTTCTCAACTTTAGTGCTAATGATGTTCTGGGCCAGATAATTTTTTGTTATGGAGAAATGCCTTATGCATTGTCAGGTGAGGCCATGTGATGGTTAATTTTACGTGTCAACTCAGCTAGGCCATGGCACCCATATATTGACATGTTCTAGATATTTCTATGAATGTGTTTTTCTGTGTGCGAATAACATTTGAATTGGTGGATTTTGAATAAAACACATTGGGTTTGGGTCTCATCCAATCAGGTAGAGACCTCAACAGAATAAATACTGACCTCTCCCTAACAAGAAAGGATTTGGACTTGAACTGTAACTTTTCCCTGAGTATCCAACCTGCCAGCCTACCCTATCATATTTTGGATTTACCAAGCCTTCAAAGTTGTGTGAGCCAATTCCTTTAAATCTCACTTTCTCTCCCTCTTTCTCTTTTTCTTTCTCTTTCTCCATCTCTCTCTCTCTTTAATTCATTCTATTTCTCTAGAGAACCCTGAAAAATCCAGAATTTGGTACTGAGAAATGGAGTGCTGCTATAACAAATAACCAAAATTATAGAAGTGGTTTTGGATCTAGGTGATAGGCAGAAGCTAGCAGACTTTTGGAGTGCCTGTTAGCAAGAGTCTAGATCTCATTCAAGAAGTTGTTGGTAGAAATGTAGACATTAAAGATGTTTCTAGTGAGATCTCAGATGGAAATGAGGAACATGTTATTAAACATTGGAGGAAAGTGGCAAAGGATTTAGCTGAATTGTGTTCTAGTGTTATGTGGAAGGTAGAATTTGTGAATGGATATTTAGCTGAGGAGATTTTTAAGGAAAACATTTTTAAATGGGATCAGTTATTGAACCTTCTGACCTAATGGATCTGATTTGAATGGAATGATTTGATTCAGACCCTTGGTCCCTTTTTCTTTCTTATTTCTGCCTTTTGGAATGAGAATATCTGTCTTAGTTTGTCCACCATTATATTTTGGAAGTCTATTACTTGTCTGTTTTCACAGGATCATAACTGGAGAGAAATTTCTGCCTCAGGATGAATCATATCTTGAGTCACATCCCACTTCATTTGCATGATATTAGATGAGATTTGGAACTTAGAGTTGATGCTAGAATGGGTTAAGAATTTGGGACTGTTTGTGGGGAGGAGAGCATAAAAGAATGAGTTCAAACTTAAATGACCATCAACTTAATATAGATTGCTATTTGCAGAAGTAGTTATATACAAACCTAATGGTAATCATATATAAAAAACCACTAATAAACATGCAAAGGATAAAGAGAAAGAAATCCAAATATATCACTAAAGAAAATCAACAAAGCGAGAAAGGGAGTAACAGAAAAAAGAATCAGAGAAAAATCTTGAGAAACAACCCCAAAGGAAGTAATAAAATGGCAATAAGTACATATCTATCAATAGCTACTGTGAATGTAAATGGGCTAAATGCTCCAATCAAAAGACATAGGTTGTCAGAATGGGTAAAAAAACAAACTTATCTATATGTTGCCTCTAGAGATACATTTGAGACCTAAAGACATCTGCAGATTGAATGCAAGGGGATGGAGAAATATATATTGTACAAATAGATAAGAAAGTCAGAGTAGCAAACAAAATCCAAAAAACCAAAACTCTGAAAAGACCACAAATAATGGAGATTAAATAATATGCTACTAAGCAATGAATGGTCAGCCAGGAAATATAAGAAAAAAAAAGTTCATGGAAGCAAATGAAAATGAAAACACAGTGGTCCAAAGCTTTGGGATGGAAAAAAAGTGGCCCTAAGAGAGAATTATATAGCAATACAGGCCTACTTCAAGAAACAAGAAGAATCTTGATGAAACAACCTAACCTTACACCTAAAGAAGCTAGAAAAAGAATGACAAAGCCTAAAGCCAGAAGAGAGAAGGAAATAACCCAGACTATAGCAGAAATAAATGCTATTGAAACTAAAAAAATAAAAAAAAGAACAGATCAATGAAATCTGTAGTTGATATTTTGAGAAAAGTAATAAAATTGATAAACCTCTACCAAGAGTTATCAAAAAGAAAACATAAGGGACCCAAATAAATAAAATCATGAATTAGGAGAAATATAAAAAATTATGAGATTATTATGAAAAGCTATATCAACAAATTGGACAACCTTAAAGAAATAGATAAATTCCTAGAAACATAAATGCACCAAAACTGAAATAGGAAGAAATAGAAAACGTGAACAGACCAATAACCAGCAGTAATAGAAAATCTCCCAACAAACAAAAGTCCAGGACCAGATGGCTTCACAGACAAATTTTACCAAACATTTAAAAAAGAGTTAAAACCTTTTCTTCTCAAACTATTCTAAAAAAATAGAAAAAGGAAGAAAACTTCAAATTTCATTCCAGAAGATCAGCATTAGCCTACAAAATACTAACAAACCAAACCCAACAATACATTAAAAAAAATCATTCACTGCAATCAAGAGGGATTTATAATTGGGTTTCAAGAGTGGTTCAGTATTCACAAATCAATCAATGTGATAATCACATTAATAAAAGAAAGGATAATCCCTCTGCAACAAGCCTGGCTACACTCTCACTTGCTCCCTTTCTCTTGCCATCTTGGTTTCATGTTTCCTGCACACAATGCCAGCTGAACCCACAGAAACCACCCCTGGTAAAAATCAGGAGTTACCATAGCCCCAGACTGAGACTGGGTCTGGAATAGAATCCAATGCTGATGAATCAAAACTTGAGGAACAAGATTCCACACTGGCAACCACATAAGCCCAGCTGGCAGCAGCAGCTGAAATTAATAAAGAACGAGTCAGTAAAGCAAAACAGAACCAGAGTGAAAAGAAGTTATGGAAATGGGTCTACAACAGGTTAAAGGAGTCACTAGAGTCACTATCTGGAAGTCTAAGAATATCCCACCACAAAACCAGATGTCTGCAAGGGCCCAGTTTCAGATACCTACATAGTTTTTGAGGAAGCCAAGATCAAGGATTTGTCTCAGCTGGCACAACTACCTGCTGATGAGAAATTCAAAGTTGCAGGTGAAGCTGTCTCAAACATGCAGGAAAACACACAGACTCCAACTGTACTGGAGAAGAATGAGGAGGAAGAGGTTGAGGAAACATATGCAGAGGTTAAGGACAGAGAATTGGTCATGTCACAAGCAAAAGTGTCAGAAGCAAAGGCATCTGGGTCCTGAAGAACAACAGGGATGACACTGTAAATGTTATTATAGAATTAACAGTGTATCCACCTGAAAATAAGGACCATTTTTTTTTTTTTGGTGTTTCAAAAGAATAATTGCAGCTTCGTTTGAAATCTTTATTGTTTCTACATTAATAAAGTTATGTCTTCTTATAGGATAAAAAATGAATTGATCAACAGAGAGATAGATAAGAGGATAAGAACCATATGATCATTTCAATAAATGCAGAAAAAGCATTTGGCAAAATACAACATTGATTCATGATAAAAGTCCTCAACACTGTATGTTTAGAGGGAACATACCTCAACATAATAAAGGCCCACAGCTAATATCCTTATTGGGAAAAACTGAGAGCTTTTCCTCTATGGCCAGGAATGAAGGGGGATGTCCATCTTCACCACTTTTATTCTACATAGTACTAGAAGTCTTAGCTATAGCAGTAAGACAAAAAGAAATAAAAGGAAACCAGATTGGCAAGAAAGGAGTAAAACTTTCACTATTTGCAGATGGCGTGATACTATATATGGAAAACCAGAAAGACACCACCAAAAAACTGCTAGAACTGATATACAAATTCAGTAAAGTCACAGGATACAAAATCGATATATAGAAATCTGTTGCATATCTATACACCAACAAAGACACAGCAGGAAGAGGAACAGAAAACAACTCCATTTATGGCTAGTTGTACCCAAACCAATAAGATACCTAGGAATAAACCTAATCAAAGAAGTGAAGGACTCCTTTGCTGTGCAGAAGCTTTTGGTCTTGATGAAGTCCCAAAAGTTCATTTTCGCTTTTGTTTCCTTTGCCTTTGGAGAAGTGTCTTGAAAGAAGTAAGCTGTGGCCGATGTTGAAGAAGTTACTGCCTATGTTCTCCTCCAAGATTTTGATAGATTCCTGCTTCACGTTGAGGTCTTTTATCCATTTTGAGTTTATCTTTGTGTATGGTGTAAGAGAATGGTCAAGTTTCATTCTTCTACACATAGTTGTCCAATTTTCCCAGCACCATTTATTGAAGAGACTGTCTTTTTTCCACTGGCTATTTTTTCCTGCTTTGTCAAAGATTATTTGACTATAGAGTTGTGGGTCTGTATCTGAACTTTCTACTCTGTTCCACTGGTCTATGTGTCTGTTTTTGTGCCAGTACCATGCTGTCTTGGTGATCACAGCTTTGTAGTAAAGCTTGAAATCAGGCAACGTGATGCTCCCAGTTTTGTATATCTTTTTCACCATTTCCTTAGCAATTCGGGGTCTCATCTGATTCCATAAAAATTTTAAGATTGTTTGTTCCAGCACTTTGAAAAATACTAGTTTAATTTTGATCAGGATGGCATTGAAAGTATAGATTGCTCTAGGCAGTAGAGACATTTTAACAATGTTTATTATTCTGATCAATGAGTATGGAATGCTTTTCCATTTTTTTGTGTCTTCTTCAGTTTCTTTTATGAGTGTCTGTAGTTCCTTAAGTACAGATCCTTTACCTCTTTGGTTAGGTTTAATCCCAGATATCTTAGTTCTTGGTGCTATAGTATATGGAATTGATTCCTAATTTCCCTTTCTATATTTTCATTATTAGTGTATAAGAAAACAACTGACTTCTATGCATTGATTTTGTATCCAGCCACATTACTGATAAAGAAGATATGGTCCATATATACAATGGAATATTATGCCTTCACCAGAAAGGATGAATACCCAACTTTTGTATCAACATGGATGGGACTGGAGGAGATTATGCTGAGTGAAATAAGTCAAGCAGAGAGAGTCAATTATGTGGTTTCATTTACTTGTGGAGCATAAGGAACAACATGGAGGGCATTAAGAGAAGGAAAGGAAAAGTGAATTGGGGGAGATCAGAGGGGGAGACAATCATGAGGGACTGTGGACTCTGAGAAACAAACTGAGGGTTTTGGAGGGAAGGGGGTGGGGGATTAGGTGAGCCTGATGATGGGTTTTAAGGAGGGCACGTATTGCATAGAGCACTGGGTGTGCTGCATAAACAATGAATCTTGGAACACTGAAAAAATAAAATTAAGTTTAAAAAACGTGAAAGACTCTGAAAACTATAAAACACTGATGAAATAGATGACACAAAGAAATGGAAAGATATCCTGTGCTCATGAGTTGGAAGAAAAAATCTCGTTAAAATATTTATACTACCGAAAGCAATCTATACATTTAATGCAATCCTTATCAAAATACCACTAGCATTTTTCCCAGAACTAGAACAAGTATTCCTACAATGTGCATGGAACCACAAAAGACTGTGAATAACAAAGCAACCTTGAAAAAGAAGAGCAAAGCTGGAGACATCAGAATTCTGGACTTCAAGTTATATTACAAAGCTGTAGTGATGCGGCACCTGGGTGGCTCAGTCAGTTAAGCATCTGCCTTCAGCTCAGGTCATGATCCCAGGGTCTGGTATAAACCACTGCATCAGGCTCTCTGCTTAGTGGGGAGTTTGCTTCTCCCTCTGCTTCTGTCCCACTTATGTTCTCTTTCTCTCTCAGTCTCTCTCAAGTAATTAAATAAACTCTTTTAACAACAACAACAACAACAACAAAAACCAACAAAGCTGTAATCATCAAAAGAGAATGATACTGGCAGGAAAATAGACAATAGATCAGTGGAACAGACTAGAAAACCCAGAAATGAACATATAACTGTATGGTCAAATTAATCTTCAACAAAACAGGAAAGACGGCCTGTTGGAAAAAAGACTGTCTCTTCAACAAATGGTGTTGGGAAAACTGGACAGCTACATGAAAAAGAATGAAACTGGATTACTTTCTTCACCATACACAAAAATAAATTCAAACTGGATTAAAGACCTAAATGTGTGTCCTGAAACCATAAAAATCCTAAAGAGGGGCACCTGGGTGGCTCAGTGGGTTAAAGCCTCTGCCTTCGGCTCAGGTCATAATCTCAGGGTCCTGGGATCGAGCCCCACATCGGGCTCTCTGCTCAGCAGGGAGCCTGCTTCCCCCTCTCTCTCTCTGCCTGCCTCTCTGCCTACTTGTGATTTCTGTCTGTCAAATAAATAAATATTTAAAAAAAATAATTTGGGCTGTTCAGGTGGGGTGAATATATTTTGCTTGTGAGAAGGACATCAATTCTAGGGTATCTAGAGGGCAGAGTGTTGTGAAATGAATTGTTTTCCCTCTAAATCCATATGTGCAAGCCCTAACCCTTAGTATTCTGACTGTGTTTGGTGATAGAGACTTCAAAGGGTTAATTACATTGCCATAAGTTCATTTAGGTGAGCATGAATCATTCTGACCCATATGCTGGGTCAGAATCAGGACACCCAGAAAGACATGGGGGTTTGTACACACAGACTACACAGGCCAAGTGAGTACATAGCAAGAAAGCTACCATCTGTAAGCCAAGGAGAGACCTCAGGAGGAACCAAACCTTGAAGGCATCTTTTTTTTTTTTTTAAGATTTTATTTATTTATTTGACACAGAGAGAGAGATCACAAGTAGGCAGAGAGGCAGACAGAGAGAGGGGGAAGCAGTCTCCCCGCTGAGCAGAGAGCCCGATGTGGGGCTCGATCCCAGGACTCTGGGATCATGACCCGAGCCGAAGGCAGGGGCCTAACCCACTGAGCCACCCAGGCGCCCCCCTTGAAGGCATCTTGTTGTTGGACATATAGCCTACTGAGCTGTGAGAAAATAAGTTTGTGTTAGTTTGTGTTCTTTAGGTCATTCAATCTGTGGTATGCGAGTTGGGGAGTCTTAACAAATACAGGTGGCATCTCCGTCACGTGCCCACCATATTCTAATAGCATCTCTCCCCTCATCCCATCTCTACTCCCCTACTTGTGACAAAAAAATGTCTTCAGATATTGTCAAAGATTTTTTGAGGGACAGAATTGTCCCACATTGAGAACCATAGCTCTAATCATAAACAATAACAAGAAATAATAGTATAGATTACTCATCTTTGCAACCTGTGATTTGAACATTGTCCTCTCCATATATCTTTCAAACCCACTGCCTGCTCCTTCAAATGGTTAACTGCAGGTTCTTCCTAAGGTTCTTTCTGCTGCTTTCTTTTCTCTTTTTCTACATTTTTCCTTAATATTCTCATCCTTTAAAAAAAAGTGCTACTTCTAAATAAATAGCTAGAGCTCACATGTAATCTCTCTTGTACTGGCATCTTTCTTGATCCCCAGATGTGAATTTCCATGTCCCAATTTTCCAAACAGTTCTTGAAATTTCCCCCTGAATATTTTACATCTACTGCAAATTCAACATATCTAAGCTGATTACGCATCTTCCCCAAAACTGTCTCTACTATAGTCTCTATTTGGTTATATAGTTCACTTTAGTTGAATTCAAAAACTGTTTTTTTTCCTCCTCTCTCTCTGCCTGCCTCTCCGCTTACTTGTGATTTCTCTCTGTCAAATAAATAAATAAAATCTTTAAAAAACAAAACAAAACTGTTTTTTGCATACCTCAAGATTTTGTGATTTGGTACAGAGAAAATCACTTAAATAGATTTAATGTAATGTGATAAGCACAATGATAAAAAAATATGCGGAAATCTCTATGGGACTTCAGAGAAGGAACCTTGTATCTTGTCTGGGATGTCAGGAAAAGCTTCCTAGAGAAGGTAAGAAATGAGCTATGTCTTAAAGGAGAAGCTCAAGTTAGATAAGGAAGAGAAAATGCGAAGGTATTTTAGGCAGGTTAAATAGTATATGTAATAACAATAGGTGGAGAGGATAACAGAAAATGTCCAGTTCGTTTTTTGTTAATTGAAGTCAGGCAAAGGTGAACATGTCTTGTATGTAAATAATTATGTGCGTCTGTATATCCTTTAAGAAATTTCTAAATCTTGGGGTGCCTGGGTGGCTCAGTCATTAAGCATCTGCCTTCGACTCAGGTTATGATCCCAGGGTTCTGGGATCCAGCCCCACATTGGGCTCCCTGCTCAGCGGGAAGCCTGCTTCTCTCTCTTCCACTTCCTCTGCTTGTGCTTCCTCTCTTGCTGTGTCTCTCTCTGTCAAATAAATAAATAAAAATCTTAAAGAGAAATTTCTAAATCTTAATTTATTGGTTCAAAAACTATGAACAGTATGGGGTGCATGACTGGCTCAGCTGGTAGAGCAAGCAACTGTTAATCTCAGTGCTGTGAGTTCAAGCCCCATGTTGGGTGTGGAGCCTACTTAGAATTAAAAAAAAATACATATATATGTGTATGTATGTGTATATATATACATATATAATATATATGTGTGTATATATATATATATATATATATATATATATATTCAAAAGAAAACAGAACTACAAACAGTTCATAGGCCAAATTTTCTTCCACAATAATTTTCCTTTCCTATCTTGATGAGCGAGAATACCAATTTCCCATACCCTCACTAACACAGAATATTACTAACTTCTTCCATTGCTTTTAAAACTATTGTTGTTAAGCTTAAAAGGTGCTGGTATTATTTTTAATGAAATTGTTCTGATCAAGTTCTCAAAAAACTCCCATATTAATAAATCCAGAGGTAGATTCTCTAAGCCAGTCACAAGTTGTGGCTCTGCCTGAAGAGTATCATCTATACCAGGTTCTGTGTTGTCTGCACAATGGAGAGGCCCCTTTGGTCTTCTGAATATCTGTTGGCTGTATGTTTTTGTGCATACCTAACCTACTAATTGCATCTGCCTGCAATTTTGGCCAATCTTCAGAATTTGCAAGGATTCTGAGTGGTATACTTTCTGACTGCACCAGGGGCAATAGTATTTCCAACCCCACTTGCTGGGGATGGTAGGTATGGTTTTAAGAGGTTCAGTATGGAGTTCCCAAAATGCTGAGCTTTCTCATTGGGGCAGGAGAAAGATCTAATTTTCTAACTTGTTTTATTTTTAATGTTTGTGTTACATTTAGCAGGTATTGATTGATTGATTGTACCTGGCTTGCATTCTTTATTGTTTACCAGCCCAGATAACCATTGTACTCAATTTTTATGTCTGTCTTATCATTTCCTTCAGATCCTAGGGGCAGAGTTGAATGCTTTTCTTTGATTTCCATATAGAAAAGAATTAACATGTACTTTTTAATTCTGAACTTCTGTAGTATTTAAACACCCAAATATGTCTCTAATCTCCCTTGGTTCTAACTCTAGCTTTTTCATGTCTTCTCAGATTCCAGGAGGTACCATATCTAACTTTAACCCATCTATCCTAAGCCTTGCACTGAATCTTCTCTCAATGAATATTTAAAATATATTCTTAAAAATGAACAGTGTTTCCCCTTAGTGACTAGTACTTTGGTAAAACATTATATTAATTCTCTAATTCTGATAGAAATTCTGCAGGGTAAACATTATTTCCATGTTTTGTCATTGAGGTAATTGAGACTTAAGATACTTGAACAACATATCCAAATTATGGTAAATATATGCCAAATTTGATTTTTAAATCAGTCAAACCAGTGTTTCCTCTTCTTGATGGTCTAAGCATTCTTGACATGATAGATCTTGAAGTCACTTAAAGCTTGAAAAATAAAATTTTAAAAATACATTAAGATATTTCAGAACTTGGGCTATCAGCTGAATGTAAAATATTTCATTTTTGTGTGCAGATAAATTCTTCTTTGGTGGAGTATTATGCTTTTGACATTGATTTGTCTACAAGAGGCAATTTAGCAGAATAATTAAGATCTCTTTGACATTGTCCAGGTATCTATTTTTCTGTTGTACCTCATGTTCATTCAAAAAAAGGAGAAATAAATTTGTCCAACTATATTAGCTTCAAGATAGTTAGTCATGCCAAAATCTGTAATTTCTACTTCAGGAAAAACATCAGACTATCATATCAGAAAAAGTAACCTGATATACTAAGTGGAGTTGGAAAGAGAAGCCAATGAGCATAATAGCTAACACCACAAATTTCAATTTAACTTTCTTTTATCCCTAAAGACTATGGCAAGGGGACAGTCCCAGAGTCACTATTTGTACATGATAGGGACTTGCCCAGTCTAGAAATCTTTGTTCTTGCTCTGGCTCTGCCCTTTTATTCTCAGGTCTTACATCATCAGTTGGGAATAATAATCAGTAGTAATACTTAATAAGGTAATTTTATAAGCATCAAACTCTACTAGTTATTTCAACCAAGCTCAGCTCCAAGAAGACTCAGTCTTAATATTAGGGGAGAAATCAGGGTCCCTTCCCCACCCACCGCCAAGCTTGCCAGAGTTTTAGGAGGCCCATTTCCCTGCAACTCAAGGGAAATTTGATTAATTGTTTTTTTTGTTTTTAATAACTTGGGCATTGCCTTAGAAAATTGAAGGCAGAGATCCCATTATTTCCCATTTCTTCATTCTGTAGGATAAAAGATATCTCAAGATTAAATTTGCTGGGATGTGTATGTGCTATGAGAGGGGTCTAGAGTTGGACACCTGAGGAATTTTTGACTCACTATTATAGTCCTGGTGGTAATTTTATATTTCTTTAAAGGTATATCTGAAGCACAGAATTTTATATTAATAAGAAAATATAACTAAAGCAACTATTTGCATAAATGCCATCTTCAATTTTTTTTATTAATGTGCATTTCAATTGTTTTTAAGAATAGAAGTTAGCTTATAAAGGAAAGTACAAAGAGAAGAGAGGGTCAATTCGTGAGTCATGAATAGTGACAAGTGAAATTATATGGAGAAAGGAAATCAATTATGCCAAATGAAAAAGGGCAAAGGAGGAGTTGAAATAAATGAATCATTACCCACAAGAATCCAATTTCTCCACATTTATGAGCTAGAATCTGAAAAAGGTCTTAATGTACTACCAATAATGAAATATTATCAATAGATTTCTAACCAACTTCAGAGACAATGACTTGTAACTGCTCAGGGTTTGTGCTTTGCTTTGCTTTGCTGGGAAAGAGGGTGTGAAGTTCTATCCTCATAATTTTCAAAATCTTCATAATTTTACTTTTACTTTTTCTCTTCATTTATGTTTATGAAACTTAACTGAATAGAATTCAGTTCTGTAAATTTTATTTGTATGTATCAAACATATAACTATGCAAAGTAGTAGCACAACTCTAATTTGAGTTAAGAGATTGCATTTGAGTCAGAGCATCGCTTCTGATGATCTATACCCCTGGGAGATAAATTCCTCTTCTTGGTTCTCCTTTTCACTTCCAGAAACTGAAGCTGAGATCAGCTTCCCTTTCATATTTGTTGCAACTAAAATTCTGTGAGGCAGGAAATGATAGTTAATTCCTCTATTGACTATATGGAAGAATATTACTATTTCCTTAAAAAAATGTGTTATCTGTTACCTATTAGAAATGTGAGGGGAAATTAAATAGAGGATCCAGAAACTTTCCAAAGAAACTACTGGTGTAAAATTTACCCCTGCTTTTAGAAATCTAAACTAAATTCAAAGATTTGCCTTTTGTAATATAACTTACTCTGTTTGTATTAATCAAGGCTCTCAGGAGAAACAGAACTAATAGGGTGTATATATATATATATGCACACACAAATAATAGTAATAAAGCAAAGGACTTATTTAAAGGATTGGCTTATAAGATTATGGAGGCTGACAAGTCCCACAATCTGCAGGATGAATCAGCAAGCTGGAGACAGAGGAAAGCCAATGGTGTGACTGTAGTCTGAAGGTTGGCAGGCTAGAGACCCAGAAGACCTGATGTTTTAGTTAGAAGTGGTAGTGAGGAAAAAGCTGATGCCCCTGTTCAAAGGCCATCAGCAAAGAGAATTTGCTCTTACACTGGGGAGTGTCAGCTTTTTTGTTTTATTGAGGCCTTTAACTGATTAGATGAGGCTCACCCACATTGTGGAGGGCAATCTGCTTTACTCGGTCTACCAATTCAGATGTCCGTCTTATCCAAAAACATCCCATAGAAACACCGAGAATAATATTTGATCAAATACCTGTCACCTGTACCCCATTAAGCTGACACACAAAATATATGATCATACTATCCAAAGAGTCATAGCTGTTGTGTTTTGTGTTCTGATTTTATTTTGTGGTACAGGTGATTTACATTTGGCAGAGAGGCCAGTGTGCTATTTCTTAGATTCCTATAGAATTCAGAATTGGCACTTTGCCATCAGAAATGCCTAATGCCATTACACATATGTGTTTTTGGTTAAATTAGTTAATGAGATCCTATTTTCTTGGAAGGGTTTCTGTTCCTTAGAGAAGTGAAGTATGCTCTCTGAGAAATTATTTGCTTACCCACAACACAATAGGATTTTCCTATTGTTACAATCATGATATAGAAAGAATTGTAGACATTAAATAATATGGTCATGTCTATACAACAGCAAATAATTCAGCTGGAAATAAAATGATACATGAGGAATGGGAGGCTCTTTATTACAGATCTTTTTAAGTGACTCCTTTCAGAATGAAAGGATGAGGGAAATCAAAATGAAAGATAAGTATCAAAATGATGGTATTAAAAAAGAAAAGGGATAGGAAAGGAATTTTTTGAAAAGGAAGAAACTAAAAAATTAAGGTCTACTTGTCTGTGTAAAATGTTCCTGACATTTCTCTTTAGAGCAGGGTTTTATTGCTCTGCACTGAGGAATAGGAGATGGCTTACAGTGGGCACTCTGGTCACCTGAAGCCTGACTACTAAGGATTAAAGGTGGTTTTTCTGAATGATCTTTCCTTTATCCCTCCCTCTTCTAGAATCTTATCTTCCTATGGACCCTACCCCTGCATATTTCATTCAGTTATCTTCTATTTTCCATTCAAGGGTTAGACCATTAAAAAAGAATAACAGATTATAGAGGTAAGAAGGAGGAGTAAGACTGCCTCTAAGTGAAGAAATTGAATATTCCCTTTCCCCAGAGATACTTCCCAAGGATAAAGGATTAAATTCTAGCTCACGTTTCTTTAAAAGAAAGAAAAAAAATGATAAAAGGGTTCTTTTAAAAATTTAATTCAGGCAAGTATGATCTCTGAATCTCAATAAATCCCGCAGTCTGCATTAGGATTCAGGAACTTTCTGGTTAACAGACATCCCTTGCTAATATAAGAAAACATGCCTTAGACTTAAGGGATTTATGTACATATAAAGCAATATTTATTTACACATAAATGTATACTTCCTTATGTAGTACAAGTCATATATTTACAGACTTTTCTTGGGTCTGACATAAAACCTAGATTCACTGTCAAAACAGCTAAGAAAATCCTGGGAAAGAAGGGGAGGGAAAGTGAGAGATTTAGTATTTATTAGTTAGTGGTGCTCTGAGGGTAATGGTGATTCTGCCTGGCTGTCCCCAGCTAGCCCTTTATAAGCTCTGGAATGCAGAAGGTAAACTTTCCTTAAAATTCTGCTGCACCCTTGGGGCACCTGGGTGGCTCAGTTGGTTAAGCATCTGCCTTTGGCTCAGGTTATGATCTCAGGGTCCTGGAATCGAACCCCATGTCCAGCTCTCTGCTCAGCTGGGAGTCTGCTTCTCCGTCTCACTCTTCCTCTGTGTTCTCCCTCTCTCTTAAATAAATAAAATCTTTTAAATTCTACTGCACCCAAGAGCAGATAACTTTAAATAATATTGGTTATATCTTAGTGAGAATTATAATGATCCAGAATAAGGACTAAAAAATCTAAAGGAAGATTGGGTGGGCACTAAAGTAAATTCTACTGATGTCTTGATGTTGTCTGTTTGTATTAAACAAATATTTGTTGATAGTCTACTATGTTTCAGGCACAACTCTAGCTAGTGAACAAGAGATCTGCTTTCATGGGCTAATATGTGTTCTTGGTAGTGGGGAAACAGTAAATATATATATATATATATATATTTATATATATGAAGAGAGAGATTATCAAGTAGTGATACCAACAGAATGATAAGTGGAGCTATAGATCATTGTCAGGAAAGAGTTCACTAAGTGAATTTGGGACTGATGTTTGAAGGATCAGAAATGGCAGGCAGATAAGAGACTCTTACTCTTGTGAAACAAACTGAAGGTTGCTGGGGTGGGGGAGGGATAGGGAGGCTGGGTTATGGACACTGTGGTGGGTATGTGCTATTGTGAGTGCTGTGACTGTGTAAGCCTGATAGTTCACAGACATGTACCCCCGGGGCAAATAATACATTATATGTTAATTTTTTAAAAATGGCATGTAGAGCTCACACCAGACACTTGCCTCATTTCATCCAGTCTGCTGGATCTTACAGTGAGGTTTAAATTTCAGGAAGTATTAGATTAGATAAAATTAAAAGATCACTAAGTTGTGTAAAATTCTAAGATGAAGGTAGCCCTTGCTTTTTTGGGTGGGTAGGGGCAGAAATACTAAAAATACGTGTGTTTTCAGTGACAGAATAATCATAACTTTATTGAACTCTTA
This sequence comes from Enhydra lutris kenyoni, assembly GCF_002288905.1. Lineage (NCBI taxonomy): Eukaryota > Metazoa > Chordata > Mammalia > Carnivora > Mustelidae > Enhydra > Enhydra lutris. The sequence goes on from NW_019154095.1 coordinate 25,192,955, forward strand.
CTCTATCCCAGGTACTGTCCGTTATTTTGTTTCTCACAACCATCCAATGGGTTAGGGCCTATTGGGGGAACGCTGGCACCTCTCATTCCTCTAATTTCAAAATTTTGGTACAGAGCATTTCTATAGTAGGAAATGTCTTTACATGGCCTTCAGTCTGTCTGTAAGGTTCTATAATTTATCATCTGTCACCTGTATTCTGAAATAAAAGCTCATGAAAGAGTTTTTACTCTTCCATAATGCTTTCTGGTAGTTTCTATTTGAGTCTATTCTATTTCATGTGTTTTAATAAATACTGGTCAGTAGTAATTAAATTGATTTACATCTCAATTTTTTCCAGGTTTACTAAGGTCTCATCGACAAATAATGTTGTAAGCTATTTGAAGTGTACAACATGGGGACACCTGGGTGGCTCAATCGGTTAAGGCTCTGACTCTTGGTTTTGGCTGAGGTCATGATCTCAGGATTGTGGGATCGAGCCCAGTGTCTGGCTTCTCTCTCAGGAGGGAGTCTGCTTGAGCATCTCTTCATCTCTCCCTCTCCCTCTGCCCCTCCCCTGCTCATGCACTCTTATTCTCTCTCTCTCAAATAAATAAATAAACCTTTAAAAAATTAAAAAATATATAGCGTCCAACATGATGATTTGATATGCATACATATTATGAAAGGATTTCCCCAGAGTCTGGTTCATTAATACATCTATCACCTCACATATTTGCTGCATATTTTATTCATCTGTCCATCCATCCATCCATCCCCCATTCATTTATTGGTGAGATCCTTTAAATTCTACTCTTAGCACATTTCAGTTATGCAATACTATACTATTAGTTATAGTCACTATGTAATCATTAGATCGTCAGATCTTATTTATTATTCATGTCATAACTGAAGGCTTGTACCTTTTTTTTTTTACCAATTTTTTCCTAGTCCCCTTATTCTGAAGCCCCCAGCAGCTGTTTTTCTACTATCTATGATTTTCACTTTATTTTGAACTTAAGGAAATCTGCATATAAATAAGATATAAGTAATACCATGTAGTCAATATTTATCTTTCTCTGTCTGGCTTATTTCATTCAGCATAAATACCCTGAAGCTTCATCCATGTTGTTACAAATTATTTTTTCTTTTTTCAGACTGAATGATACTTCATTGTATATATAGGCGTATGTGTGGATATATATATATATGTAACATATATATACTTGTCTGTGTATATATACATGCATGCATATACTCACATCTTTTAAATCATCCTTTGGATATATATCAAGAAATGGAATTGTTGGATCATCTTATAGTTCTATTTTAAAAATTTTAACCTTCATACCATTTTCTTTAGTGACTCTATCAGTTAACATTACTGCTACGAGTCACAAGGGTTTCCTTTTCTCCACATCCTCACCACTAGTTGCTCTCTTGTCTTTTTAATAATAGACATCCTAGTAGGTGTGAGGTGATAACGTCCTTATAATTGTGATTTGCATTTCTCTGATGATTAATGATGTTAAGCACCTTTTCATGTGTCTGTTGGTCATTCCTATATCTTCTTTGGGAAAATGTCCATTTAGTTTCTTTTTTAAAGATTTTAAATTTAAATTCAATTTAATTAACAAATAGTATATTATTAGTTTCAGAGGTAGAATTTAGTGATTCATCAGTTGCATATAATACTCAGTGATCATTTAATCAAGTGCAGTCCTTAGTGTCCATCACCCAGGTATCCCATCCCTCCTTCACCCCTCCAGCAACCCTCAGTTTGTTTCCTATAGTTAAGAGTCTCTAATGGTTTGTCTCCCTCTCAGTTTTCATCTTATTTTATTTTTCTTTCCCTTCCCCTATCTTAATCTATTTTGTCTCTTAAATTCAACATATGAGTAAGATCATGTGGAATGTCTTTCTCTGACTTATTTCACTTAGCATAATGATGGAACCCTCTAGTTCCATCCATGTCATTGCAAATGACAAGATTTCATTCTTTTTGATGGTTGAGTAATATTTTATCATATATATGCGTATATATATACATGTACATATGCCACATCTTCTTTCTTCATCTGTTGATGGACATCTGGGCTTTTTCTATAGTTTGGCTATTGTGGACATTACTGCTATAAACATTGGGGTGCAAGTGCCCCTTTGGATCACTACATTTGTATCTTGGGGTAAAAACATAGTGGTGCAATTGCTGGGTCTTAGGTAACTCTATTTTTAACTTCCTGAGGAACCTCCACACTGTTTTTCAGAGTGGCTGCACCAGCTTGCATTCCCACCAAGAGTGTAGGAGGGTTCCTCTTTCTCTGCATCCTCACCAATATCTGTCATTTCTTGACTTGTTAATTACCAGTGTGAGATGGTATCTCATTATAGTTTTGATTTGTATTTCCCTGATTATGAGTGATGTTGAGCATTTTTTCATGTGTCTGTTGGCTATTTGTATGTCTTATTTGGAGAAATATCTGTTCATGTGTTCTGCCCACTTCTTGATTATTTTTGGTTTTGGGTGTTGATTTGGTAAGTTCTTTATATATTTCTTTGTTTTTTATTACTTAATATTCTCCCATTGGTATCTAAGTATGTATGATATTTGGTTCTCAAACATTCAAAAAAAGATTGCCAGTGATCCAAACATCAGTCTGTTGTCTGTTAGTGAGTTAAAGTCTGTCAGTGAGTTAAAGCACACTAAATTATATCAGGGAGTACTAAGTTAGTTACTAAAGTAAACATTCTGATTTCCTTTGATCAGTCAGATGATTTTGAAAAATGAACTCCAGAGAGTGTGTTTCCATGTGGATAGCTTTTTAAAAAAATTATTGCCTTAATGCACATTCGGAAACACATATTTAAGCTTCCAAATAGCAAAATATTGATATTCTTACAAAGTATTAATAAGGTTTTATGTTAAATGTAAAATTACAAAAATGTAATTCTTATCTAAAATTGTTTATGCTTTTATGATTAGAGGGTACAAAGAATTTCATTGTACGTGTAGATTAATTTTACTCACTGCATATCCTTTTCATTTATTCATTTCTTTCCTTTCTCCCAGTAAACACTCCCAGCCCCTTGTGAACTTACCAGGTGATTCATGGGTTACTACATTGCTTGTAGCACATTACTTAATTAATACTAATATTAAAAAAAAAGAACTGTACCTTGCTAAAATGTGTCATGGTAAAATCTACTTGCCTGCTCTTTGAGATGACCCTCAGTTGTGGGGTAAAAGTCATATAATGACATGATGTAGTGGTCTGTGGGTTACTCCGGTGTCAATGGGCTGTGGCTAGCCTATTCAGCCTCAAGGCAAGAGATGCACAATGGCATGCTTAATGTTGAAAATCATGAAGTTCTTGAATAGACTCTCAAGGTAATAACATTGATCCCTCAACACAATAACATTCATTTTTGTTCTCTAGTTGTCATACTGAGTAGTCGGGAATTATTTGTTGTTCCATGAAAATTTAATTTAGAATGTTCACTTCTGCCTGGCTCTTTTACAGTGTTTATGTTAAGGATTTTATCCAGTGTTTATTTTAGAATGAATTCCTGGTGATAAGTCATTAGCATATATCTATGAAAATAAAAAACATAGCATATCTAGTAGTTCGGTTTATTATGCTTTGTTCATGAGTGAAATAAGTTTAATACTGTCATACTTTAAATTGACCACTATTACTAAAAGACCAAGCATTATTAGAATTAACTACAGTTGTATGATGTCTTGGAATTGGCAAATATTTTTCTGTGGATTGTATCAGTTGTTCCTGTAGCATCCCATGAAATATCGATCTTACAAAAATGATAAATGACTTACAAAAATGATAAATCAGTTATTTGTCAGTGCCTTATTAGTGGTTTCTCACCACTAACTTATTGGTTATTTACTACCATTATTTATATACATTCTAGGCTTAAAAACATTAAATCCGTCTCCCAAAACCTTTTGTCTAGTAAGTGGCAGATATAGAACTTGAACTCCAGTCTATCTGATTTCAAAACTATGCTCTGAACCAAAATTCCAAAATTACTTTATTTAATTGTACTGAAAGAAGACTTCTTTGTGGGATGAGTAAATTTGAATGTTTAAGGAAGTGTAATGTTGGAGAAAAAAATAGTCTGTATTGCTTTAAAGGTAAGATCTCAACAGGATCAATGAGGTTGAAAGTGAAGCAAGTTTCAACTCAGTGTAAGATAGAATATTCTAATAACCAGTGCTTGTCAACAATAAATCAGGTTGTTTTTTTCCTCAATATTTTTTATGGTGATGAAATACACTTAAAATTTACCATCTTAGCCATTTTTAAGTATATAGTTCAGTGGTATTAGGTACAGTCATAATATTTTACAACCATCACCACCTTCAACCGTTCTCATCTTGTAAAACCAAAACTTAATACCATTAAACAATAATACCCCATTTCCCTTTTCCCCCAATGCCACTTCCTGACTGCGCATGGGACAAGAATGAAGCACAAACTAGTCAGCTGCAAGAGAAAGGGAGCAGGGGTCGACAGTAAGAAAGACTGTCGCCCCGAACAACCCTCAGTCTCATATTTATTGGAAATTAGGTAACAGCCAACAAAGAAGCCGGAGTAGGTTACACATTGACCATGAGTCTTGTAGATAAGAAGAAAGGCAAAATATGTCTGGTCACATAGTACCTGACCTATAGTGAGCAAGCCCAAACAGAAGGATTGTCTGACTAACTTCAGGTGCTCTCCAGGGAAGGGGAGATAACAGAAAAATGGACAAGGCGGCGTTCCACCCTGAGCAGGCTGGGCATCCTCCGCTTCTCACCTTCAAGGACATATATCATCCTCTCCCCCAGAGGCCTGTTGCCTGTACATGTTTTTCTTGAGGCTATATCTAAGCATGCTTGATGGTTAGTATAATTTCTCATAGGTTATATTTTAAGTAATATGTTGTTCTAGGGAATGGTTACTCTGAACCACTGGCAACTACCATTCTACTTTCTGTCTCTATGATTTTGACTACTTTGCGTATATATGGAATCATATATGTAGAATCATATCGTATATGCTTTTGATTACTGACTTATTTTACTTTGCATTATGTCCTTAATGTTCATTCATGCTATATCATGGGTCAGAATTTTCTTCCTTTTTTGAGATGGAATAACCTTTCATTGGGTGTATATTCTATATTTGTCTTAATACATTCATCTGCTGATGGGCCCTTGGGCTGCTTCTGCATTTTAGCTGTTGTGAATAACTCTGCAAAATGAATGTGTAAATATGTCTTGCAGACCCTCCATCCTTTTGGATGTATACCCAGGAGTGAAGTTTCTGGATTGTATGGCAATTCTGTTTTTATTTTTTGGAGCCACTCTCTTAGGGGTTGTGCCCACCAACAGTGTACCAACGTTTCAATTTCTCCATATCCTTACCAACACTTGTTACTACTTTTTTTTTTTTTTAATGTCAGACTCTGTTTGGAAGGGTGCATGGAATCTCTCAGGGAAAAGAAAGAAGCAATGTACCTGGTGTGATTCAGACAATAATCCTTGAGTGGTTTTTAAAGGTTTATTTATTTATTTGGGGGGGGGCAGAGGGAGAGAGGGTCTTTTTCTTAAGATATTATTTATTTAAGAAAAAGAGTGAGTGAGAGCACAAGAAGAGGGCGTGTCAGAGGGAGAAGCAGACTCCCTGATGAATGGGGGGCTGTATGCTAGATTCTGGGACTCCAGGATCATGACCTGAACCAAAGTCAGTGGCTTAACTGACTGAGCCACCGAGGTGCCCCTTGGGGGAGAAAGGGTCTTAAGCAGACTTTGCTCTGAGCCCAGGGCCCGACAAGGGGCTTGATATCATGACTCTGAGATCATGGCCTGAGCTGAAACCAAGAGTGAGATGCTTAACTGACTATGCCACCCAGGTGCACCCTTAGGTGACTTTTAAATAATTAGGTTCTATGTTGTGTACATATTGAAAATGGATTTTTCAGTACTAGGTATATTGAAATAAATTAACTACAGAAAGTAAATGACTATGGAGGGCACACTCAGGTCTCTGTTAAATATCCCTCAAAGTCCATAGTAGATAGTTGTGATTAAAGAAGCTATTCTAGGGGCACCTGGGTGGCTCAGTTGGTAAGCATTTGCCTTTAACTCAGGTCATGATCTCAAGGTCCTGGGATCGAGTCCCGAGTTAGGCTCCCTGCTTAGTGGGGAGTCTGCTTCTCCCTCTCCTGCTCGCTCTCAAATAAATAAATGACATCTTTTAAAAAAATAAAGGAGCTATCCTAATAATTAAACATAATTATTATACTTTTTTCTCTCCTCAGCTATAAAATGTATAAGGCATTCCCTAGAATACAAAACTGAAAGAATGGGTGCTTAGAAGCTTGTAGGGAGAATGAAGGCACCTGCTGGAATGTACTGAGTGCCTTACCATCACGAAATATTACAGGTGTACACTACACAATGTTCAGCTAAGCTGTGTTTTACAGTCAGAGGGAGCACTTTCATGCTGAACTCTGTACATAATAAGTAAATAATATATAATAGTTTAGATTTCTTACCTCACATTATTTCCGTTAGCAGTATGCTAAGGACAGGTTTACTGTTATTTCTGTCGCTATTGCTTGATATGAAATAAACATCTTTGTGATTCTGTGTATTTCTAACTCCAGTGTGCGTGAGAGATTTTTGAGCTTAATAGCCTTTTCTTATTATTTCTGTTATGAGAGATATATTAAACATCATATTCTTTTGGCAGTAAGATCAAGATGTTTTATATCTAAGAATATAAATATCTCTAAATTGCTTATAGTTTCCTATTTTCTTGGGGCTTCTCTTATTACTTCTCAGGACTGTTAGTTTTGTGTCTTCTGAATTTTAATATTTGAACAGAGTCAAATTCCATTTACTTTTTTGAATTATTGTTTTTCTTTTATTATACAAGTAATACACTTACTTAGTAAGTAAATAATTCAAGGATCTCAGAGTACAAAAAAGAGCAAATTTCCTCTGCTGAGCTCCTGTCCCTTTACACAGAGCTCACCTATTTTCTCTTCTCCCAATGGTTATATTTATATCCTAGATAATATATTTCCACCTTAATTTGTTGTTATATCAACTGTGAGCTATAGATAATAGGAAATCTCTATTATAACAGATGACAGGCATTGGTCCAGTTACTATAACCTCGCCTTATTTCCCGCCTCCTCCTACTATTGCCAATATTTGATAGAATTTTAGTCAGTTCCCTCCATTGTTAGCTTTCTAATATTAATATGTTTAAATTCTTATTTTCTTCTCCAGCAGCTTTAAGCAATATACCTTGATTGCTCCACTTTTGAATTCAGGATTTAGCATGCCTCAATGTCCTTCCAGTAAGGTCCACCTCTTAAATTTTGCTTTTTTTTTCCAAAATTATTTTAATCATGAACGCTTACAAAAATGACATTATATTGCCTTTTCTCCTTTGTGTGCAGATTGATCTAAAAGCCGACAGTAAATATAAAAATGTGCATTTCCAAAGATGAGTATTTCAAATTCATAGATGAAATAAGTTCTTTTTTTAACACTTAGAGATTTTCTAAAAATCATATCACATTTTTTTTCATGACGACCATGTCTTTTCAGTAGTTTTATTATTGCTCTCCCCAGAGATTTTCATCATATATTTTCCTTCTTCTTGTGCAAAAGAATAATACACCTTTACATTATCACTAATATCATCTTGTTGCTTTGTCATAAATTGATTAAAACAGACCCACAATACTTTTGAAATTATCCTTCCAAGAATCCTTTGTCTCTCTTTATATGAGGACTGTCTGGATGGTATTTTAAAAACAAATAGGGTCCACTGTTTCTGATGTTCCATATACCCTTCTCTCTTGGATACTCTTTCTTTCTTTTTTTTTTTTTTTTAAGATTTTTTTTATTTGACACAGAGAGAGAGAGAGAGATCACAAGTAGGCAGAGAGGCAGGCAGAGAGAGGAGGAAGCAGGCTCACCGTTGAGCAGAGAGCCCGATGCGGGGCTCGATCCCAGGACCCTGAGATCATGACCTGAGCCGAAGGCAGAGGCTTAACCCACTGAGCCACCCAGGCACCCCTTGGATACTCTTTCTATATGATTCTAATAAACCATTGAGTAAAATTTTTTCCACCAAAAGTGTTTCGAAGATAAATATCGGGAGTTTTGAACATCCAAAAATGTCTTTAACCCCATGATCTATAATAGTATTTTACTACGTCTAGTTTGCTGGATTGAAAATGTATTTTCTCATCACTTGTTGCAGATGCCAACTTGATTTTAATTTTTTCAGTATCCTGTTTTTGTTTTCTTTCCTTTGTGGATACTTCTGTCACCAAATCAGAGACCACTTTTACCACAGTGTTGAGAATGGCTTGGGATGGACGGGAGCCAGCGAGGACCCTGAGAGAGCAACTAGAGGTCATTGGGATAGGTTAGATGAAAGATTATGTTGGTTTGAGCTTGGGGACTAGGAGAAATGGATAGAAGTAGATGGATTCTAGAAGTACTTAAGATCTTTTGATAGACAGGGTATGAGAAGCTAGAGAGCATGGTGTGAAGTACTAAGGTTTCTGGTCTTAAGGCACTATATGAAGAGTGGTGCCAGTATCAGCAATTAGAGGGTGAGACGGAAGAGGAACAGGTGCACGCAGAAAGGTCATGGTTTCATTATGAATATTTTAAAATTCACTGGAGATACCAAAAAGACTATATCAAATTGCATTAATCAATCTGGAGTGGACTCTGCCACTGTAGTACTAAAGCAACCACAGATAATACATAAATGTCTATTTTCCAATAAAATTTTATTTATAGATACGAATGTGAACTTCATATTTTTCTCACTTGTTATGAAATACTATCCTTTAAAAATTTTTCCAGTGATTAAAAAATTGTGAAAACCAATCTTAGCTCTGAGCCATACAAAAAAAAGCAGGGACCTATCCATTCCTTGGTCTATAAAGCGTAAGATATCTGAGGAGGTTGATGGGACTGAGATTTTCAAAGAAGGGGTAGTAGTGGGGATTAGTCTTAAATTTAAGAGAAAGGTTCAAATTCTGGCTTCCCTGCTGAGTAGCTCTGTGACCCTGTGAAAGTTATTTAGCTGCTCTGGGCCCAGTTTTCTCATGTGGATAAAAAGTAGCTACCTCATAGTATGATAGAAATAATTGAGATAGTTTATGTAATATGGTTTGTGCAAGGCACAGCACATCGGTCAGTATCATATAATAGGTTGATCTTTCCTTCAATACAAATGCTATTATAAATATGTTTGAACTTCAGCATATTTTATCAACTATAAAATTTTCATAGTAAAACCAAAGGCTGTGACCTGAGTGATTTTTAGCTTTTGAGGTAAAGGTAGGGAAAGAGGGTTTTGCTTAAAAATATAGTAAATGGATTTCAAGAAATGAACATAGGTAATTTATGAGAAGAAAATATAGAAATATATTTATGTGTATTTATGTATACATAGAGGGGATATAAATCGAGAATTATTCTGAGTACATTGTTAATCACTTAGAGCAGGGCTCAGCAAACAAGACCCACACTGTTATGCCCACAAGCTAAGAATAGTTTTACATGTTTAAAGAGTTGTAAAAAGGGAAAAAAAGAGACTATAGGAAAGAGAATGATTGCCCTACATAGCTGAAAATATTTACTCTTCTGACTTTTTACAGAAAAATAGATCCCTATTCCAAGTTTAGATAATTTAACTTTGTCTAATCTCTTGACTCTAATGTAATCTCACTTTAAGTCAATTTCTATGTGTAGTCAGTTTACTATTGAAACCCCTCATAGTCACTAATTTACAGTATTTCCAAATAAAATAAGAAATGCAGAGAAATCTTAGGCAATGTTGTTAAGCCACATTTTTTCTAGTCAATTTTAACAATTTGATAATTTTTATAGTTAATCCCTTCTTACATAGACTGTCAGTGTACAACTGCAGAAAAAAAATATATTGCTCAAGAACTGAATCCCGATTTTTTAACGAGTAATGGTAATATAAATTTATTGGGAACAATTTAGTCTGCTACTCCTCCGCCATCTTGCCTCTCCTCCTGATTTTTTATTGCAAGCACCACTTTTCTTATACATCCATATATCATCCTTCATATCATCCATGTTATTCTAACTCTTCCAAAACACATATATGACATGAACATGTGTCTCTTCTGAATGTCAAGAAATTCCTAAATTTAGAGATTAATGAGAGGATATCTGGATTTTAGTGACTTTTTAAAATATTTTATTTATTTACTTGAATGAGAGTGAGAGAGCGAGAGAGAGCAAGCAAGCACAAGAGAAGGGAGGTGGGGAGAGGATGAGGAAGAAGCAGACTCCCTGTTGAGCAGGGAGCCTGATGCAGGGCTCCATCCCAGGACCCCAGGATCATGACCTGAGCTGAAGGCAGATGCTTAACTTACTGAGCCACCCAGCTGTCTCATTGGGGTACAGAATTGGTCTCTATAAGGAGGTGACATTTGAAGAAAGACCTAAGAAAGTATACACGTAAGCAAGAACATTGTAGTGGAATAACGCTGGCTGGAAATTCTGTGGTAATCCTCCTGCTGAAAGATGGAGTCTATTTTTGAAGGTAGAATTGGCAGGGTTTTAGGTCCATTAGATGTGAGAAAGTTCAAGTATGGCTTTAAATATCTTTTGCTTTCAGCAACTGACATAATCAGTCAATAAATGTTATGTTGGATGTAGTGATTGAGGAAAATGAATGGTTTTGGTGTAAAACATAGTACTATTTTACATATCTTTTTAAAGACTTATCTACTTGAGAGAGATAGGAGGGTGGGGGCAAAGGGAGAGGGAGAGAGAAATTCAAGCATATTCTACACTGAGCATGCAGGGCCCAATATGGGGCTCAATCCCATGACTACACGGTCACCAGTGAGCCAAAACCAAGAGTCAGGTGGATGATACCTGCGAACACTGGAGGTGACTCGTATTAGCGTCACAGAAGAAGGAAGCCAGCAGGGACTACATGCACCTCGCTCCACATAGTTCTGGTGTGGGTAAGTTTAATATGATAAAAGAAAACTCATTTAATAAGCTACCCCTTCCTACTGAACAACACATTTCTGAAGGATGCATGCTTGTGGCTGTTACTGCTAAACCCTGTAACTTACTGGTTTCAACACCAAAATGTGTGGACCTGGCTGCTCTCAGGAAACAGGAATCCTCCAAACACTTAAAACTTGCCTTTAAGTACTTTCCTAATTGCAGCTGCTTGTTCCTATCCACAGTGAACCCTCCAAACTACGTGGCAGACAGCTTCCTGCTTCTCCTTTGAAGAATCTGGTCACAGTTTATTCCAGCTGAATCCCACAAAAGTGGCAAGATAGGGTTGAAAATATCCACAGCACCCTGCCTTTCAGTGGAGCTCTCATTTCTCTCACGGCAGGGTTTGTGTGAGGATTTGTTTTTCTTGATTTATTTGTCAAGGGCTGGTTGATCACTTTAGAGAGGAACAGAGAAGGGAGGCAAGAATTGGACAGATAAGGGCAAAGTGGTCTGGGGACGGTGCATAAAAGGAATTGCTTTGGGAGGACAGATGAGGAGCACAGGCAGGCCACTGGGAGTGACATAGCCCTAGGGGCGCTGGGCAGAGCCTGGAGACCTATGGTTTTTCACTAACTGGATTTTTATTGCCTTGAAATTTTGTCAGCAAAAGTGCACAATAAGCACAATTCAGTATACTTTGTTTGAATTAAGTGAAAAGATGAACTTATTGGCATATAACTGTATTATATAAAAGCACAGTTAGGTGCAGTATTATAAAAGCACAGTTAGGAAGATAAAATAGAGCTCCAGGAATCCCCAGGCCTCCTTCCGATGGCTGTACCTCCACTCTAAACTCCTGACCAGTGGGAGCAGGGGGACTCCTACCTCCAGAGTCCTGAAGATAAGAGTCACTTCAAATTGCAGCCCTAAATGAGAACTGACATCAGATGCAATGATTAAGCACTGCCCATTTTTTCAAGCTTGGGAACGGCTTCCCTTTGCAGCTGCATGGCAGACTTTTGTATTTACGAGCACTTGGTGAGTCCTGCGACAGGTTTATTGTTTGTTGGCTTTCTCCAGCATTGCACAGTAAAAATTGTTTTCAAAGAGCATTCAAAAGTGGAGTGGGCTGCCATTGTAGCAAGCCGAATCCATCCACTGATGTATTTCACTCTCTTGATTGATAGCTGGCTCCGTGGTTTGGCATTTCAGGAAAAGAGTAGAAAAAGAACAAGTCTCAGAGTTCATTAATCCTGTTTTTCCTTCAGACTCCCTTGGGTAGCTGCTTGTGCCATTATCCACATTTCTTTCTGCTGATCTCAACAACTCTGCGCTGGCCCCAGACACCACCAGCTGCCCCCTCCATGTACTGCGGTGTTCTTATCCTGTAGCTGTCTCTATACAGGAAGGGGTCACTTCCTGAGGAAAGTCCTCAAAGCCCAGGGTGGGGATGGCCACTTAGATCACAGCTTTCAAAAAGGAAATTTCCTGGCAGCTTTCCACACTCAAATGAGGAGCAGAGGGAAATTTCGAGAACCCCTTTGCTGCTAGAAACAGCATAAGACACAAGAGAGTGTCAGGTTTGAAACGGGCGTTCACCTGCACATCCCGTGAATCAGTTTCCATGGCCATTTGATGTAATTATTCTTGATGTTCCACCTATTGTGCCATGAGTTAGTACGGAGGAGAGCCATAACTGTTCATCTATTTGACAGCACTGAATAAACCTTCCTTGCTGTCAGGCACAGAGGCTGTTATTTTTTATTACTGAGAAAAAGCTTAGAGTGTGCTGGATGAAATGTCAGGAATCATTAAACCAAATCAGCCCCCAAAGAAAGAGCAGTCAGTGATTATGAAAACCTGGTATCTTTAATTAATCAGAACATGAAACTTTGGAGGATTAAGGGCTGCTTGTGTGTTTGCAATGGATGTGTGGAAAGCTCAGAGCTCTTTCCTGGAGTACCTCATTTCAAAAAGAGAACTCCAGCTCCAGATGGGCTCAACATCCAGAAGTCTCAAATCCAGATGAGGATTCAGGATGAAGTGTTTCTGTCACTTGCCAGGAAACTGGTGGCTTTTCTTTGATACTGAAAGTGTTAACTTTTGTAGAACATTTAAATTAAATGCAAATATCCTCTTCATCTGTCCTCTATAGAATACAAACTTTTTCCCCTCAAAGTGTTCCCTTTCCCAATTGGGGTGTAAGTATTCTACACCCTAAAATTCCTTTGATTTCTACCAAGTGTGACTTTGTCTCTAGCATTAACATATTTTATTGTTTAGGAAAAGTACGTTCTTAGGAAATTTTAAAATGATACGGAGTAGAAAAGTGTATAAAATCTTTAAGTCTGTTCCAGTCAATGGGGATGAGTAATGATGGCTTAGGGGGATCCCTCTAGCATCCTCACTGACTGCTCAGGAAAGGCTTTGGGGTTTGGGGATTCCAACAAGAGGAAATGCGTGAGGCATTATCTCAGTGGGCTGTCAGGGAGCATTCCAGGTTCAGACTGATGCTGTTCTCTGTTCTGATAGCACTCTGGAAGTTTTAAAAACAAAATCAACACTTCTGTTTCCTAGTCTTAAACATGTGTGTATTTGTTTTTGTGCTTATTTGTTTTCTTTCCAAAATAGATGTGAAAAAGATATTTTCAAAAATCCTGTGGCAGGCTGTGGGATGAAAACATGGATTTTAAAGTACTTTCAATATGCTCTGACTTTCAAGAAATTAGCTGCATTAAGGTATATTTTATGTACAATAAAATTAAACCATCTTAAGCATATAGTTGATGGACTTTGATAAATACAGATCTTCTAAGAATCACAAGCACAGTCAAGATATAGAACTTTTTCACTGTTGCAGAGAATTCATCTGTACTCCTTTGAAATTAATCTCTTCCCCACACCCCAGTCCCTGGCAACTACTGATCTCCTTTTGCTCTCTAAAGTTTTGCTTTTTCTGGAATGTTTTATATATATAGTATAGAGTCTTCCTGGGTTCTATCATTTAGCATCTTGCTTTCTAGGTTCATCCATGTTTTTTCATATAGGAGCAGTTCCTTTGTTTTTGTTTTTGTTTTTTTTCTTAAAGATTTTATTTATTTATTTGACAGAGAGAGAGAGAGAGAGAGAGAGAGAGAGAGATCACAAGTAGAGGGGCAGGCAGAGAGAGAGAGGGTGAAGCAGGCTTCCCACTGAGCAGAGAGCCTGATGCGGGGCTCAATCCCAGGACCCTGGGATCATGACCTGAGCCGAAGGCAGAGGCTTAACCCACTGAGCCACCCAGGCGCCCCCCAGCAGTTTCTTTGTATTGAGGAGAGCTATTCCATTGAATAGATAGATTGCAATGTATTGATCTATTCACCAGTAGATGGACATTTTGGTTGTGTCCAGTTTTTGGCTCTTATGAATAAGGTTGTGGTAATCATTTGTACAAAGAAATTTATGTGCATATAATATACTCTGATCGTAACCTACACTTTGGAGACTGTACTTTGCTTATTAGGTTTTTACCAGATACCACTTTTTACCTGGTGAGTAGAGGTTCCGGAATTGTCAGGGCTAATGGTTTGGCCACTTTAAGTCAGAAAATAAAACTCAAAGTGATCGCTCACTGTTGTGGACCAAAGTGTTACCCCCCCGCCCCCACCAGATTCATATATCAAAGTCCTAACCCCCGTTTCCCCCATACTCAATAATTGTGACTGTATGTGGAGAGAGGACCTTTAAAGAGGTAATTAAAGAGGTCATGCAGAAGGCCCTATTGAATTGTGACTGATCTCCTTATAAGGAGAGAAGATTAGGACAAAAACAGTACAACACCAAGGGACAACCACGTGAGGACACAGAAGGCAGCCATTTGCATTTCTACTGCAGAGTCCTCAGAAGAAACCAAACACGTTGACACTTTGATCTTAGACTTCTAACCTTCAGAACAGTGAGAAAATAAATTTCTGTTGTCTAAGCCACGGAGTCTGTGGTACCTTGTTATGGCATTCCTAGCAAACTAATAGACTCACTCATTAATTCAGTCAACAATCATTCATGGCAAACATAGTTTGTACCAGACACTGCTCTAGGCGCTAAGGGTATAGAGAATATCCAGTTTCACAGACCTTAAGTCAGTAAGTGAAAACAAAGAGTAAGCAAACAAAAAAGACAAAACAAAACCCCAAGACAATATGGGGTAGCCTTAAGAGCCTTGATGGAAAGAAAACAGGGTAATGCAGTAACAAGTGATTGGGGACTACTTCAGACTAAGTGTTCAGGGAGGACTCAGAGCATATTTAAGTTCAGAACTGAGTGACGATAAGGAGCCAGGCCTGAGATGATCCAGGAAGGGGAATTCTAGGTAGTGAGAACTCTAAGTGCAATATGCCATAGGAAAGTTGATAAAATTAACATTTATTGAATGTCTGGTTTCTATCCAGCAGGATGCCAGGCTCTTGACATACATTTATCTCTAATTCTCCTCAGAGCTCTGTAAACAGCTATTTCTGTTTTTACAAATGAGGACATTGAGGCTGATCGGTGAAACAGCTTCATACTCACAGACATATGCACATGACACATAAATGTACAAACATGGGTATACTTCTATCTGAATGAACCTTTGCACATTAGACTAATGGTTTCTAAACTGGAGAATTTCTATCCTGAAGGAAAACAAAGACTTCTTGGGCGTTGTTAAGAAAAATAATTTCCAGGATTCTAACTCTGTTTTTCCTAAAATTGATTCTCCCTGTGAACATGTTTGAGATGAAAGAGTTTGTCTTATCTTTCCTGCCCCCCTTTTACAACAGGGAAAGCACATCTCTCTCCATCTGTGTCTTCCCAAGTATGTCATCCAAAATACAAAAGTAATGGAATTGCCATAAAGGAAGAATCTGAAATGTTGTTGGTATTGAGAGAGCGTGTAACTCAGATGACTTGGTGAAAGTGCTTGTACAAGTCAGGTACCTTCCACTTTGCTCTAAAGGAGAATCTGTTGGATTATTAACAATGATTGTTTTTAATGATAAATGGCTATGAAATTTCTTTCTAAGATTTATTTATTATGAGAAAGAGAGAGAGCATGAGCAGGAGGTGGGGGCAGAGGGAGAGAATCTTCAAGCAGATTCCCTGCTGAGCATGGAGCCCATGTGGGGCTCCATCACAGGACCCTTGAGATTATAACTTGAGCCAAAACTGAGAGTCAGATGCCCAACCAACTGAGCCACCCAGGCACCCTGACTGTGAAATTTTCAATAGATAATTCAGAAGGATTTTTGAAAAATTGACATGGCTATGACCAAACTCTCTCCATTTTCATATACATATTTATGTGAATAAGGTTTTCAGAGGTTGCATCTATAAAAATAAAATGTGGGAATAAAATTGCTGTTGAATTTCATCTCATTCTAGCAGTAATAACCATGGTTGTATGTCCCAGTCAAAAACTAAATAGGTAAACCAGCTCCATCCATTTTATTAAGAGATGTATTTCCAGTGAAAATTGACCTTAGGCTTATTAATTAAACACTTAAAAATATATTTATGTTTCTTTGAGTTCTAATAATAGTTGTCATGAAAACATGATTCTGAGGAAATTTTAAACACTTGAAGAATTAAGGTCACATCAAATAAGAATAATACATTTCAATTTATATTTAGAGGATCATCTGAAAAATGTGACTGAGTGATCCATGAAAGGTTTTTAAGCATAAGTATGTTACATAAAAATAATATTCCATGAGAATGCAAATGAGTTTCAAGAGAAGAGTAATGCAAAAATTTCCTTCCATTACAAAAATCCTTTTTAGAATTATACATTTTATATGGCATTTAAATTTCACTGGATATATTTAAATGAGTCAGTTAACCATTTACTTAAAACTTTCAGAATTAAAAGGTGCTGGAAATTACATCTTTTGTAGCTATTGAATTTAGGATCCGTTTTTTAAAATGTCCACTCAAGTCTTCTTCTCTACAGCATGTCATAGCTTGGATCCTAAATTCAGCCTAATCTTGTTGCGTTCTACATTTGTCTTACTAATAGCGTTGTTTGTATCAGAGGCATCCATCCTCAGTCTACTTGGTACAGAGAGAGGCACTCTTTGTTCATCTGTCCTTCTACCTCAGTAAACATTTGCCTTGGTGGCTTGTAATATGAATAGTACATGTAAATGGGGTTACATGTTTTTATGATGCAGGAGGCAAAAGATACAGCAGTTAATAGCTCAGGTTATAATTGGAATCCGGACTCTACATCTTCACTGTACTGAAGATGTAGTCCTGTGTAATAATACCAAAAAGCATGGTACTGTTTTTTGGGGCATGTTTTAACTTTTAATTTCTATGTGCCTCCATTTGTTTTCATTTTGAAATGAGGATAATCATAGCAACTACTTTATGGGGTTGTTGTGGGGAATGAATAAGTTAATGTATATAGAGTGCTTTGAGGATTGTTTAATATATGAAATGGTATTACTGCATTCCGCATGTGGCTGGGAGAGATACTTGCTACTTTATTAGTCACCTCTGTCAGTCTCTATAGATACTATAAAAATTACTAAAATTTAATGAATGCATGTTATCATTTCTCTTAGAACTACTAATTAGGCCTTCAACATAACTCTATGCAAAGTAAGTTTAATTCCATATAAAATAAGGCTTTTATGTACTGTTTCAATTCCATTTGAATACAAAGTTCATCTACCTTCTTTTTCAAATGTAGTTTGTTTTTTTTGTTTTTTTAATAACTAAAGGTATGTTTTCCATAAGAAATTGGAAAACTTTTCATGAGTGTGAAGGAATGATTTAGAATTTGTCTGTTTACATTGGAATTAAAGAAATTGTCACATTACCTAGGAATTGAATAGCCTTTTCCTTTTCAAGAGCTGTTGGATTTTCTGTTTTGTTTTTTAATAAAAACTGATTAGTCTTTTTATATATGTGTGCAGAGATTAAACAGGGATTAGTAGTCAAAGGTGCAGATTTAAACCTTCTGTTGGATATGGATGATTATCTCTTACTCTTACCTAAGCCTCCCTCAGTTTTTTTGTGACTCTGGTCCACTGACTCCATTGCTCTTGGCTACTTTCCTTCCTCCCTCCCTCCCTCCCTCCCTCCCTCCTTTCCTTCCTTCCTTCATTGTCTGTCTTTCCTTATCTTTCTCTCCTTTTCCTCCTTCCCCTTCACCCTCTTACAGGCTACCCTGAGTGTTAAAAGATTGAATCTACATTCTGGATGTGCTGCTGTACTAGGTAGCAGACCCAAATACTTTGGTTAAAGACAAGGAGGTTTCATCATTCATCTGGCTTTGCATGGCTCAGGTATAATAGTTGGAAAGTTCAGTACTCTTTATCTTGGCTGCTCTCCACTAGTAAAGCAAAGTCATGTAAAAATTCCTACATATATATATATATATATATATATATATATATATATAGTATTAAAAGAAGAGGGCTGTGTAGCAATTAGGATATTATTCTGGAATAATTCATATCATTGGGTAGTATCCCTTTTTTTGTTTTGTTTTGTTTTTAAAGATTTTATTTATTTATTTGACAGAGAGAGATCACAGGTAGGCAGAGAGGCAGACAGAGAGAGAGGAAGAAACAGGCTCCCTGCTGAGCAGAGAGCCCGATGTGGGACTTGATCCCAGGACCCTGAGATCATGACCTGATCCGAAGGCAGAGGCTTAACCCACTGAGCCACCCAGGCGCCCCAGGTAGTATCCCTTTTAACTAAAATGCTAACATGCACCTCATTTGAACATTTCCAACAGATCTTTGAAAGACAATGTTTTTCGCATTTCCTATTCTTGTGAGTTTCTAGAAGTCGAAATTTGGCTTAGTATTATAAGCACTTACTATTTACCAGGTGTCTCAGACTTCGTCTAATTTTGAAAGTTCTTCTAGTTGTGGGGTTTCATAGAGTTGGCATGAATTTAAATATTGAATTTTTTTTAATATTAAATTGTTGGCAATTTCATATTATTTTCTTCTGTTTCTTAAGTTTTTAAATTATTTTATTTTACTATAAACTAAAATACCATTAACTTAAAGTGTAATTAATTTGAACTTTCTGTTTTAATATTTAAAATGTTATTAATCAATTATAAGTAGTATTAATTCATTTCCTTAAATTATGTTTCTGATTGAACTGAAAATTACATGTAGGTATTTTAATTATAAAAGATTCAAGTAATACATACAAAGTAATTGGGAGAAACTTTTCCTTCTTTCTGTTTCCTTCTAATTCTACTAATTTTCCCAGAAGTACTATCATTAATAGGTTCTTGTGTATTCTTTCAAACATTCTCCTGACATACAGTGTATAGATCTGTGCTAGGTTATATATTCTGGGTATTTATTGGTACCTAATATTCTGGAGAGTCAAGTTGTCTTTAGTTCTTAGAAACTCTTTTCTATTATTTCTCCAATTATGTACGCTTTCTGCTTACTTTGCCCCCCACCCATTTCTAATCTTTTGAGGGATTTTCTTCATGTTTCTAACTCTGATACATTCTATACTCAGGTCTTTTGAATAGTTTAATGGAAGAATCTTTTTCTTACTATTTCAACTAACAAGCTTTTCTGTTGAGTACATTTTGTTTCTTAGGTCATCTATTGTTTTGACAAACTTTTTTTTTTTTAAATTTCTGAGATCTTCAGGTATTTCTTTTCCACATATATGCAGTCCCCTCGAATATCCTTATAATTATTAGTTATACTTACTGATTATATTGGCATGGGTCATATGGATCATTGAGTTTGGTATGTTTTCTGAATTCAGTGTGTTTTGTTTCTGGCACAGTTTTTGCTCAAATGCTTATGGAATTTTTTTTTTTTTTTTTTTTTTGCTTATGGAATTTTGATAGGTAGCTCTTTTTTTTTTTTTTTTTTAAATCCTATCCATTAAGCCATTCACTTTATAGAAGTAGGACATGGGTGACTGCAGTTGAGGTGTCAAAATGTTGTGTGAGGGCTAATTAAGATGTTCCAGCTCCCTGATAGAGCTAAATGGTCCCTCTCATTTTCTTACTTAGGAAGACTCATTTCCTGCCTTCTCAGAAGCATGTGCTCCTCATGACCATTGTTTAGTAGAGGGGAAGAAGGTATAAGGGACAATAGGGTCCAGGCACTTCTGTTGGTGACAATAATAATTACTCCTCATAACTATCTAGGGACACTCTTTATCTGTGTGCTCTTACTATATATATTGAAAGTGTAGAACTTGATCAGGCTGACTTCTTGATTCAATTGTTTATTTCTTGAATTTTCAGCAAAATTAATACATAGAATACTTTGAGTTTTATGTTTTTTCCTTATCTGAACTGGCTCACAGCAAAATGAAGGGAACTAGACAAAGTTCAGTGTTGTTTTCCTCCCACTCTGGAAGATTCAAAAGCTTCAAAAATCGTTTACTTTCAATCCTAAATGGCTAAAGATTAAGTATTTATTTCTCAGAAGATCTACATTTTTAAAGGGATCCAGTAATGTCCTAAAGCTTACATGTGTTTACAAGCCTTGTGGGAAAAGTAATCGGCAAAGATAAAGGGCTGGGAGTTAATGCAGAAGACTGTTGTTCTGTGTATCTGTGCTAAAGGTAATGCATGCGGTTCTTGTTTTCAAACTTAGACTTAGTTGTTCTCAACAGATCCTTTAGCCACATCTAAAAAGTCTTGAGTTGGGTTTGCTCAATGAAAGGAGACAAATATAGAACTATTTTATCATATATCATTCAGTATTAATTACATCCTAGTGTTCTGGAAAGTGATGAAAATTGCAGAGAGTCAATATTAGTTGAAAATTATTAATTGTTCCAAAATCTGGTTAAGAAACATTTGGTTTAACTCATGACAAATTGATGGAGAATGAGTTAGCTAGGTTATTAAGTGATTTTGGTATCATAAGTGTTTTCATTTTAGAGTTTCTAAATATATACCATTTTTATTTCTTAATATTATAGATTATACTCAAATCAGAAATTACCTGGTCAGACCGTCTAATTTAACAGAGGAGGGACTGAGGACAAAGAAATAAGCTAAGTATGCTCAGTCAATTGGCTATGGCTAAAAATGGAACTAAATTCTTATTCAGGCTCCTGTTTTCTCATCCTTTCCATTCCGATTTGCTCTCCACAAGGAGAGTTTCCAGTGGACTGTTTGTCTCTAATCAGGAAATACACTACAGGTTGAATATGGAAATAGGGAAATAAAAAAAAAAAAAATCTTTTCCATCTAATCTCCCTAACAAGCTGTAAAAATAGTGTTTCCTGGTAACTTGTGTCTGATTTCTCTGAAAAAAGGAGAATACACAAAGTGAAACAGAAAATGCACAGCATAGTCCTTGGACTGATAAAATGGTTTCAATAAATATTAAACAGTGAATAATATATTTTTACAGAGAACAGTTTATGTCATATGCATTTTTTCTTAATGGATCCTGACTTCCTAGTACAGTTTAAAAATGGGAACAAAATAATGGGGTGCTTTTTCATGAAACCAGAAGTTGCCTCTCCATTCATAATCACTACCACAAGCAACATATACATGCTCAAATTTAACAATTGTCTTTCAATAAGAATCTTGAATAATATGCCATGTGGGGACTCTTTTCTCATAAATGGTAATAAATCCCCTAGAAAAATGCTCAGAGGGAATAAGGCTTATGGTGACTCACTGGAATTCATATTCTCTTCAGATATAATATGTGATGACCAGAAGTGTGTGTGTGTGTGTGTGTGTGTGTGTGTATACACAAACACAATTTAGGCAATCTGAAAAATGCCTGTCTTTCAAAATGATAATTTTTGATTTGCGTTAAAAAACACTAATTTGACATAAAATTAAATAATTAAAACAGTGGTAATAGTAACAGTAATCTGAGTGCTTACTGTGTGCCAGAAACTTTTAAAAATTCTTTATTTGCATTAATCCACGTAATCCTTGCGACACTATAAGGATAGGTATTACTACTCCCCAAGTTAAAAGACTTGGAAATATAACTTGGAAAGGTTATATGCTGGGGATGTCACAGAGCCTGAATTTCAACTAAGACCATCTGATTTTGAAATTCAACCCCTCAACTATCACCAGGCTAATGTATCCAAATAGACTCATCCTTCTTCATCTCCCTTCCTAGCAGTTTGTATTGTTAATAGAAACAAAGAGGGATACAAACCATGAGAGATTCTTGACTCCAAGGGAGAAAAAACAGGGCTGCTGAAAGGGAGGTGGCTTGGAGGGGATAGGGTAACTTGGTGACGGGGTTTAAGGAGGGCATGTGATGTGATGAGCACTGCATGTTACATGCAACTAATGAATCACTGAACACTACATCAAAAACTAATGATGCATTATATGTTGGCTAATTGAATTTAAATGAAAAGAAAAAGAAACCTAGGAATACTCACGATTTCAAATATTTTAAAATTTGTATGTGTGTGTGTTTGTGCGTGTTTGGGAAGGTAGTAAAGTTGGCTTTTTAAACTAATTTCTAGTGAATTCATTTGTAATCTACTTTGTAATAATTTAAACAGTTTTCCTTGTTAATTCTTTTCATCTCAACTCTATGTTTTCATCTCAGTGACTTTATCTTTTTGGAAAGTCTATTCAAAGTGAAAAAATTACAAGGAAAATAGCAAAATGGTAAATAATACATTCTTTTTTGGGGTAACAATAAATGCTTAACATGTGTTTGTTCATGTTCTATAGTTTCGATTTTAACTTGTCTATGACCATGTAAGATATGAGAGCACCATAGTGTTTGTGTGATGTTATCAGCATCAGATATCATTTATTCTCAGTAAATTCCTTAAAAATTGTTATTATTTTTTTAATACTTTTTTTTTTTAACAGATTTTATTTATTTATTTGAGAGAGAGAGAGCACAAGCAGGGGCAAGAGCAGAGGGAGAGGGAAAAGCAGACTCCCTGCTGAGCCGGGAGCCCAATGTGGGACTTAAACCCAGGACCCTGGGATCAGGACCTCAGCTGAAGCAGATGCTTAACTGAGCCACCCAGATGCCCCTAAAAATTGTTATTATAAATCAATTTTGGGGTAATTTTGTCTTTTTTGGTATCAGCATCTAACAGTTCTACTCAATCAATAATGAAGTGGGATTTTGTTTTTAGTACCACTTCCCCAAGTGGATGCAATATTCTCAATTGTCAGTCACAGAGCAGGGATTTTATTATTTATTTTATTTATCTATTTATTTATTAGAACTTTTTATTTATTAATTTTATTAAAATACAATGTATTATTTGCTCCAGGGGTACGGGTCTGTGAATCGTCAGGCTTATGCATTTCATAGCACTTCATGGAACCAATCCCCAGCACCTTTTAAAAATTTTATTTATTTATTTATTTGAGAGAGAGTGAGCGAGAGAACACAAGCAGGGGCAGAGAGGGAGAGAGAAGCAGACCCCTTGCTAAGCAGGGAGCCTGATGCAGGGCTGGATCCCAGGACCCTGGGATCATGACCTGAGCCGAAGGCAGATGCTTAACCCACTGAGGCACTCAGGTGTTCCAATCTCCAGCACCCTGAACACACTCCAGAATAGCAGGCATTCAATAAATGTCATGATGAGTAAACCAGTTGCAAGCATTTGTCTGAAATGATTATCAGTGTACTTTATGATTTGATTTAGGTGATTTAAAATGCTGAGATCTCTCTTTTTTTGATATTTTACACTAAGAGGCTAAGAATATAGAAGGAAAATTGCTCTTGGCTTGGATCCCACACTCCTTTTTATAATGTACAATTGCTATGAGGATTCAAATTAATATGTGTAAAGTACCCATTATAGTACCTGGAACATGATAGGGTTTAAATAAATGGCATCTATTATAATAAAGAGGTTAAAAAAACAATCAAACACTAAGAATATTCTCATGTGAAGTCTTTTGGATCAGGGAAGTACTACTGCATTTTATTTCATGTAGCAGGTTGAATCCACACACTTCACGGTATACTGCCATACTTTTGTTCTTAAGGAGCTCGGATAATAACCTAAATAGCAGGCACTGAGTGTACGTATCATAGAAAGCCAAAAATCCCATTCTCTTCTGACAAATCCTTGCTTGTGGAAGCCATGTGGATGGATCCTCCTTTGCCTTCCTGTCCAAGATGATCAACCCTATTTCTTTATATTTAGGAGCCGTGGAGATCTGGCTTCCCCCTAACTCTTCTTTAACAGATTTCTTTATGAGCATTCAAATGTATTCTGGACTCTTTTGGAATCCTTTCTCTTTCTATAAACTCCACTAAAAATGTTTTTGTTCCTCTTAGAACCTAACTTCCTAAATTGTTTAATCGTCTATATACACTACTGTTCCTTGCCTCCCATTTCCTCCTTATCCAGCACCCCACACACCACTGACTCACTACCATTGATGTCTGTCACTGTGTCTTTTTTGTCTTCAGTTTAGTAGATCTCTTGGTAGCATTCAATACAGATAGCCACTTTGTCCTTGAAACATTGTTTTCCCTCAGCTTCTATGACATGCCGCTGTACCTTTGTTTTCCTGCTAATTTCACAGTTTCATTTAAGGTCCTTTGTCAGTTACTCTTTCTTCATTCCTAAATAGTGGAGATCTTTAGGGCTTAGCCCTGGGCTTTCTTCACACTTTATACTCACTGTGTTGGGTATTACTAATTCTGTACACATGTATAAAGCTGTGTTGAAAGGGAACATAGACTGTCCTCTTTTTTTATCAAGAGTTTAGAAGGAAATTTAATCCCCCCACACACCTCCCATGCTTATGTCAATTTTATTTTCTGTTTCCTTTGGAATCATAATTTCCATACTGAGAAAAACAGGCTTACTTTTAGAATAGCATGATTGCAATATCCAGTTGTATTTAAACTTTTAGAACTAAGTTTCCATTATCTTATATTTATGCATTTTGCTCTTATGATCCCAAGTGTGGGATGTGGGATGTCATATTTATTCACATGACATTTGGTGATAGCACTTATAGTTTGGCATTCCACTGTATGGAGATTATTTTGAATCTTGAGTCTATCATTCCACACATTCCTCTCTCTCTATGCTTAGTGACATGTAAATTTGGAAAGCGTGAGTTTGGCTTTTTTGGAATTAAGGGAAAAGTGCTAAGGGAAGAAAACCAGAAAAGAGCACTGAGGTGCTTCCCAAAGGCCCCATGCTAGTTGATATGAGGCACTGAACCTGCTCCAGGGAAAGTCATTCAGGATGGTAACTAAAAACAATACTTATTAGGCTGACATGAATACATGCTATAGAAAATAAATAATACATATTTACTGGGTAGTTGTTATGTACCCAGCATTTTTCTAATTGCATTTACATGTATAACTCACTTAATCCTGACAGTTCACCTATGAGTAGGTATTGAAATGAGTAATTATATTCATTTCACAGATAAGAACCTGAAGCATAGAGATGCTAGATAATGGGCAGAAATAGGATTTGACCCCATGACTTTTGATTCCCGGCCTTACGTTCTTAATAAATATGTTCCATTGCATAGTTACCATAGGAAATTTGGAAGCTTTTATTTTCTTTTGAAAAATACAGCCTAGATATTATACTTTGGGAATGAATCACATTTATTCAGCCTGGATGATTTAATCAAATCTCGATGTAATTTAAACTAAAAAACTATTGTAAAAAAGGAAAAATAAAAGTGGGACACCTGGGTGGCTTAGTTGGTTAAGTGTCCAGCTCTAGGGTTTTGGCTCAGGTCACGATCTCTGGGTGGTGGGATCGAGCCTGTTCTATACTCCACGTGGAGTCTGCTTATGATTCTCTCCCTCTGCTCCTCTGCCTGCTCATGCTCTCTCTCTCTCTCAAATAAATAAATAAAATCTTAAAAAGGGGATGGGGGAGCTAATTAGAAGAGGATCTACCTTTAGAAGCCAAAACACTTATTTATATATGTATGGACAATTTCAAAATGAAACCGAATGGATCATTTCAAAGACTTTCTTAATTTCAGGTTCCTCTTAAATGTGGTTTAACCATTTTGGTTTTTTTCTGACACTTTATTTACTTTGTATCTCAATTGACATGTCTTAAATTTTGTTTTGTATCTAGTCAAGTGTTCTGCTTTGAGGAGAGTGGTGTCTTGGGATAGATAGATGTCTCATCAGCTGTAGGGCACACCAGAGGCAGTTTTCGATAATGAGATCATTTGAGCAATGCTATTCCCAGTACAGTTGTCCAGGGATTAGTCCTTCTAATCCAATTGTTTTCTGTTGATACATACTATTTAATATGCTGGGCTGTTCTGGAAACTACATTAACTCAGGTGACTAAATACTGTGTAACATTCTGAATTAGGAAGTCCCCTTGAACCCTGAATAAGTGAATTTTACTTCCAGATGTAACTTATTTCTGAGAAATTTAGATTCCTAGAGAAGTGGCCAGTGAACTTTAATTGATGATGATGATGTTACCAGAACTATAAACCCATCCATTGTCTTTGTAACGAGTATAGATGAGCTTTTCACTCCTGACTTCACTAAAATACATCTTAAATATTTGACTCTGGATGAATATCAATTATGCACTTTTTATTAATTTTAATGTATTGTTCTTTATTTCTTTTTATTTTGAATGTTTATTAGTATGCACGTTAGTAAACTAGTTTTGATGTTGTATTATATTTTCAGAAGTAGGTCTGCTTATGTATCACTTTGTTATAATTAGCTGGAAAAAAAAACCCTTATTTTCTCAAATAAAAGTAGGAATACACTTATAAAAAATTAGATAATACAGAGAAAAAGGAAAAAAATGAAAATTATCTCTAATATCACCATTCAAATGTAACTACTATTAACATTTGAGTATATATCCCTCCAGTATTTTTCTGTCAGTGAACATATCCTGTTTTTATATTTAACATGGGTCACATTAGTTTTTGGTAACAACAGCTGAACTTTTTAATAGGTTAAGAATCTCTTTTTACATCACTATATGTATTATGCAAAATTATTTTTTAATTGATGCAAATATGTTATTGCCATAATTTATTTAACTATTTGGTTACAAGTGAACATTTCTATTTAATTTTTTTGCTCTTGTTAATGTAAATATCTTTACAGATAAATATGTTTGAATATACGTGGTTGGCTCCAGGAAAGAAAGTTGTTAGTTCACACAGATGCAAAAGTTTTATTTTGCAAATGTCTTATAGAAGAGTGATTTAATTTATACTTTTGGCCACAGTATATGAGTAATGCTTGGACTGACTTTTAAAATTTCTAGTACTTACCTAAAAAAAATAGAAATGTGTCTAAGACATAATAGGAATAACAGGATATGGGGTTACATGAATTTCCTGACATTTGTTATACTTATTATAACCAGGCTTGTCATCATAAGTTTGTGGTAATTGTTCTATGCCAATAGGAAACAAATCTAAGTGAGAAATGGTTATTGCTTTTT
Source organism: Enhydra lutris kenyoni (assembly GCF_002288905.1). Taxonomy (NCBI): domain Eukaryota; kingdom Metazoa; phylum Chordata; class Mammalia; order Carnivora; family Mustelidae; genus Enhydra; species Enhydra lutris. Next base: position 25,220,394 of record NW_019154095.1, read on the forward strand.
CTTCAATAAGACAATAAAAATTCTTTCACATACTTCACATAGCATTATTTTCTATTTTCTTTCATTTGACAAGCATTGCTGACCAATATTTAAAAAAAAAAATAACAAATTCTGTTGGTTATTTACTATATACCAGGTACTGTTCTAGATGCAGTACATACTTCAACTTATATTCTGAATACTGGGGCACCTGGGTGGCTCAGTGGGTTGAGCCTCTGTCTTCGGCTCGGGTCATGATCCCAGGGTCCGGGGATTAAGTCCCGCATTGGGCTCTCTGCTTGGCAAGGAGCCTGCTTCCTCCTCTCTCTCTCTCTCTCGCCTGCTTGTGATCTCTCTCTGTCAAATAAATAAATAACATCTTAAAAAAATATTTTATATTCTGAATACTAATTTTGTTTGAATTAATTGTAACATCCAGCTCATGTTCTAAATTAACTAGACCACAGTTAGATGTAGTTAGTCTGATTTACTAGGACTTACCTAGCTTTTGGCTCTTCCCAGGAATGTTGGTCTGACTTTTGTGGATTGTGAAAATTCCTTGACTGTGAACCAGAGGAAGCACTTTTACTCCTGTGTCCAGTTTTTCATTGTTAAGAGTATCCTTGACTTATTTGGCACTAACTATTTTTAGCCCATTGACAGATAGACATGATTGTGTGTCTCTTCTTTAATAGTATAAAATCTAGGGCACCTGGGTGGCTCGGTGGGTTAAGCCTCTGCCTTCGGCTCAGGTCAAGGTCTCAGGGTCCTGGGATCAAGCCCCGCATCGGGCTCTCTGCTCAGCTGGGAGCCTGCTTCCCCCTCTCTCTCTGCCTGTCTCTCTGCCTACTTGCTGTTTTTCACTCTGTCAAATAAATAAAATATTTTTAAAAATTGTATAAAATCTAAACACTGTTAAGAAGGAATAAGGATACATTTTATATTTGATGTACAGCATTGGAGTCTAGTGATTTAGTAACACTTCATTGCATCCAGCCATTTCTTTAGTTTCTCACATTTTAAAGTAAGTGAAGGTAACCAGAATGCTATTTAACTTTAAAGACGAATTTGAAGAAAAAAAGAATGTGACAGTTTGGATACTCAATATATAATTGATAAAATTCAATGTCCCTTCTCAATGGGGAGAGGAAACCCTCTTACTTTTAATTTTATTATGAATGAGGTTATTCTCTTCATATAATAAGCAGCTATCAGTCTGTTGTAAACATTCTTGACTTCCTTTCTGGGCTTAACCCAATCTTGGTTAAACCTTTTCTCTGTGTCTGACCTAGAACAGTTGAACAAAGTTCAAGAAGATAAGCTGGCCAAGACTTTCCTCTTTCCATTGCCAAATCTACTGTGCAGCACATTTGTATCTGTCTATACTCTCTTCCTTCTTCCTGTTACAACAGATGGAAGCTCTGTGGCAAACCTTGTGCTCAAGAGCTTCTTACCTCTCCTCTTTCCCAGGACTTCACTCCCACTGTTGCTCTTATACCATGAATTTGTCCTTCTTAATGTTCATTCATTATAAATGCTATAACGTTATAGCATTATAACATTATAGCATTTATATAATTATATAACAAATTATATATTATAATATATATATAATATATATTTATATATATAATATAAAAATGCATTTATTTATATATATATATATATATGCATTATATTATATAATTATAATGCATTATAAATGCTCCCATTTTAGAAAACCACCTCTGACCTCTCTTTCTAGCTAGTACCCAGGAGCTCTGCTCCCCAATTTAGTGGGACTTCTTGAAAGAGATCTTTGTGGTTACTATCTCTACTTCCTCATATAACATCTGTTTATTGATGGTGCCCCTAAATTTATTTCCAGACATGTTGTCCCCCAAAGTCCCAGACTTGTAACTCCCATCTCCTAACTTGGCCCTGTATTTGACATCTGAGAAGCATCTCATGTTTAATGTGGACAACATCATTTTTATATTTTTTCCTCTGATATTTTCTTCCTTAAGGCTTTTCCATCTCAGAAAAATCCCATTATGATGGAACTACTTGTTCAGATCAAAATCTAGGAGTTGTTTTTTTATTTCTCACTTTCCCTCAGCTACCTCTCAATCTCTAAGCAAGTTGTTCCAGCTCTTATGCCAAAACATAACTAAGATTTATTTATTTCTGTCTGCATCACCACCACCTATGTCCAAAGCCATGCAGACAATGAGTATGGCCTCCTAACTCAGTCTTTCATTTTCTACTTATTCAACTAAATACCTTTTTACTTAGATTATTTTTTAAAGGTACAAATAATTCACACCACCTATTACTTAAAACATTTTACCACTTCTCCTTGTTCTTGGAATAAATATAAACTGTATGAAAAGGCAGTAGCATAAAATGTGGACTGCTTATACCCTGATCTTACCTGGTAGCATCTTCCCTCCCCTCACTCTTCACTATAGTGATAATGAGCTGCTCTGTTCTTCACAATGACAAGCTTATATCCTCTGGAGTCTCTTCACTAAACACTGTGATTGCCTGGAGTGTTCAGGTGTCTGGTCTCCTCTTGCTCTTTACCTGATATCGCCTAACCAGAGAAGCCATTTCTGAATACCAGTCTATAAAAACCACTCAAGAAACCTAAATCATCACCCTGTTCTTACTCTCTGAATAGCTCCTTACTACTTACTACTTACTACTACTTACTCTGAATAGCTCCTTCTGCTAGCTAATATGTTCCATGTTTGTTTAATCTATTGGAGGTATTTTCATCAATTATTTTTACTGATTCCAAACTGAAATTCTTAAAATACTTTTACATTTTTGAAATTAGGATGTCTTACAACCAACTTCTGTGTAATAGTTTAATTGGTGCTTTATTTTTCCTTAACATACCATAATAAATAGTGATAAATCTTTAAGTTAAGGCATCTTTGATTCAGTAATGATATTGTTTATTTAATTATTGATTTATGAGGGCAGCTCTGTAACGCATTACATTAGACTGTAAATTCTGCTAGAGCAGGGATCTTGCCTGGCTGGTTATATAAGTAAAACGTAGAAAAATGTCTGTACTGAAGATATTTTTAGTTGAATATATGAAAGAAACCAATGGTGAGCAAATATTTAGCAGAAGACCATTAAAGCTGTCTATTTAAATTCAGTAATTAGATAATGAAGGCCTGTAAGCACTATGATATATAGCAGTATTCTGAAAGTCCTGTGCAATATGATTTTTTAAAATTAAATATTAGGAAGAACAAATTGACATTATCTTTAGAAAATATGACTATCTTTAGAAAAGAGGAAAAAATAATATTAGTATTACGTGCTTAATATTAAAATAGCTTGGTGAGTGCATGAAAAATATACTCAAATACAAAATTTTGAAACTGACATGAGCTGGAAAACTAAATGCTTAAGAAATTATTATGCAACAGCAATGAAAGAGAGAACTGAACAAAAGCTGTATGGAATGTATGGAAAAAACTGATAAAACCTTGTTGAGAGCAATATGCCTTTACTTAATGGAACAAAAAAAAATGCAGCATGGCTAAGACATCATTTTTCCCTAAATTATTCAAAATGATTAATGCAAGTGTAATAAATTTTTTTTAATGTGACTGATTTCTATAGAAAAAGAAAAACAGAGAAAGGTCAAGTATATAGGAAAAAATTGAAATATTAATTTCACCCTTCTTTTTGTGTTTTCAATGGTTTTAATTGAGCACAATTATGATTAATTACCTTTTATCTTCCTTCTTAATATATCAATAACGTTTCTCTAAAAGGTTTCCTAGGGTTCACAATATACATTTTTGTTTTTTTTTCTGATAGTGTGGTTTCATTTATTTATTTTATTTATGTTTTAAAATAATCTCTATACCCAACATGGAACTTGAACTCATAATGCTGAGATCTAGAGTCACATGTTCTCCCAACTGAGCCAGCCAGGTGCCCCTATGACATACATTTTTAACTAACCTGAGTTCACCTTCAAAAAACACTTTGTCCCCCTCCACATGTACTGCCTGTACCTTGTAAAAATATTCTCATTTCTCACCCTAATCTCTTGTGATATGGCTGCCATTCATTTCACTTATCTGTGTGTTATAATCATCCAGTACACTAATACTGTTATCATTTTAAACACCTATCATATTTGAGATTAAGAGTATAAAAAATAGAAGATAATATTTAACTTTAATCATTATTTGATGCTTTTCTTTCTTTTCATAGACCCAAATTTCTGACATATATAATTTTACCTCTCCCTGAAAAACTTATTTTTAGCATTTCTTGATGGCAAGTCAGCTGTTGATGTACTCCTTGGGTTTTGTTAGGCTAAGGAAGACTTTGTTTTTCCTTCACTTTTGGAGAATAATTACAATGGATGTAGAATTCTAGGTTTGTAATATTTTTCTTTCAACATCATGAATATTTCATTATACTCTCTTTTTGCTTGCATGTTTTCTGGTGAGAAGTCTGCTGTAATTCTTTTCCTTGTTCCTGATTGGTAAGATTTGTTTGTTTCCTTCTACCTTCTCTTAAGATTTTCTCTTTATCTTCAGTTTTCTCTAGTTTGAATCTGATATCCCTTGGTATAGATATTTTGGAATTTATCCTGCTTGGTGTTCTCTGAGCTATCTGTATCCATGGGTCTATGTGTATCATTAATTTTGGAATATTCTTGGCTAATATTTCTCCTGTTCCATTCTGTTTCTTTTCTTTTTGACATTCCAATTACATATATGTTGCATTTTTTGATATTGATCCACAGTTGTTGAATATTCTATTATGGTTTTATCTTCTTTTACTTCTCTCGCATTCCTCATGAAAAATTTCTATTTACCTGTCTTGAAGTTCACAGATTCTTTCCTTGACCATGTTGAATTTATTAACAAGCCTATCAAAGACATTCTTCATTCGCATGACTATTTTTGATTTCTAGAATTTCATTTCATTCTTGTGTATAATTTCCATCTCTCTGCTAACTTACCCATCTATTTTTGTATGTTGTCTGTTTTTTTCCTTTAGAACTCTTAACATACTGATCGCAGTTATATTAAAGTCTCTGATCATTCCAAAATCTGTATCATATCTACATCTGGCTCTGATTATTTCTTTATCTCTTCAGATTGTATTTTTTTCTTGGCATACCTTATACATTTTTTTGTTTGTTTGTTTTTGTTGAAAACCAGATATGTTGTGTCAGGTAAAAGGAATTAGGTAAATAGGTTTTAGTGTAAGGATTTATGTTAATCTGGCTAAAGGGTTGGGTACTCAATGTTTGTTGTAGCTATACATACAAGGGAGGGAGGCTTCAAATTCCTTTAATGTCCTTGTTTTTGTATTCCCTCCTAACTTTGTATATACATCTCTTCTTAGAGAAATTCTGAGCCTTACAGCTTTTTCAGATGTAATGTTCTGTTAATACACTGGAGCCTTGTTGACGTGTTGGAAGGTAGATGAAGAAAGTGTTCTAAAATGCTCCACATAAATCTCAGTCTTAATTTGGCATGTTTTTTTTTTCTGGATTTTGACCTTTATAAGTGGTATATCTTTTCCCCACCCACCTTCTTCTCCATTCCCTGACTGCAGTTTTCCCAATCTATTTTTTTAAGTTTTGACTCCTGCTCACTATGGGTATGGTTTTGTTTTTTATTTTATTTGTTTCTCCATAAATGAAGCAGAAAGTCTGGACACAGCCAGCATGGAGGCTAATTTTTGTCTCCCCATTGGGATACAGTTTCAGAATTGAGCTCTGACAAAGTCCTTTATTCTGGAAAGTAGGCTTTTTATGGAGAGGTATCTGGCATATATCATGTTTGTTAATCATTCTTTTCACCCACCAAAGCTATGAGGGGATTTTCAAATCCACACTTTGAGAATCTGTTGGGGTTCCTGGAAAGAAACCCTGTGAATGTGTGTGTAGACCCCAAACCTCTGGCTCCAGGAATTTCTTGCTCTCATGCTAATACACTGCCTCTAAACATCCAAATTACCTTTTAAATGTTCCTACCAGTTTATGGCTCAAGGTTTTCCTCTAGGCACAAAAATCTTCATTGATTTGTTTCTCTAAGGTGCTTGTCTGTCCAGCTTTTTGGGTGGTGGTTCATCTTACAAATTCAGACTCCTTGCCTTGCAATTTGCCCAGGTTTTTTTTAGTCATTTGGATGAGACTGTTAATATACTTGCTCTTGACACACTGGAGCTGAAATTATATACACTTTTTTTTGAAATTGTGAACATTAATTTTTAAATTTTAAAAATTAATGAAAGTTTATCAAATTTATGTTGTTAATGCATTTATCTGAGATTAAAAACTTTATATCCCTTCCTCACATATAACACTCAAATGACAAATGAACTAAAGTGTTTACTATACAAGATGAGGTCATTTAAATACTGGAAATAAATGTAACATGATAAAAATATTTAAAAGCTATAGGGGGTTAGGAGGAAGATGGCAGAGGAGCAAGGGACCCTAGTTTCATCTGGTCCCTGAAATTCAGCTAGATAGCTATCCAATCATTCTGAACACCACTGAACTCAACCAGAGAACTAAGAAAAGAATTGCTGCAATTCTACAGATAGAAAAGCAACCACTTTTGCAAGGCAGGAGGTACAGAGAGTGAATCTGAGGTGATATATTAGAAGATGAACATTGGAGGGAGGGAGCCTCTGTAAGCTGGGTATCATAAAGTGATATAGAAGTGGAGTGCAAAATCAGGACTTTTAGAAGTCTACTCCCATGACAGACATCTTTGCCTGAATGGTGCTCATGTGGCAAAGCTGGGCACAATCCTAGGTGGGATAGTGTCGTCTCAGGGTCCCTGAGGCCATAGAATGGGGGTCCCTCAGTGTAGCAGATTTCCCAGACATCTGAGCATGGAAGTCAGCTGCAAACAGCAAGCTCAGGAGTGGGTTTTCTGCTCAGTGTTGCCATAAACCATTGAACCACAGCTCAGTAGAGTGATCACTCTCTGAGCAGGGGCCCAGCAAGTGGTAGAACTGCAGTGAGACCCCTTTTCACCCCTCCGGGAGGAGCAGTGACTGTGTGCACCACAGCAGTGTGTGAAGATTGGAGATTCAAAATGGGGTTGCAAGCCTGAGATAAAAATGCTTGGTTGCAGGCTGGGTGAACACAGAGTGTCAATGTAAATGAAGGAGACAAGAGTGACTGACTTTTTCTGTGGGGGTTCTTAAAGAGTGGGGGTCGTGAACTTTCAGCTCGGGCCTGGACAACAGGATGCTGCCATTTCATCATGCATGATCATCCATGCTGAAAGCATTCAGGGAACAAAGCCACAGAAAGCAACCCAAGGATGCTTATACTGAGCCTGTCCCCCTGGCAAGGGCAGTACAGTACTTCCTGGGTACTAAAAATCAGTGCAACAGGCCCCTCCCCAAGAAGACCAGCAGATACATTTGGCTAATACTAAGTTTACCAGTCATAGAGAACTGCAAAACTCCAGTGCTAGGGGAATGTAGTATATAGAATTCATGGTTTTATCTCATGACTCTTTAATCTTTCAATTGTAATTTTTTTCTTTTCAACTAATTTTTTTTAATTTTCATTTTTACATTTACATATATATATAATTTTTGGCTTCCTTTTATTATATTCAATTTTATTTTTTATATATGTATGTATGATTTTCTTCCTTTACAATTTTTAGATCTAGTTTCTTCTAACAAACAGACCAAAATACATCCAGGATCTAGTGTATTGCTATGTTCTGTTCACCTGTTTGATTTCTGTCTCTTGCTCCTTTTTTTTTTTTTTTTTTAATTTCTTCTGATTTGTTTAGTGTATGTTTTTCTGGAGTCTATTGCTATTTTTTATTTTGTTCTTTTGCTCATCTATTCTTATCTGGGTAAAATGATAAGACAGAAGAACTCAGCCCAAGAAAAAGAACAAGAGGCAGTGCTGACTGCCAGAGACCTAATCAAGATGGATATTAGGAAGATGTGGGAACTAGAATTCAAAATAACAATTAAACAGATATTAGCTGGCTTTAAAAAGACCATAGAAGACACTAAAGGATCCCTTTCTTTAATCAAGTCAAAATAAAAAAAGGCTATTAATGAGAAGCAGTCATCACTGCTAGAATAAATGAGGCAGAAAATAGAAGCAGTGATATAGAAGACAAAACAATTCAGAATAAAGCTACTGAGAAAAAGAGAGAAAAACAACTACAGGATCACAAGGGGAGAATTCGAGGATAAGTAATGTCATAAAGCAAAACAATATTAGATTAATTGGGGTCCCAGAGGAAGAAGAAAGAGAGAGAAAGGAACACGAATTATATTTGAGCAAATTATAGTTGAGAACTTCTCTAATCTGGTAGGAAACTGGCATTCAAGTCCAGGAGGCAAAATCAGTAAAAATATGTCAATACCTCTACATATAATAGTGAAGCTTGCAAAATTCAGACAAAGAGAAAATCCTGCAAGCAGGTTGGAACAAGAGGTCCATAACCCACAGGGTAGAAACATAAGGCTGGGAGCAGACCTACCCACAGAGGCAGGACAGAAAGGAATAGCAGGATATACTCAGCATGCCAAATGAGAAAAATATGCAGCCAGGAATACTTTATCCAGCTAGGATGTCATTAAAAATATAACTCCTTGTATTCTGAATAGACATAAAGAACCTCAAGGACAAATAGAAACTAAGAGAATTTGTGATCACTAAACCAGCCCTGCAAGAAATATTAAAAGGAATCCTTTAAGTGAACAGAGAGCACAAAAGTAACATAGACCAGAAAGACAATATTTAGAGACAATATCCAGAAACAGTGACTTCACAGGTAATACAGTCATATATTAGTATATATGAAATATATGAAATTCATATATTTCAATAGTTACTCTAAATGTAAATGGGTTAAATCGTCCAATCAAAAGACACACGGTATAAGATTTGATAAAAAAGCAAAACCCATCCATATGTGGTCTACAAAAGCCTCAGTTTAGACCCAAAGACACCTCTGGATTTAAAGCGAGGGGGTAAAAAACCATTTGCTGTCCTAACGGACATCAGAAGAAAGCTGGGGTAGCAATCCTTAATTAAACACGTTAGACTGTAATAAGAGATGAAGAAAGACACTATATCATAATTAAATGATCTATCCAACAAGAAGATCCAACAATTGTAAATATTTAAGCCCCTAACATGGGAGCAGCCAATTATATATACCAATTAATAACAAAATTAAAGAAATACATTGATAATTATACAATAATAGTAGGGGACTTTAGAACCCCACTCATAGCAATGGACAGATCACCTAAGCAGAAGATCATCAAAGAAACAAGGCCTTTGAATAATGCACTGGACCAGGTGATCTTCACAGATGTATTCAGAACTATCATTCTAAAGCAACAAAGTACACGTTGTTCTTTGAGTGCACATGGAACATTCTCCAGTATAGATCACATCCTGGGTCACAAATGCAGGGATTATTCCCTGCATATTTTTAGAACACAATGCTTTTAAACTAGACCTCAATCACAAGAAGAAGGTTGGACAGAACTCAAATACATGGAGGCTAAAGAACATCCTACTAAAGAATGAATGGGTCAACCAGGAAATTAAAGAAGAATTGAAAAAATTCATGAAAACTAATGAAAATGAAAACACAACTAATCAAAATCTTTGGGATGCAGCCAATGAGATCCTGAGTGAAGTATATAGCAATATAAGCCTTACTCAAGAAACAAAAATGAGTCTCAAATGCATAACCTAACCTTACACCTAAAGGAGCTAGAGAAAGAACAGCAAATAAAGCCTAAACCCAGTTGGAGAAGAGAAATAATAAAGATCAAAGCAGGAGTCAATGAAATAGAAACCAAAAGAACAATAGAATAGATCAATGAAAGTAGGAGATTGTTCTTTGAAAAAATAATTAAGATTGATAACCCCCTGGCCAGACTTATCAAAAAGAATAGAGAAAGGACCCAAATAAATGAAATCATGAATGAAACAGGAGAGATCACAACCAATACCAAAGAAATACAATTATTATGAACATATTATGAGCAACTGTATGCCAACAAATTAAACAATCTGAAAGAAATGGATGCATTCCTATAGAGTCTACACTACCAAAACTGAACCAGGAAGAAATAGAAAACCTGAACAGCCCCATAACCAGCAAGGACATTGAAGCAGTAATCAAAACTTTCCCAACAAACAAGAGTCTAGAGCTGGATGGCTTCCCAGGGGAATTCTACCCAACATTTTTTTTTTTTAAGATTTTTATTTATTTATTTGACAGGGAGATCACAAGCAGGTGGAGAGGCAGGCAGAGAGAGAGGAAAGGAAGCAGGCTCCCTGCTGAGCAGAGAGCCCTATGCGGGGCTCGATCCCAGAACCCCGGGATCATGACCTGAGCCGAAGGCAGAGGCCTAACCCACTGAGCCACCCAGGTGCCCCTCTACCCAACATTTAATGAAGAATTAATACCTATTCTTCTGAAGCTCTTTCAAAAAATAGAATGGAAGGAAAACTTCCAAACTCTTTTTATGAGGCTAACATTACCTTGATCTCAAAACCAGACAAAGACCCCAACAAAAAGGATAATTATTGACCAATATCCTTGATGAACATGGATACCAAAATTCTCACCAAGATACTAGCCAATAGGATTCAACAGTACATTAAAAGGATTATTCACCACAACCAAGTGGGATTTATTCCTGTGCTGCAGAGGTGGTTCAACATCCCTAAATCTATCATGATACACTACATTAATAAGAGGAAGGACAAGAACCATATGATCCTCTCAATAGTTGCAGAAAAAACACTTGACAGTGTACAACATTCTTTCTTGACTTAACAGTGTAGGGATAGAGGGAACATACGTCAATATCATAAAAGCCATATACAAAAAGCCCACAGTGAATATTCTCAATAGGGAAAAGCTTAGACCTTTTCCACTATGGTCAGGAACATGACAGGGATGTCCACTATCACCCCATTACAAAGCTATAATCATCAAGACAGTATGGTACTGGCACAAAAACAGACACATAGATTAATGGAACAGAATAGAGAACCCAAAAATGGACCCTCAGCTCTATGACCAACTAATCTTTGACAAAGTGGGAAAGAATAACCAATGGAAAAAAAGTCTCTTCAACAAATGGTGTTCGGAAAACTGGACAGCCACATGCAGAAGAACAAAACTGGACCATTTCCTTACACCATACACAAAGATAGACTCAAAATAGATAAAGACCTCAATATGAGACAGGAATCAATCAAAATCTTAGGGGAGAACACAGGCAGCAAGCTCTGTGACCTCGGCTGCAGCAACTTCTTGCCAGATATGTCTCCAAAGGCAAAGGAAACAAAAGCAAAAATGAACTATTGGGATAAATAGCTATTGGGATAAATGAACTATTGGGATTTCATCAAGATAAAAATCTTTTGCACATCAAAGGAAATAGTCGAATCAAAAGCAGCCTGTAGAATGGGAGAAGATGTTTGCAAATGTCTTATCAGAAAAAAAGGGCTAGTATCCAAAATCTATAAAGAACTTATAAAACTCAACACCAAAAGAACAAATAATTCAGTCAAGAAATGGGCAGAAGACATGAACAGACATTTCTCCAATGCTCAACATCACTGGGCATCAGGGAAATAGAAATCAAAATCACATTGAGATACCACCTCATACTGGTCAGAATGGCCAAAATTAACACGTTAGAGGATTCAGAGAAAGGGGAACCCTCCTATACTGTTGGTGGGAATGCAAACTGTGGTGTGGCCACTCTGGAAAACAGTATGGAGATTCCTCACAAAAGTTAAAAATAGACCTACCTTATGATCCAGCAATTGCACTACTAGTTATATACACAAAGGATGCAAATCCAAAGGGTACCTACCCCCCAATGTTTATAGCAGCAATGTCCACTATAGCCAAACTACAGAAAGAACCCAGATGTCTTTTGGCAGATGAATGGGTAAAGAAGATGTAGTATATATATAACAGAATATTACTCGGCCACCAAAAAGAATGAAACCTTGCCATTTGCAATGATGTGGATAGACCTAGAGAGTATTAGGCTAAGTGAAATAAGTCAGAGAAAGACATTCCATATGATTTCACTCATATGTAGAATTTAAGAGACAAAACAGATGAAGATAGGAGAAGGAAAAGAAAAATAAATAAGGTGAAAAAGAGAGGGAGGCAAACCATAAGAGACTCTTAATCATAGGAAGCAAACTGAGGGTTGCTAGTGGGGAAGGAATGGAGGAATTGAGTCACTGGGTGATAGGCTAAAGAGGATACTTAAAGTAATGAGCACTGGTTGTTATGTACAATTGATGAATCACTGAACTCTACCTCTGAAACTAATAATATACTATATGTTAATTAATTGAATTTTAATAAATAAATATTATATTAATAATTGGGGAATGCTTTTTTAAATGTTTTTCCAAATCCTGAACTAGGCTGAAGGCATACATAAGTAGATTCACAGATTTGACTACATATTTAGAAAAACAAAATTCCCATTCTACATCAAACTAAAAACAAACAAGAAAAAAGATTGTATCTTAAATACTGTTAAATTCCAAATACTGAGGAAAAAATTTAAACCAATATGTCAGTGGAAAATTTACTATCCTTATCTGATAAAGGAAAACTTTATACATGTAAATTAGAAGTAATCACTCATCAGTGCAAAAAACAAAACAAAACAGGAAAACAGAAAAACAACACCCCAGATTATACGTAAAAAGAAAAGTACAAATGACCAATAACTATTTGAATAGTGAGATGGAAATAAATGAAAATGATGTAATTTGTCATCTCTCAGCTTGGCAATAGTGAAATAACATCAACATGATCCAAGCTGGCCTAGCGTACCTCTAAGGTGGTAAGAATTTGTGGAGAATAATGTCAATGTGCATTAAAATGCTTCAGGGTTGCAAATCTTGAATTACCAATTGCTGTCTTGGATTTTTTTTTCTAAATAAATAAGCTGAGATAAATGCTCCGGTGTGTTTATCACCACACTAAACTCGGTATCCCTAAAAGTGGTATGTCTTGATAACTTCTCACATTTCTATAATGAATAAAATATTAACCAATCATTAACAATGACAGTGTAGAGTTTTAATTCTTGATATGGAAAAATGTGATTTTTTTTTTTTTGGTGTTAAAAAAACAAAACACCCAGAAGACACTAAACAAAAGTGGGAACTGTGGTTATATTTAGTTGATAAAATTACATAAAATTATTGAATGCTTTTTGTGTTAAAGATACCTGTAATTATATCTCTTACCAAGAGATTTGTCTAATTCAAAGTGCTTTTTAGAAAAGATAAGAGGTTCCTGCAACTGATAATGGACCCTTTCCAGAGCTGATTAGAAGAGAGCTGGACAAATGATCTCTGTGGGGTCAAAAGGATTTTTTGTCCTTTGATGGTTTTATTTTAGAAAATCTGAAATTAGTATCAAGTAAAGCTATGAGATTATTTAGATTAATGGACTAAAGCTTATACTGGGCCACTAAATTAAGTCATGTATAATCAGATGGGTGAACCAAGGAAGTGCTAGTGATTAAAAAATCATGATGTAGTAGCTCAGAGAATATAAAAGAAATATCAGGCCACTAGAAAGAGAAAGAATAAGAGGAGAAAAAGAATGGAAGATATTTTATGCTTGACTTTCATGTTCCTAGCACATTTCTCAGGAGGCACAGCTCTATTTCTGCAATTAGAGTCTAATAGTATTTTGTTAATAAATTCTCTTTCTTCTGGCATGGGTTTGCCTCCATTTTTACATTCTGCAAACAAATGATTATAAGACACTTGTAAAGTAAGAAAAGAGTACTTATAAAAATTTGCTTTCTCTTTGACCTGGCAATTCCATATATAGGAATTTGTCCTAGGGAAATAAAGACATGATAAAATATTTATCTAACTATGCAATTAGAGTACTGTTTGTAAAAGCAGAATTTGAAAATGTCTTAACTGCCTATCCATTTTTGGATTTTATGAAACAACACGACTATTTTCTATTTTGGTAAAAAAATTATAAAGCATGGATGTTCATAGAAACAGTAGATACTCAAAAACTGTTAAAAGTTTTATAATTATGTCATTATGGATTACTTTTATAGTTTTTCATTTTTTTTTTTTACAATTTTGTTCCACAAACATGTACATGTTACTTTTTGTAACAAGCATAAGAACGTATATTGCTTTTAAAAAAATAAAAATGCTTTTGCTCTGACTAAAAGGAGCAGTCAGATCTATCTCTGGATCCTTTTCTATCATTTGGGTATTCTCATCCCTAAAGCCACCTTTCCCCCATCTTGTTAGGGTAGTAGAAAAATCTTTGTTTACTTTATTTGCCACACCTAGAATTTTGATTAGAATGCTGCATCTTTTGAACATGAATTGGATTCAATGCCTTTTCTCCATCTTCATGGTCACAGTTCCTGCCTTAGTTTAGATTCTCATTATTTCTCCTTTTTCAGTGATCCTTCTGGCTCTATGTCCTTAGCCTCTGACCTCCCCTCTGCTGAATAGAGCTATTACACAAATCTGTTCTTGTTAACATTCCATTGACTATTTCCTGGAATCCTTGTTACTTAGATCAGGTGTTGACAAACATTCTCTGTACAGGGTCAGACAGTGAATATTTTAAGCGTTGTGGACCACAGAGCCTCTGTCTCAACTACTTGAAAGCAGTTGAAGACAATTTGTAAATGAACAAGTATGTTTGTGTACCAGTAAAACTTTATTTTCAAAAAGAGGTGATGGACCACATGTAGCCAGCAGCCACAATTTATTGACACCAGATAAAGAGTAGAGTTCAGTTTTCACCATATTGACTTTTTCATTTCGTATTTTACTTGTCAGGCCCCAATTCCTTCATTTTAGATTCTTAGATTCCCACTTAATTTACTTGGATTTACACTTTTATGGTTCTGCAGTGGAAGATAAAGATAGTCTCAATTTCTTTCTTTGTCAGGTCTCCTTCCTGACCCCTTGATGAGTGCTTCTTCTTCCTTCAAAACTAAGAGTTTCTCAGCAATTCCTCTGAGAAAAATTTCCCTGGCCATTCATATTCTCCTTTATTTCTCTACCCAAACTTCTAGTTATTGTACTTATAATAATAATAATAATAATCAGACTGCACTGGAATCATTTCCTTTTATGTTTATCTCTCTTTCTAGACTTTTTACGTAGCTCAAACATAGGGTCCTGAGAGCAGGCCCTTAAGAAATCTTTGGAGAATTTAATAGAATTGTATATTAAGAGTGGATCTTTTGGAAACTCTCTTAATGGGCATTGGTAGCTAAGTGCTACAGACTGAAGCCTTCAGCAGAAGCACAGGGCTTATCAGCAAATGACTTAGGAGACTACCTGGTTAGATCCACAGGCAAAAAAGAGCTTTAAGCACAGGGGCCATGAGATCACAGGGACAACACGTTGATATTCAGGAAAGATGGGAGGCATTTTCCAAGAATTGTGAGGTCTAAGAAAGCTTACATATTTTTATGTTGAGATTCTTTTTGTTCTCATTTTGAATTTAGCTGTTTCCCCCTTGATTCTTCCTTTTAATTGCTGTCTTGTGTTTTATTTTTGTGATAATACATGTATGAGATTGTTTTGCTGATAGGTTAATAAGCAGAATTGTCTATGTTGAATAGATGTTCATGATGCGGAATCATCAGTACAGAGTCCTGCCAGCTACTACTTTTAGCAAAGATTGCCTCAGATTGCTAACACAGTGTTTCTCATGTCTTAAAATTAAAGAAAATAAGAGACTTTCTGTAAATACATCTATATAAGAAATAAAGCCATCATAGCACACACACAACAGTTCTATTACTGATGAAAGATGAACACACATTGTCATAAAAATGTTGACTCATTTCTTACATCTTCCAGTTTTTGTTTTTTTTTTATAAGCTTGCTGAGTATAAGAATCTTTTGTTTCCTTCCTTTCCAGTTTTCTGTGGTGTTATCCACTTTTAGTTAATCTCAACTTCAAGGGACCCTGGCTACATGACAATAAAAAAGGCAGAAACCCAGACTGAAAACCACCTTAACTACCCTTGTAATCATTTTCAATCCCCACTAGTGTTGAACTCCATTTGGAGCATTTAAATTGAACAATGACAAGGTCTGTGAAATAAACACTGTGTGGAAGGGATTGTAAAAGAAAGAACAAAGGAAATGGTAGAATGCCTTATATAGAACCATCAATGTCTTTAACTCCAGGGGAAAGATTGGCATATTCTATTTCATCAGGGTCTGTAGAAAAATACTACCATGGATTGATCTCTCTCTTTCCCTTTCTTACACACGGATATACTCAACATTTCTGGACAGTGTCTCTAAGCTGTAGCATACACTAGGAAAGTGGCATGTGCCTAATTAAAAGATAAAGCATGAAGGTGATCTTTGTTACGCTCTTGTTCTCCCAAATCTAGCACAGCACCTGGGACTTGGCAGGAGTATAAAATGTAATTTTAGTGATGACTCTGTTTTACATTTCTCTCATTTCCAATATCAGATTCTGCTTTTGATCCACATGAATGAATTTGAGACCTAGATTGCTGTAGATAGCTGATTTCATGATATTCAGTTTGAACTGGCCATTAGGTAGCATGGAGGTTTTTTTGAAAAATGGAGGCAAGTACTTATTTCAACCTTTTATATTGATTACAATACAATTCCTTTTAAAGGCAGGGATTTTACAAGAGAATTTCAATCAGGTGTTATGTTGATTTGAGTGGGTTAAATTATGGAAAAGACTCACCGGTGGTGACTTCATCAGTACAAGAGGTGCTAAGAAGTTAAGACTTAGAATGGGATGCAGTTTGAGACACAGCAGCAGCTAAGTAAGAAGAAAGAGGGGCAGAGGAGGTAGTGATGCTGGAAGTTTATGACATGTATGTTGCCATGTTTTGAGGTAGAAATCAACCATCTTATATGTGATTATGCAGTAAGAGTTCTTAATTAGAAACAGTATGATTCTTTGTAAATTGACCTGAGTGCTAGGTCATGACAGTTACCTGTTTTTGTTTTTAAAATTTCCTGTTTATTCTTCTAAACTGACACATACTTTTAATTCTTATGCTTATTTGTTTTAATATTTTAAAATTTATTTGATATTAAATTTCTTTTACCTTAAAATTTCTGTTTATATTAAAATATTGCATAAATATTATTTGAAATTGAAAAAATAAGACAAAGACTATATGACAAAATATAAGAAGTTTTCTACCACTTCTGCTTCATTTCTGTAAGTTTGAGTTTAATGTATAATTTTCCACTCTGCCCCTGGTTCACACAAACTTATATGGGATCCACATCTATACAGAATAGCACATAGAGGGATATTTTTAGAAGTAACTCAGAGGTGCAGAAATAGCCCCATAATTATTCCATGAACATCTCTCTTCCAGGCATTTTCTTTTTAAATATTTATATAAGTTTAAAGTTAAGTAGTTAAAACCCATAAAATAAAAAGAAATAATACAATGTACATAAATCATACTATAGTAATACCCATTTCTTTTATATTACAAAGATCAAGTTCCTTGCCCATCTGATTCCATTCCTCTTCCTCATCAAAGGCAACCATTTTCATGCATTTCTGTATCTAGTCTTCTCTAATTTTTATATTTCTACATTCAGAAACAAAGTTTACATAAAAGCTAACATACTATAGGCATCATTCTTTGGTTTATTTTCATTTAACAGCATCTTGTTAGGGATTGAACTAGTGCAGCATTTTCTTTTGAATGTACTGTAATGTATTATCCATTCTCATATTAATGGACTGTCAGGTTGTTGTCGGGAGTTTCACTGTGTCTGTGAACATCACTGCATCTGTCCCCTGGAACATGCACGAGAAAATCTACAGAGCCTTGTGACACCATGCATATCCACAGTAAAGCAGATTCAGCATCACATGGGAGCTTGTTAGGAATGCAGAATCTCAGATCTCATCCCAGACCCCTTGAATCAGAATCTGCATTTTAACAAGGTCCCCAGGGATTCCTGATTCCTGTGCACATTAAAATTTGAAAAGTACTGCTTTAAGAAGTACACCAGAAAATGAAATCATGGGAAATAAACGCTTTCAACTTCACTGCATATTGTGAAATATTTTTCCTAAGTAGTTGTTACTGCATGTAGTCCTGCCAGCAATGTAGGAGAATTTGTGATTTCCTGCATTCTGGCCAACTCTCAGTGATACCAGAATTTTTGAATTTCACTAACCTGGTTGATATGAAATAGTATTTCATTGAAATTTGAATTTGCATTTTCCGTTACTAATATATTCACTTAGTAATTGTTCCTGATTTCCTCTATAGCTTCAGGTTTTTCCCCTCCCTACGTAAAATGTAAATACACTTTACTTTTTCCAACTGAAGTAACCCTATCTGCACACGAATAAACAGTTTTCCACTTTATTCCCCCAGCTATAGACCTATTACTTTCACCCTCTTTACAGTAAATCTCTTTGGTAAAGTTGGCCATACCTACTATTTCAAATTCCTATGTGGCACTTGCTTCCACTTACTTCAGCAAAATTTCTTTTCAAGAATATAGATTACTCCTACATTGCTAAATCCAATGATTAATTTCCAATCCTTAATTTATTTGACAGTGCAGAAACATTTGGCACAGATGATTGCTCTCCTTCATGAAATACTTCTTCACTTAGCTTCCATGACACTAATCACTCTTGGTCTTCCGCTCCTCATTGGCTATTTTTCCTTGGACTGTTTACTGATTTCTCCTTAGTTTTCCGACACTTGGAATGCTGTAGGTTTTAATCCTTAGGTCTCTTCTTTCTATGTCTACTTTTTTTGTTTTTGTGTTTTAAGTAAGCTCTGTGCCCAGCATGGAGCTTGAACTGAAGACCATGAGATCAAGAGTCCGTGGTGTACTGACTGAGTCAGCTAGGTGCTCCTTTAACTTCTTAGGTGACTAGATTAAATCTCACAATTTGGAAAGCATCTTTGTACTCATTGTTGTCCACATTATACCTGCAATTTGGTTCTCTCTCTTTAATTCTGAATTTTTACATCCAGCTGCTTAAACTCTGCACTGGTATTATCTATAGGAATCTTAAATTTAACAGGTCCAAATTAAATTCCTAATTTCCTTATCTCAGCTCACAAATTTCCTTTATAGTATTTTCCATTTTGGTGAGTGACTGTTTCCTCCTTCTGAACTCAAGTGTTACAGGATTCTTTTTTTTTTTTTTAACCTGATAGTCTATTCAACCTATTAGTTGTTTAGTTATGACTTCATCATACACACAGACTTCAACTTTTTCTTACCATCTCAACCATGACCAGGCTGATCTATGTCATCTTGGTCCTGGGTTACTATTATTATGTCTCCTAACTATCTCCTAGTTTCTACATTTGCCTCCTTATCCTGTAGTCTATACCCAGCATACTAGTCAGAGTGCTCCTTTTAAACATTAGACAAATTATGCCAGTCTCCTGCCTAAAACATGCCAAAGACTTCTACCTCACAGCCTGTGACCAATGATTGGTGAGGTGGGACCAGACTCATTGCCATGTGCTGGGACAATTGTTAAAGGCTCTTTTAATCCTAGAGTTCTTTTGGGATGACAGACTTGACTTGTCAAAACATTGTAGATCAACTTCTCCCTCTTCCCAGTCTTAACTTCTGTGCTACCCCATAACTATCTTGCTCAAGCACATGCTCCAAGAAAATTTCTTATCTTATTTTGCCTGGCAGAGTCCATTTTAGGACACAGACTCTAAGACAAATGCTGAATATAAAAAAAAATACTCGGGGTGATTGGGTGGCTCTGTCATAAAGCGTCTGCCTTCCGCTCAGGTCATGGGGCTCCCTGATCAGCGGCAAGCCTACTTTTGCCTCTCCCACCCACCCTGCTGATGTTCCCTCTCTTGCTGTGTCTCTCTCTGTCAAATAAATAAATAAAATCTTAAAAAAAAAAACTCTTACCATATTTAGTCTAATTTTATGTCTGACAATTCTATTATTTTGTACTTCTATATAAAAAAGTTGTACCGCATTATTAGAGATTGTACAAAAAGTAGTATAATAATTATGCTTAATAGTATAAACCATATACCTGTCAGCTACCTCTTACTTGGCAAACGCATCATGTAGTATATTTTTTCAAAGATTTTTATTTATTTATTCATTCATTATTTATTTATTTATTTATTTAAGATAGAATGAGAAAGAGAGCACATGAGCATACAAGCAGGTGTTGGGGGGAGGAATAGAGGGAGAGGGAGAAGCAGAGGTCAGGCTGAGCTTGGAGCCGACCACAGAGTTTGATCTCACCATCCTGAGATCATGACCTGAGCCAAAATCAAGAGTCAGATGCTTAACTGCTTGAGCCATCTAGGTGTCCCTCATGTAGTGGGGTTTTTTGGTTTTCTTAAGATTTATTTATTTTAGAGAGAAAGAGACAGAACAGAGGGAGGGGCAGAGAGAGAGAGAGAGAGAGAGAGAGAATCCTCAAGCAGACTCCAAGCTAAAGCATGGAGCCTGATGTGGTGCTCAATCCCAGGACCCTGCAATCATGACCTGAGCTGAAACTGAGTGGGATATTTAACTGAGCCATCCAGGCCCCCATCATGTAGTGTATTTTAATAGATTCTGTAGGTTGCAGAATACATAAGCACAAGATTCAAGTCTTCATTTGTTCATACATTTAGGTCAGATAATCACGGGAGAATAAGAGTTACAAGAAATTACCCAGCATATTACTCTATGCTATACTGGTGGTACTAAAGATGATATCTGTATACTAATACAGGAATACTAAAAGTCAAGTCCATGACTTCTGTTTGTCTGTAACTGTCATTGTTCTTAATAAATATCAAAATTAACAGTGAGCATTAGAAATTTTAAAGATAATTTGATATAATAATTTTATACCTGTAATATTTAGTATTTTTTAAAGTGGGACTTAATATGTAATTTTTAAAGTCATATTCTTAATAATTCATTTTTATTACAATTTATATATAATGGTAATTGAAAGATGAAATTAAAATAAGGGTCATGTTTTAGGAGATCAGTTGGAAGACTTTTACAGAAAGTCATCATTATTTCAAATTATTATGTTTAAAATTCATGATCTTGCCTCTCAAACATGCTTTCTTTTTTATTCACTCACTTTCACTAGTAACTCTATTCTTTTTCCCCTTCATTACCCACATGTTGGAGTTATTTCTAACCTCTTTCCATTGTTCCCCTTTTAGCATCTAATCTATTTAATCAGTCTATTAGTTTCACCTTTGCAAGATTCGCCTTTGCAAATTACAGTTGTAATTTTAAAAGTGATGTAGGTTTTGTTTCCAGAAACATTTGAGAGAGAAAAGAGAACAAATGCATAAGACTGTCATTGCACTGGTCATTTTATATCCTTTCCTACTCTTCATAATTTTACAGAAGGGAAATGGCACATTTTATTTGCCTTCACTTTAAAAATAAGTAAATCTGTGCTCATAGAGATTGTTATTTAAGTTGGTCAAGGTCACACAACTCTTAAGTGATAGATACAGGATTCATGTAAGGGTTTAAGGATCTGTGTAAGTCCTACTGAATAACATAGCCTCATGAATACTCTAGACTGTTATTTTTTCAGGATTGAATATGATGTTAGCTTTGGGTTTTCATATATGGTCTTTATTATGATGTGGAATGTTCTCTCTAAACCCACTTTGTTGAGAGTTCATTGTGAACTGAATCTTTTCTTCAAGTGCTTTTTCTGCATCTGTTAAAATGATCATGTGGTTTTTATCCTTCCTTTTGTTGAGGTGATGTATCATATTGATTGGTTTGTGAATATTGAACCACCCTTACATTGCTGGAATAAATCCCAGTTGATCATGGTGAATGTTTTTTTTTTTTTTAATGTATTGTTGAATTCAATTTGCTAATATTTTGTTAAGGATTTTTGTATCTATTATCATCAGAGATAATTGGCCTGTAGTTCTCCTTTTTGTGGTGTCTTTATCTGGTTTTTGTATTAGGGTAGTGCTGGTCGTGTAGAATGAATTTGGAAGCTTCCGTTCCTATTGTCCCTTTTGGAATTGTTTGAGAGTAGGTATTAACTCTTTAATTTGTGCTTGGTTTAATTGTTTTTTTTTTTTTTTTAAGATTTTTATTTATCTGTGAGAGAGAGAGGGAGAGAGAAGGCACACAAGTAAGGGAACCAGGCAGAGGGAGAAGCAGAGAACAAACTGTTCTCTGTGATGGTGATGGTGATGGGTGATGGGTGAAATAGATAAAGGAGATTAAGAGATAAACACTTCAGAGTTGTAGTCTCGGAGATGAAAAATACAGTATAGGGACTACAATTAATAATGTTGTAATAATGTTTGTATGGTGTCAGGCAGTGACTATACTTAATGTGGTGAGCAATGAGTAATATATAGAATTGTCGAATCACTCTGTTATACATCTGAAACTAATACAACTTTGTATGTCAGTTATACTTCAATAAAAAAAAATCCAGATAAAATACAGATCACCCAGTTAAAGTTGAATTTCTGTTAAGCAAAGGATAGTTTTTTGGAGTAAGTGTACCCCATGCAGTCTTTTGGACATACTTACACTAAAAAACAAAAGCAAAAACAAAAACCAAGAAAACACTTTTGTTAAAAAACTTAATTGTTTATCTGAAATTCAGTTAAAGTATGTCCCAAATATTGCATACTTACACTAAAAAGTTATTAGTTATTTATCTGAAGTACAAACTAAGTTGGGAGTCCTGAATTTTTATTGCCTAAATTTGCTAACCTTGTACTAGGCACACATATCCAGTCTTGCCAATATGGCTTCAAGCAGGAGGCAGAATTTAATAATCATCAATGTCTCATTGTTATTATCCTCACATCTTGTATTCATGGAGTGCTATTCTAAATGTTTTATTTAATCTTTACTGCACTCTACAAGGAAGTTACCATGAATAGCTCTATTTGATTAGCGAAGTGAGGAGAAATCATAATCATTTAAGAAAAAGTTAAAACCAATGATTTAGGAATTTTTCTACTTTTGATTTGATGGATTTTAAATCATGTTTAGATATTCAGGAACCAGAAATGTGATTCTCACACCTGGGATTAATACATTAAAAGAACCTGTTGGAAACATCATTGTATATTTTTAAATGTGTTCTTTGTGTATGAAAACAGCATACACCATGCAGTGAATTTAGCATGTGTAAAGCTATGAGAGTTTGATAGTTGAACATTTAAGAAAGGCCTTAGGTAAAAACCCTTGGTAGGAATTTATATCCAACAGTACTTCTTTTTTTTTTTCACCTTCCCACTTTTTTTTAGAATGAACAAGTAAGCTTTTTCTCATTATATATAAGCTACCTCTAAAGACTATGTCTTTGACATGGTTAAGGCATTTAAGCTTAAAGGTTGTAATTTATCATTTTGGATATTAAAATATCCTTTTTTTAAACTTTTTAAAACCCACACTTTAATCTTGAAAGTTTTGATGATGGAGTTATAGTGTTCAGAAATATGCCAGAATTGTTAAATGATAAAAATGTATATCTATCCCTGGTTTCAAACTCTTAAAAGTTTCCCTTTTAACTGTATCTTACACTATTAACAATTTAACTTTCAATTTTATTTTTTTGTAGCTTTCAGGTTTTGGCTTCTACTTTTTTCCTGAGATAAAATACATTAGTTTATTAATTGTGGTATTTTTTTTAATTTAATTTTTAAATTTTTTTATTAACATATCATGTATTATCAGCCCCAGGGATACAGGTCTGTGAATCACCAGGTTTACACACTTCACAGCACTCACCATAGCACATACTTTCCCCAATGTCCATAACTCCACCGCTCTCTTGCTCCCCCTGGCAACCCTCAGTTTGTTTTGTGAGATTAAGAGTCTCTTGTGGTTTTTCTCCCTCCCAATCCCACCTTGTTTCATTTATTCTTTTCCTACCCCCAAACCCCCCACGTTGCCTCTCAAATTCCTCATATCAGGGAGATCATATGATAATTATCTTTCTCTGATTGACTTATTTTGCTCAGCATAATATCCTCTAGTTCCATCCACGTCGTCACAAATGGCAAGATTTCGTTTCTTTTAACGGCTGCATAGTATTCCATTGTATATATATATACACCACATCTTCTTTATCCATTCATCTGTCGATGGACATCTAGGTTCTTTCCATAGTTTGGCTATTGTGGACATTGCTGCTATAAACATTTGGGTGCACATGCCCCTTCGGATCACTACATTTGTATCTTTAGGGTAAATACCCAGTAGTGCGATTGCTGGGTCATAGGATAGCTCTATTATCAACTTTTTGAGGAACCTCCATGCTGTTTTCCAGAGTGGTTGCACCAGCTTGCATTAATTGTGGTATTTTCAAACTTAAGTTGTTTCAGTATCTCTAGCTATAAAATTGTGACTCCTAGACACATAAAGGTTCAAATTCCATTATGCCACTGCATTTTACTTATGCACTGAATTGGTTGCAGAAATATTGTTTTGATTTACTAGAATTTAGTTTAATGGTTAACACACTCCCTTAATTTTTTCATGGACATTTTTTTTCCTTTGCATTATTCATCCTTGATTTTTTATGCAAATCAGTTGGATAATAGACATAAATTTGCAAGCAGCTTTTTAAGGATGTTTATTTGCATATTAAATGTGGCTGAATAGGTAGTTGGCTTTTTTCAGGAGAGTTGACTTTCTCTCAGAAGGGCACTCTTCCAATCCCTTTTTACCTTCACGAATCTCTGATAGATTACAGTGCAAGCTGTTAAGTGTTTTAGTGTATTTAGTAATAAAAACATTGACTAGAGAGCTTTATACCCTAATAACCAGTAGACAAGATGTTCTGCTTTAAGTTGTATGCATAAGGTCCCAATGCTTATTCCATTCCAAGTCAACTCATTTTTGTTGTTTGTTTAGGTTTAGGGAAGCAACAGTGTCACTTTCCTTTCTGCTTTACTAGCTCTGTATTCAGTAACAAAGAGAAATTACTCTACTGGAGTAATTAGAGCTTCTTGCTCGTGAAAATCAGAGATTTCTTCTCTTTCTTCTGATACCATCTACAAAATCTTACTCTTTCACAGAATGCTTTCCTCCTGTAAGAGAGGAAAGTGATTTCCTCTCATACTCCTGGGATGAAGGCAGGCCATTACTTTGTGCATCACATTCAGATTTATAGCAGAAAAATCATAGAGAGGAATAAATTTCCAAAATGAAAAATTTGCCTGATTATTTGAGAAGAAGAGTGAAACTGACATTTGGGAAACATCATTTCATGAGAAATAGATGGGTATTGACTAGGAAGAATACCAGTTCTGGCAACCCCAAATTATAACAATACTCATAATTTCAAATGAATAGATAGCCTTAGAATGCTGAATAGAGATGGCAAGGAAAATAATCATTTGTTGAGGGCAACATTGTATTATGCAATGTGTGGCAAATATCTTTCACAGTACTAAAAGTCTTAAGCTCTGGGGTTGAACAGAATTGAGTTAAAATCTTGACTTCCTTTTGCATCAGCCTTTGGCAAACTGCTTCACTTTTCTAAACCTCAGTATTCTTTTATTTAAAGTGTGAATAATGACACATAATTCATAGATCTAATGCAAGAAAGGATGCCCTCAGTAGATAAGTTGTAAAACATTTCTGGAAAATAGAAAACACTGAGGATAGAATTGATTGAAAAACAAAAACATGAGAACACTATGTTTTACCAGAGTAAAAGTGAGAGCATATTCAGAAAACCATTAACCCTGGAGTAAAAAAAAAAAAAAAAAAAAAAAAAAAAAAAAAAGACCTGGGGAGGAGCTGGGAAATCAAGTAAATGGGTCTTCAGACTACCTAGACTCTGTTCTTCCATACCAATCTTTTGAACTCACCAGCAGAGGCAGCAGGGATAGAGCACGGATTTCAAACCCAGAGCTGCCCTGGAAAACAAGGGAACTAGTTGCTTAGAGAGAGCGCCTCTAGTAAGTTTGGGGAATAGTAAGAGAAGTGAAGCATAGAAAGTGAATGATAAAAGGTATAGGTGGGAATAAATTAAAAGAAAAAAAGAAAAAAAAAAAGAGGAAAGCATCTTGTTCTAAGAACAGCATACTCATGTCCCCTACTCCCCTACTCCCCGAGTAACAGAAACTGTTTGGAAGCCTGCCTTTCACTTCATATTCACCTCTTCTACAGATACTATCTAAACAAGACGATTTAAGCAATGGAAGTATAAGCAGATGATTGAATCATATAGATTAGAGGAATTTGCAACAGGGTAGCTGCCCACTTTTTGAGTTACTTTTTTTTCCTTTTTTTTTTTCTTTTCTTAATTTGGAATAGACTTGCTTCTTCTCTTCTGATGATAACCCCAATAGAACTAAATCCCTGGCCTTCCTGGAAGCCAGGATGCCAAAAATGACAATTTCCACCATGTACTTGGACCAACATAGATTTAGGAGAGAGAAGGGCCAGGAAACATTCTGCTTGGCAAATATAGGGCAGAGATAAAGAGCTTTTAGAGACAGCAGAGATAGATGACCCAGGAGCAGCGGTGCCAATGATCATTGTCCCTCCTTGGTTTGTTTTTAGATGATTCTCAGGCTCTCCTGGGGATTATATATACTAATTTGAAATGTATAATAATTTTAAAAATAAAAACAGTGTTTTTTGTTGCTTTCATCTGTGAACTTTACATGGTATGGTAATGGACATCAAAGAAAGTGGGAACTTGAATTTGGTTATCCTGCTCTTGGTTGGGATTCTGGTAGTCTGTAATATGCAATGGCAAATTGCAGTCCTTGGAGTCATGTAAAAGGGCTTCAAGAATGCCAGAGATGTGTGGTGTGCTGGCTATGTCTAACTAGAAATAAATTAGCAAGGCTGAAACTTTAAAATCTCAGTGTGTAGTTAAAAAAAAAAAAAGCACGTTAACTGTGACAATTCTGTAATATTGCTTGTAGGCAGAGAAGAATGGCTATAATAAAAAAAAAAATCAAAGCCAGATTATTGGTTGGGAAAGAGTAGGGAGCTAATGACTAGACTGGGAATGTTTAAGAAGATCCAAATGAACAGGAATAACTCAAAGTCTTGAGCCCAGTCACATCTCCCTCATCAGCAGAAGCAGTCTCTCCTCCCATGTCTGATGAAACTGTTCTTCACTTTTCTGAAAATCCTTTTACAACCTGGCAGGAGGAAGCAACTCCTCGAGAAGCAGCTATTTCTCCTAGTGTGCTATCCAACCACACCTCATCGCCTCCAAATTCTAGCATGCCCCAAGGAGCCAATTACAAAGTTAAACCCGGGATATGACTGGTGTGATACCAGAAAAGCAAAGATTGTACTCATCTTTACCATAAAATTCTGGGAAACACATGTAGGAATGTTTATTCTGATGAAGAAACATCTTCTTTCTGATTCAGGAGAATCTTCATTCTCCTGAAATCAGGGAAAGAGAAGCTTAGGTTTTTGTCTAGGCAGAACTTCTCAACATAGGCACGCTCACCAAAGATTCCATTCTCTAGCTGCTCAACTAGTTGGGAATACTTCCCCTTGATTATAGACAATTGCTGAATCCTGGACCTGATAGAGGACTGTAGGAAATGAAACTGACCTACAATTTATGTTTTGATATATAATATAAAGGAAGGAGTTTGGCAGTGGGGAAATATAGGAATATTGCAGGGGACCAGTCATATGTGACTCACCCATCAATTCTTTCTCTTTGTCCCTAAATGCATCATTTACCAAAGCAGTGAATAAAACATTGATGTTGGGATAAGTGGTGGACAGTGATAGGAATTCTCTGTGGGTCAGGGATGATAGAGGGAAAGAAGATGTAGAAACTGATCAGTCCAGGGCATTTGGGACAATTCTTAAACACAGATTTTGAAGTTCATTCTTCTGTAGCTCTTCCCTTTCCTCTAATATTTCAGCCATTTTGTCTGTTAGGAATTCTGTTCTCTTAGAGCTTGGAGTCAAATGAATATGTAGCTTTCTGTCACCCTGAGCTGTCTAGTTTGGAATAAGCCATAGGCAAAAACTGTAAACATGGAAATCTCACCTAGTGCGATTGTCTAAGTAGCCTCATTTCCAGTTTCAGCCTAATTTTTTTGTTGCCCACCAGTGCCCTCACATAGGTTTTTTGTTTTTGTTTTTTTTTTTGTTTTTGTTTTTGTTTGTTTTTTTAATGTTATACAGATTTCAAGATTGTTATTTATAGGAAACTTAGTCTAAGTGTTCTAGATAATTATTGTATGAAAAAATGAATCCAAAATTTAGCAGTCAAAAGCAACAATTTTATTTTGCTCATAGGTTCTTAATTTGAGAATGAAGACTAGAGATAATGACAAGTCTCTATACCATCATGACTGAGCCTCTTGGGACTTGATTCCTGAGACTGATGTGATGACTGAAGCCTAGTATCATCTGGAAGTATTTTTACTCACATACAATTTGCTTGATGCATGCTGTTGCTGAGACCTCACCTAGAGCTATTGATAGGAACGTTTCTGTGAGGCCTCTCCCATGTGGCTTGGTCTTTCTCACAGATGGTCTCAAGGTAATCAGATCTCACATGGTGGCTCAGGATTCTAAAGTGAGTCTTCAAGCAACAAATTGGAGGATAAATCACATTTTATGACCTAGGCTTAAATAAGCCAACAGTGTCATTTCTACCACATTCTACTTCCACCATATTCTCCCCCCTCATTAGGATAGTTTTGTTTTTTTTTTTAAGCAGCTTTAATGAGATAATTGATACACAAAAAACTTTGGATAAAGTATACAATTTGGTAAATTTTGACATTATATGAATATACATGAGTTGTAACAGATATAGGCATATTCAGATATCCATTTTTTACAGCTTTATTAAAATGTAATTGACATATAACTTTGTGTATGTTAAAGGTATACAATATGAGTTGATAGATATATATACCGCAAAATGATCATCACAATAAGGTTAGTTAACACATATTTTATCTTATATAATTACCATTATTTTCATTCTTGTTATTGTGTTGAGAACATTTAAGATCCACTCTCTTGGCAACCTTTATGTATACATTAAAATATTGTTAACTATAGCCACCATGCTGTACATTAGATCTTCAGAAGTTATTCATCTTTTGACTGGAAATTTGTACCCTTTCATTAACAGCTCATTAACCTCACCCACTAATCCCTGGAAACCACTTTTCTACTCTGTTTCTATGAGTGGTACTTTTAAAAATTCCATGTATAGGTGGCTCACATACTGTTTCTCTTTCTCTGATTATTTTACTTAACATAATGCTCTCACATTCATCCATATTGTTACAAATGGCAGGATTTCCTTTTTTCTTGAGTAATAGTTTGTTGTATATGTATACTCCACTTTCTTTATCCGTTCATTCATTCATGGACACTTCAGGTTGTTTTCATGTTTTGGTTATTGTGAATAATGCCATAATGAACATGGGTATGCAGATATCTCTTTTGAGATCCTGTTTTCATTTCCTTCAGATACATACCCAGAAGAGAGTTGCTAGACACATGGTAGTTCTATTTACAAATTTTGAGTAAACTCCATATTGTTTTCCATAGTGATTATACCAGTATATTTTCCTGGGAATAATGCACAAGGATTCTCTCGTTCATTCCAACTTGGCTTACTAATATATGTTTTTTAAAGGATTCCTTAGGGTTTTTTAATGTAAAAGATCATGTCATCTAATAATATATATAAAGTTGATCCTTGAACAATACAGAATTGAACTGTGCAGGTCCACTGACACACAGATATTTATTTATTTATTCTTTTTTAAATTTTATTTTTTCAGTGTTCCAAGACTCATTGTTTATGCACCATTCCCAGTGCTCCATGCAATATGTGCCCTCCTTAATACCCACCACCAGGCTCACCCATCCCCCTAGTGCCCTCCCCTCCAAAACCCTCAATTTGTTTCTCAGAGTCCAAAGTCTCTTATGGTTCATCTCCTCCTCTAATTTCCCCCAGTTCACTTTTCCTTTCCTTCTCTAATGTCCTCCATGTTATTCTTTATGCTCCACAAGTAGTGAAACCATACGATAATTGACTCTTTCTGCTTGACTTATTTCACTCAGCATAATTTCCTCCAGTCCCAGCCATGTTGATACAAAAGTTGGGTATTCATCCTTTCTGATGGAGACATAATATTTCATTGTATATATGGACCATATCTTTTATCCATTCATCTGTTGAAGGGCGTCTTGGCTCTTTCTACACTTTGGCGATTGTGGCCATTGCTGCTATGAACATTGGGGTACAGATGGCCCATCTTTTCACTACATCTGTATTTTTGGGGTAAATACCCATACTGTAATTGCAGTGTCATAGGGTATCTCTATTTTTAGTTTTTTGAGGAACCTCCACACTATTTTCCAAAGTGGCTGCACCAACTTGCATTCCCACCAACAGTGTAAGAGCGTTCTACTTTCTCCACATCCTCTCCAACACTTATTGTTTCCTGTCCTAATAGTATTGGCCATTCTAAGTGCTGTAAGGTGGTATCTCAGTGTGGTTTTGATTTGCATTTCCCAACTAATGATGAACATTCTTCCATGTGTCTGCTAGCCATTTGTATGTCTTTTTTGGAGAAGTGTCTGTTCATGTTTTCTGCCCATATTTTGAACATGAATAACTGTTTTTTGGGTGTTGAGTTTGAGGAGTGCTTTATAGATCTTGGATATCAGTCCTTGTCTGTAGTGTCATTTGCGAATACCTTCTCCCATTCTGTGGGTTGCCTGTTTCCTTTGCTGTGCAGAAGCTTTTGATCTTGATGAAGTTCCAAAAGTTCCTTTTCATTTTTGTTTCCTTTGCCTTTGGAGAAGTGTCTTGAAAGAAGTTTCTGTGGCCAATGTCAAAGAGGGTGCTGCCTATGTTTTTTTCTAGGATTTTGATAGATTCCTGTCTCATGTTGAGGTCTTCCATCCATTTTGAGTTTATCTTTTTATATGGTGTAAGAGAATGGTTGAGTTTCATTCTTCTACACATAGCTGTCCAATATTCCCAGCACCATTTATTGAAGAGACTGCCTTTTGTCCACTGGAAATTTTTTACTGCTTTGTCAAAGATTATTTGAACATAGAGTTGAGGATCCACATTTTTTTTAAATAAATACTTACAATACTATAAATGTATTTTTTACTTCCTTATAATTTCTTAACATTTTCTTTTCTCGAACTTACTTTATTGTAAGAATATAGTATATAATTTAGCATATAATCTATGTGTTAATGAATTGTTATTGATAAGGCTTTTGGACAATACTAGACTATAAGTAATTAAGTTTTAAGGGAGTCAAAAATTATACATTGATTTTTGACAGCGCAAGGGGTCAGAACCACTGACCCCCATGTTGTTCAAAGGTCAACTGTAGTTTTCTTTTTCCTCTCCAATCTCAGTGACTCTATTTCTTTTTCTTGCTTAATTGCCTGGGCAAGAACCTCCAGGACAATGTATAGATTACAAGTGGTCGAATGGACATCCTTGTCTTATTCCTGGTCTTTGGGGGAAAGCATCTAGTGTTTCACCATTAAGTATAGTGTTAGTTTTGTGGATTATAGTTTTAATATCTTTTTCTGGTAATTCAATTTGTCCTAGTTATGAGTCACTTTTTAATTATTTATTTTTTTATTCATTATAGGTGGTATATTTTTGTTTCTTTTAATATTCTATAATTTTTGCTTGGATGCCAGACAGTGTAAATTCTACCTTTTTGGCCACTGAATAATTTTCTAAAATATTCCTGAGCTCTGTTCTGAGACAGTTGATTTATACAGAAAGAATATAGTCCTGTTGGGTCTTGCTTTTCAGCTTTATTAGCATTTAGTCTAGGACAATATTTGTGGCATTACCAAGACCCTTCTGAGTATTTTATTCAGTGCCCAGTGAATTATGAAGTTGTTCAGGCTGGTTGGTATGAATGGGCATTATTTCCATTCTTCTGTATTCTCTAGCTCTTATTTCTGGTGGTTCTTTTCCTGGCCTTGCATGTTTTTTGTTTGTTGGTTTGTTTGTTTGTTTGTTAGTTAATATACGTACACTACTAAGCAGCTGAATAGATAAGGGACATTTTTCAGGTCTCTGGACTTTTGCCTATGTAGCTCTCTTCTTTCCAGTATTCTGTCCTCTGAACTCTAGCTGTATAATATTCCAATTCTGCCTCCTCAACTGTTGCAGACTACTGGCCTTCAGAAATGTTTACCTTCACTGCATTTCAGCCTAGAAACATCTCTGCAGCAAGCTAAGTAAGTAAAGCGTTTTCTCATTTGTTTCTCATCTCTCAGGGATCCCTCTTTCAATGCCTAAAGTCCAATATCTTGAAAAGTGTTATTTCATGTATTTTGTCCATCTTTTTAATTGATTCAGACAGGAGGATAAATCTGGAAACTTTTGTTCCATCTTGTCCAGAAACTGGTATTTTTTATGCTCATTAAAATTTGAGAATCATAATTATGTGGACTTTGGGGCTGCAGAGCTTTGGGTTGAGTTCTGATCTGCTGCTCAATCAGTGATGCTCAAGTTATAGAACCAGTCTGTGCCTCAGTTTTTTTCATCTGTAGAATGAAATAACAATACCAACTTTGTGAATTTGTTGAGCTTTAGGTGAGAATAAGTCAATAAAAAGGGGCTTTTATTTTATTCTGTACTATTGTTTAAATTCTTTTATTCTGTACTATTGTTTAAATTCTTAATATCAAGAATTAATATCTAATATCAAGAATTAATGCATATAATAATATAAAATTTTATGATAAAACACAAAAGAACATTTGTAATAAGTTCTATACTTAGTTGCTAGCAATATAGAAGCCAATAGGCTACATTCTCCAACTGTCTTATCCTATACAATATTCAATTGAGAACAGACCTTTAATGGTTGTAATATGTTGCTAAAAAAGGATAATAAATATAGATTTCTTTGTTTACATATATTTTAAATAATATTGATAATAGTTATTCATTAAATTATTAAGGTGATGGAAATGAATATTTCATAATTTTAATTTTTTTTTGTTCTATTTGTGTCAGTTGACACAAACAGTAGTATAAAAGAAAACTTTACTGAGTAATGTAGCATTAAAGATTCTCAGGTGGGCAGTGCATGAATGTAGACCCTAAAATCTACTTTGAAGTCATTTAATATTTACCCCCCTAAAATGACATGAATAATTAAATGAAAATATAATGTTTATTTCTAATTATACAAAGTTGTCACAAACATAATAAATATTTTCCTAAATGACTGAAATTTCAAAATTTCAAATATTAAGGCCAAATTTACTCTACCATAAACTGGTAGTATCATATCGGGGACCAAAATAAAAGTAATTTGAACATGTTCTGGTTTGCCTATCTTACCTATTTTGGTTAAACTTTTGAATTAAAAATAGTGAATTAGGGATGCCTGTGTGGCTCAGTCAGTTAAGCATCTGTCTTTGGCTCAGGTCATGATCGCAGGGTCCTGGGATCGAGTCCCACATCGGGCTCCCTGCTTAGCGAGGAGTCTGCTTCTCCCTCTGCCTACTCTGCCTGCTGTTCCCTTTGCTTGTGCTCTCTGTCTGACAAATAAAATCTTTTTTTTCTTAAAGATTTTATTTATTTATTTGACAGAGAGAGATCACAAGTAGGCAGAGAGGCAGACAGAGAGAGAGGGGGAAGCAGGCTCCCTGCCGAGCAGAGAGCCCGATGCGGGGCTCGATCCCAGGACCCTGAGATCATGACCTGAGCCGAAGGCAGAGGCTTAACCCACTGAGCCACCCAGGTGTCCCCTGACAAATAAAATCTTTAAAAAAAAATAGTGAATTACTTCAATTCAAGAGTAATCCTGTACTGCACCAGAGTTAGTCCTTAGCATTGTATAAATCTTTTATTTTCTGCTTTCTCAGCTTTAAGATTGAAATGTTAATCATGACAAATACTAGAAGGATATGCCAATGACTTGTAAACCACCTTGCAAATAGCAAACAGTAAAATGTTATAAAAATAAAAGTGCCACTTTTATATTTTTGAAAAACATAAATTGTCCCCTTCCCTTTATCAGGAGTTAACCAAATAGACATAATAGCAAACAAATGCTTGTTTAATTGTGAGAGCACGTCTACCTTTGGAAGAAAGATTGTTAGAAGTGTTCTGACAAATGATAAGATCATCCTGTATATATTAGGGGAAACTTTCTGACTATCATACTCAATATTAAGGTAATTTCTTTTGTAAAAAGAAATACTATTTTATGTTTTTCTCTCTTAAGTGAGAGATTGCCTATTTCTCACAAAAGAAATGTACTTTTACTTTTATTCTTTGAATCTATGTGATATTATATCAGAAATACTTTTAGCATTATTTGGTTGAATTGATAAAGTCAGGAACATTTTATTTTTCACCACTTATTCTGCATATATGTTTGATGAGATCCTTCTGTTTCTTATAAGCTAGGAAATAGCACTGCAGGGCTTGCTGTGAAGGATGACAAGTGAGTTACCATAAGCCCGTTTATATAAAATGATGGCTGTGGTCCCCCTGTAGGGGCTGCTTAGCTGAGAAGATGAAAATATGGTGAAACAGAGAAAGCTTCTGGACGCTGGAGATCAAAATGCAATCTACTATGTGACTTGCATGCCTACCTTAGAGTACTTGCTAATTTATCTTTCATTCTGAACCTTTGAATATTTGTGGGAGGAGTTTAGGAGAGGACACAAGCAAGAAAGTGGGGTCTTTTGTTTGTTCATTTGTTTTTTTTGTTGTTGTTGTTGTTTATGTGTTTTATACAGACAAGAGATGTCTGTGTAAATGAATGGCATGGTATGTATGATGTGCATACGTGGATTGCCTCATAGTATGTAATTCAGCAATATCATGGCTATCTGAGCTCCCAGAGCAGCTGTTCCTTAGACATATTCTAAGCAATCAGTTGTCCCTTTAACAATTCCATTGATTTCTGTGGCTTTTTCCTAGGAACTGTAAACCAGGAGACTTGGTTCTATAAAATAAAAAATATGTATATAGCATAGATATGTTTAAACAAAAGCAAAGAACATATTTATATGTTTGTGACTAACGAACCCTTTCAGACTCTAACACAGGCAGGCCGATCGACATCATGCAGGGACACAGTGTTAAGTTGCTGTCTAAATTTGTGTTTTTTCCCCTAAAAAATCCACAACTAGAGAAATTCCCAATTAACCTCTGTTATCCTCCAACCCTGCTGATGAAACTTCTTCTTACTCCTTTTTGAAAATACTGCTACATGAAGAATCCTTTACATGTTCTGGATTTAGCATTATTAACTTAGTGGGTAAGTTTGTAGCCAAAATGAAAAAGGGCAAGAAAAGTTATCTGTGCATTAGATCCTGAAGGGATCCAAGTTTAATCCCAGGCTCCTAATAAAACCTGTAATAGAAAAACTGAGCTACACCATAAATTTCTTGTAGAATTTATCATCCAAATAAGAATCCCCCCCCACTTTTGCTTCATTCCTGTGCTGAAAGCCTTGGTTCAGAGAAAGATTGTGTCTACTCTAATATATTTATCTCACAGTAATATGAATTGATGCTCTAGCAATGTCTGTTATCTTTGATTTTAGATTTATACATTAGTTCCAGTTTTTTAAAGTAATTTTTCTTTCCCTCCTATGAAACGTATGATCATACCTAAGCCATTATGTACACCTAGAGACATCAATGATCTCCCATAATGAACGCCAAGGGGCCCCAAATGCCTGATGAAACACTCTTTTTTGTGAAGAAATAATAGCCATAGGGTAGAACCAGATCTTCAGTTTTTCAGCCTAAATTTCTGCTACTGAAATAAAGTAGAAGGTATAATGAATCTGTTTCTAATAACCAAAAGGGTAATAAGTCTGTTCCTAATAAGCGTCATTCTAGAATAAAGCAAGAGCCAAATAAAATGCCCAGCTGAAATTATAATTATGACAAAACTCCCTTCTAAGAAAAGATAGATTGGATCACTTATAACCAAGCTTTGGACACATTAAAGTTTTAAAACTGCTCAAATTCTAGCACAGAGATTTGAAATCTTCGAGCACTCATGATTGACTTGGAACCTGGCAGCTTTGAACTCAAAGGTGTGCTACCTTTCAGGTGCAAGTTGCAAATTAAAATTGCAGTTTGAGAAATAAGAGGTGTGTTTATAGTAAACAGGTGGCTTCTGTTCAAAAGAGAATTGCTGGGGACTCTTTTATGACCATGCTGATGCTGTGACATATTAAGTGGAGCTTGTCACTTTTCCATCTGGTCTAGACAACTGCTGGAGGCGGAACCCATTTAGAAAGTAGCACACACCATGCAGCTGCTCCTCAGTGTCTCATAAATAAAGAACCCAATCATGGCTTCATTCTGCTTTATTAAATCCCCTTTTATGAGTGTTGGGTCATTGTTCTCTTAGGCCATCGTCCACAGAGTGTGGCTTTTAAGGAACTTGTGTTTTGGACATGATCCTATAAAGATTAGCTTGGTGTTAGAAAAATTGGGAAGTGTGTATTGGGCTTGTATTTGTTTGATTATATTTTATCTAAATGACTATGCTTGATAAAAAGCCCTTCCTTAGAAAGTGTAATGCCAATTTGTCTTAGAGAAACGCTGCTGACTTGCTTTAATCTCCCCTTGGACACACTTATCGTAGAGTTTTATCTCTAAAAGAAGCAATTTTGGTAGAATGCTCTGTTCTCTGCATACATCATTCAACTCATTTACTTATTGCTATATTCCTTTTGTGGTTCACAGATAAAAAAAGAATATTAAAAAGCAAGGTACTATTTACTAGCTTTTGTCTGTTTTTCTCGGTAGGGAGTTTGATGCTTCATCAAATGAGGTAATAGTGGAAAAACAAAAGAACATACTCCTTTTTTGTAGGTATCAAACTATTTTACTTAAATAGTTTGCAAATCCTGACTTAGTGTTTTGTTCTGAATCAAATGTCTTGCTGTAACAAGCTTGGTGGTTGAGGATTTTTCTTTTCCTGCCTTGGGTCTGGATTATGTTCAAATCATTGTATAGATTAAATGACATTTAGTACATGTGATTTGTCTGTGAATTCCTTAATGTTAGGAAATTTTGACTTTTCTTGGCAGAACATTCTCATCTGTCATGATGTCACTGGTTGATAAAACACGTAAAACCACCAAGTCTAATCATGTCTGTGGTTTTCCAATATGTTTGGTAGCAAAGGATTCCAGTCCCTGTGTACTTTCAAATCTCACAGAATGTAGCAGGCAACAAAAGGTATATCTGTCACCAGGAAAGCACTGAGGACTCTTGAAGCATGCTGGTGTCTAACTTGCTCAGAAATTAAATAGCGTAAGCTATCTTGAGAAGCCTTTCAAGGTCATTCATGAGTCTTTCCCCCTTATTCTCACCATATATCAATGTCAAAATGCAATGTGTTTAGGGAAGACATGCATTTTGGTGGAATAGACAAATACCTTTGATTCTTTCCAGAAATTATGAGTCTATAAAAATTTATTATCAAGCTAATTAAACTAGTATATTCAATTCAGTGAAGCAGAAAAAAATGTTTAATGTTTTTGTAGCTTGCTGAATTCTGAATAGAATGAAATAAGCCATGTGCTTGAGACACTAGATTTGAAATTTGAGAGATCTTTGGGAGTTGAGGGGAGAACAATTAGGTACAACCTTAAAGCCCTGTCATTTCATCTCTACTTTTTAACAACTGAGAGATTTAAGTGTGTCTTTGATAGACTGCTCTTTTGAATGATGATCTTTGCTTCATTATTCTTTGAGGCAAAATTGGTGAAATACTGGCATTACCCCTTACTGCCTGGAATAAATTTCCTCCCATGTTTGATAGTTTCATCATGATTTAGTTTAAGTAGCATGCAAATCTCTATAAGATTTTTAAGACTATAAATACTTTCATTAACATCAGTATTTCATAATAGTAGAGTAGTTTTTGAGCAATTATTAAAAATTATACTTCTTTCTATTTTTGAATGTGTTTGCATTATGCTGTCTTATCTCCTTTGACTATTATTCTCCACATTCTTGATACTTAAAAATGACAACTAGAGAATTTAGGGAAATAAGTGGCATTTAAATCTCTTTTCAAGTTGAAGTTTATGATAGTGAAATGATGAAAAGAGATTGGAATCAAGCAATTATCTACATAGCAGATGTCAAATAACAAATTTTAGAATGGACACGAGTTTTGATTTATTATAAAGTGATAGATTTATGGCTAGAGATTGAGATATATTCTCTTATGAAGAATTCTTTGTAGAAACTGCTTTACAGAAAAGAGAAGAATTGAGGTGCCTGGGTGGCACAGTTTGTTAAACATCTGACTCTTGGTTTCTGCTTGGCTCAGGTTGTGGTCTCAGGGTCATGATCTTGGCATTGTGAGATCAAATCTGCACTGGGCTCCGCATTCAGCCCGGTGCATGCTTGAAATTCTCTCTCCTTTACCCTCTACCCTTCCTGTTGGTGCTCACTCTCTCTCTCTCTCTTTCAAATAAATAAATCTCTTAAAAAAGTAATAAAAGGTAACAATTGGTATGGGAAGTGTCCAGTAATTTTCAGAAGGACACTGCAGAGAATGTAGTCTCGGAATAAATGAGGAAGTGTTAAATTTTAACAAAGGAAAATGATCATAATATATTATGTAATACTAATACATGTTGAGATGAAAGTCATGATGAAGATCTGTCAGCCGAGGGATATAATCACTTTTCCAAAGAACCTGATCTAAAAGGAGCATGGAGTGACAGATACAAATACATGTAGAACTGCAATGGGCACTTTATGATTGAGGGGCTATGCTGAGAGAAACCAAAGTAGAACTTCTGTGTAATAATGATAGAGATTACCTAGCTAGACGGAGGAGAAGCTTAATGCTTTTTAATGGAGTTCACAAACAGAAAATACTATACTAACAGCTGACCTCACATATTCACTTATCTCCTGGAAATATTATTCTGCTAAAACTCAGCATGTGAGAAGTATTTGCCTTCCTTTTAACAATTTCATTCCTTGGTTAGTGAAAACAATCAGGGACAGTTAAAATTTTCTTTTTATTATTTTATTATTTTTTATTATTTTTACATTTAAACTCAATTAATTAACATATAATGTATTATTGGTTTCAGAGGTAGAGGTCAGTGATGAATCAGTCTTATATAATACTTAGTGCTCATTACATCACATGCCCTCCTTAATGTCTATCATCCAGTTACTCCATCCACCCACCTCACTTCCCTCCAGCAACCCTCACACGTAACAAATGCTAATGAGAATTTCTTGTTAAAATGTAAATGATAAATATGTTGAGAATCCTTGGAATTGGCTGGGATGTAGTATGTTTAGACATATAACTTAGACCAAAAAGTTGTCTTCAAAAGGTAAGTTTCCTATAGTGAGTTAGATATAGGGAGATGAGAAGCTACACACAGGCATAACATTGGAAGATAATTCCAGTGAGGAAAAATGGAGAGAGAGAGAGAGAGAGAGAGAGAGAAAAAGAAAAGTATGTAAAGAAACAAAAGTGACTTCATGGAGACCTTCCTATTAAATTAGACTTTAATTGTTATATATAGGTGCATGTAAATGAAAAATTTAAAGACTTATCTAAAATAATGGTTAGATTTTGTAAGAGTATCTAGAAATCAAAAACTCTAAACAAAATTGAACTTTGTGAAGTATGTTAAGAATAATAAAATGGCTTCTTGAATCTTTTTCTTTTTTATTAATTATTTTTACTAACATATAATGTATTATTTGCCCCAGGGGTACAGGTCTCTGAATCATCAGGCTTACACATCTCACAGCACTCATCATATTACATACCCTCCCCAATGTTCATAACCCAACCACCCTCCCACTCCCCCCTTCCCCAGGCAACCCTCAGTTGGTTTTGTGAGATTAAGAATCTCTTATGGTTTATCTCCTTCCCAGTCCCATCTTGTTTAATTTTTTTCCTTCCCTACTCCCCAAACCCCCACCCTGCCTCTCAAATTCCTCATATCAGAGAGGTCATATGATAATTGTCTTTCTCTGATTGACTTATTTTGCTCAGCATAATACCCTCTAGATCCATCCACATCATTGCAAATGGCAAGATTTCATTTCTTCTGATGGCTGCATAGTATTCCATTGTGTGTGTGTGTGTGTGTGTGTGTGTGTGTGTGTGTGTGTGTGTGTGTGTTTATAACCTCTTTATCCATCCATCTGTTGATGGACATCTAGGTTCTTTCCATAGTTTGGCTATTGTGGACATTGCTGCTCTAAACATTCAGGTGCACGTGTCCCTTCAGATCACTACATTTGTATCTTGAAGGTAAATACCCAGTAGTGTGATTGCTGGGTCTTAGGGTAGCTCTATTTTCAACTTTTTGAGGAACCTCCATGCTGTTTTCCAGAATGGCTGCACCAGCTTGCATTCCCACCAATAGTGTAGGAGGGTTCCCTTTCTCCTCATCCCCGCTAACATCTGTCATTTACTGACTTGTTAATTTTAGCCATTCTGACTGGTGTGAGGGGGTTTTGACATATTTCTCTGATGTCGAGTGGTGTGGAGCACTTTTTCATGTGTCTGTTGGCCATCTGGATGGATGTCTTCTTGGCAGAAATATCTGTTCATGTCCTCTGTCCATTTCTTGATTGGATTATTTCTTCTTTGGGTGTTGAGTTTGATAAGATCTTTATAGATTTTCGATACTAGCCCTTTACCTGATATGTCATTTGCAAGTATCTTATCCCATTCTGTCAGTTGTCTTTGGTTTTGTTGACTGTTTCCTTTGCTGTGAAGAAGCTTTTGATCTTGTTGAAGTCCCAATAGTTCATTTTTGCCCTTGCTTCCATG
Organism: Enhydra lutris kenyoni; assembly: GCF_002288905.1. NCBI lineage: Eukaryota > Metazoa > Chordata > Mammalia > Carnivora > Mustelidae > Enhydra > Enhydra lutris. The sequence goes on from NW_019154095.1 coordinate 25,261,256, forward strand.
TCTTTTGCGATGCTTCTAGGAAGAAGTTGCTGTGGCTGAGGTCGAAGAGGTTGCTACCTGTGTTCTCCTCAAGGATTTGGATGGATTCCTGTCTCACATTGAGGTCTTTCATCCATTTTGAGTCTATTTTTGTGTATGGTGTAAGGAAAGTTTCATTCTCCTGCCTGTGTCTGTACAATTTTCCCAACACCGTATGTTGAAGAGACTGTCTTTTTTCCATTGGACATTGTTTCCTGCTTTGTTGAAGATTAGTTGATCACAGAGTTGAGGGTCTATTTCTGGGCTCTCTATTCTGTTCCATTGATCTATGTGTCTATTTTTGTGCCAGTACCATACTGTCTTGATTACAGCTTTGTAATACAGCTTGAAGTCTGGAATTGTGATGTCACCAACTGTGGTTTCTTTTTCAACATTCCTCTGGCTATTCGGAGTCTTTTCTGGTTCCACATAAATTTTAGGATTATTTGTTCCATCTTTGAAAAAAAAATGCATGGCATTTTGATAGGGATTGCATTAAATGTGTAGATTGCTTTAGGTAGTACAGACATTTTCACAATATTTGTTCTTCCAATCTATGAGCATGGAATGCTTTTCCATTTCTTTGTGTCTTCCTCAATTTCTTTCATGAGTGCTTTATAGTTTTCTGAGTACAGATTCTTTGCCTCTTTGGTTAGGTTTATTCTTAGGTATCTTATGGTTTGGGGTGCAGTTGCAAATGGGATTGACTCCTTAATTTCTCATTCTTCTGTCTTGCTGTTGGTGTATAGAAATGCAACTGATTTCTGTGCATCGATTTTATATCCTGACACTTTACTGAATTCCTGTATGAGTGTTCGCAGTTTTGGAGTAGAGTCTTTTGGGTTTCCACACAAAGTACCATATCATCTGCAAAGAGTGAGAATTTGACTTCTTCTCTGTCTATTCAGATGCCTTTAATTTCTTTTTGTTGTCTAATTGCTGAGGCTAGGACATCTAGTGCTATGCTGAATAGCAGTGGTGATAGTGGACATCCCTGCCATGTTCCTGACCTTAGAGGAAAAGCTCTCAGTTTTTCCCCATTGAGAATGATATTTGCTGTGGGTTTTTCATAGATGGCTTTGATGATATTGAGGTATGTACCCTCTATCCCTACACTTTGAAGAGTTTTGATCAAAAAACGATGCTATGTATTTTGTCAAATGCTTTTTCAGCATCTATTGAGAGTATCATATAGTTCTTGTTCTTTCTTTTATTAATGTATTATATCACATTGATTAATTTGTGGTTGTTGAGCCAACGTTGCAGCCAAGGAATAAATCCCCCTTGGTCATGGTGAATAATCCTTTTAATATACTGTTGGATCCTATTGGCTAGTATTTTGGCTAGTATTTTGCTGAGAATTTTCACATCTGTGTTCATCAAGGATATTGGTCTGTAACTCTCCTTTTTGATTGGGTCTTTGTCTGGTTTTGGGATCAAGGTATGATGGTCTCATAATGTGAGTTTGGAAGTTTTCCTTCTATTTCTATTTTTTTTAACAGTTTCAGGAGAATAGGTATTAATTCTTTTTTTTTTTTTTTAAAGATTTTATTTATTTATTTGTTCGAGAGAGAGAGAGAGAGAGAGAGTGAGCACAGGCAGACAGAGTGGTAGGCAGAGGCAGAGGGAGAAGCAGGCTCCCCGCCGAGCAAGGAGCCCGATGTGGGACTCGATCCCAGGACGCTGGGATCATGACCTGAGCCGAAGGCAGCTGCTTAACCAACTGAGCCACCCAGGCGTCCCTAATTCTTTAAAAATTTTGTAGATTTCCCCTGGGAAGCCATCTGTCCCTGGGCTCTTGTTTGTTGAGAGATTTTTGATGGCTTCTTCGATCTCCTTACTGGTTATGGGTCTGCTCAGGTTTTCTATTTCTTCCTGATTCAGTTTTGGTAGTCTATAAGTTTTTAGGAACACATCCATTTCTTACAGATTGTCATATTTGCTGGCATGTAGTTGCTCATAATATCTTCTTATAATTGTTTGTATTTCTTTGCTATTGGTTGTTACCTCTCTTTCATTCTTCATTTTATTTGTGTCCTTTCTCTTTTCTTTTTGATAAGTCTGGCCAGGAGTTTATCAATCGTATTAATTCTTTCAAAGAACCAGCTCCTAGTTTCGTTGATCTGTTCTACTGTTTTTGGTTTCGATTTCATTGATTTCTGCTCTGATCTTTATGATTTCTCTTCTCCTGCTGGGTTTAGACTTTCTTTGTTGTTCCATCTTCAGCTCCTTTAGGTGTAAGGTTAGATTGTATACTTGAGACCTTTCTTATTTCTTGAGAAAGGCTTGTATGGCTATATATTTTCCTCTCAGGACTGCCTTTACTGTGTCCCACAGATTTTGAACAGTTGTGTGTTTCATTTTCATTTGTTTCCATGAATTTTTTCAATTCTTCTTTAATTTCCTCGTTGACTCATTCATTCTTTAGTAGGATGCTTTTTAGTCTCCATGTATTTGAGTTCTTTCCAGCTTTCCTCTTGTGATTGAGTTCTAGCTTCAGAGCATTGTGGTCTGAAAATATGCAGGGAATGATCCCAGTCTTTTGGTACTAGTTGAGACCTGATTTGTGACCCAGGATGTGATCTTTTCTGGGGAATGTTTCATGTGCACTATAGAAGAATGTGTATTCTGTTGCTTTGGGTTGGAATATTCTGAATATATTTGTGATGTCCATCTGGTCCAGTGTGTCATTTAAGATTTTTATTTCCTTGTTGATATATTGCTTAGAAGATCTGTCCATTTCAGTGACAGGGGTATTAAAGTCCCCTACTATTATTGTATTATTGTTGATGTGTTTCTTTGATTTTGTTATTAATTGGTGTACGTAATTGGTTGCTCCCATGTTAGGGGCATAGATACTTAAAATTGTTAAATCTTCCTGTTGCACAGACCCTCTAACTATAATATAGTTTTCTTCCTCATCTCTTACTATAGTCTTTGGCTTAAAATCTAATTTATCTAATATAAGGATTGCCACACCAGCTTTCTTTTGATGTCTATTAGCATGATACATGGTTTTTCACCCCTTCACTTTAAATCTGGATGTGTCTTTGGGTCTAAAATGAGTTTCTTGTAGACAGTATATTGATGGGTCTTGTTTTTTATCCATTCTGATACCCAATGTTTTTTAATTGGGGCATTTAGCCCATTTATATTCGGAGTAACTATTGAAAGATATGAATTTAGTGCCATTATATTCTCTGTAGGGGTTCTGTTACTGTATATTGTCTCTGTTCCTTTTTGGTCTGCTACTTTTAGGCTCTCTCTTTGCTTATAGGACCCCTTTCAATATTTCCTGTAGGACTGGTTTGGTGTTTGCAAATTCTTTTAGTTTTTGTTTGTTTGTTTGTTTGTTTGTTTTGTCTTGGAAGCTTTTTAATCTCTCTTTGCATTTTCAATGATAGCCTATCTGGTTATAATATTCTTGGCTGCATATTTTTCTCATTTATTGCTCTGAATATATCATGCCAGTTCTTTCTGGCCTGCCAGGTCAGGTCTCTGTGGATAAGTCTGCTGCTAATCTAGTATTTCTACCATTGTATATTACAGACTCCTTTTCCTGAGCTGCTTTCAGGACTTTTTTCCTTGGCACTAAGATTTGTAAGTTTTACTATTAGATGACAGGATGTGGACCTATTTTTATTAATTTTGAGGGGGATTCTCTGTGCCTCCTGGATTTTGAAGCTTGTTCCCTTTGTTGAGTTAGGGAAATTTTCTACTGCAATTCACTCCAGTATACCTTCTGCGTCTCTCTCTGTCTTTGTTCTTCTTCTGGGATCCCCATTTTTCTTATATTGTTTTGTCTTATGGTATCACTTATCTCTTAAATCCTCCCTTCGTGGTGCAGTAGTTGTCTCTCTTTTGCTCAGCTTCTTTATTCTCCATCATTTGGTCATCTATATCACTGATTCCCTCTACTGCCTCATTTATCCTAGCAGTAAGCACCTTCTTTTTTGATTGCACCTAATTAATAGCTTTTCTGATATCAACTTGGTTAGATTTTAGTTCTTTTATTTCTCCAGAAAGGGTTTTTCTAATGTCTTCATGCCTTTTTTGAGCCCAGCTAGTACCTTGAGAATCATTATTCTGAACTCTAATTCTGACATATTACCAATGTCTGTATTGATGAGGTCCCTAGCCTTTGGTACTGCCTCTTGTTCTTTTTCTTTCTTTTTTTTTTTTTTGTAGTGAATTTTTCCACCTTGTCATTTTATCCAGATAATATATGAATGAGAGAATAAAATACTAAAAGGGTGGGAAAGATCCCAGAAAAATGTATGATAACCAAATCAGAAGAGACCCAAAACCAGGGGGGAGGAGATAGGGGGAAAAAAGAAATAAAAATAAAATAATTGAAAAAAATATATATATATACATATTAGACTGGTGCATAGTAGAGAGCCACCCACTTGATTTTGGATGTATTCTGGTCTCTTAGAAAAAACTACCTCCAAACATTTTAAAGAATGAAAGAAAATGTACACACACACACACACACACACACACAAATAAGGGTAAATGTGGTGAATGGATGGAATATGATTGTAAAGATGAAAATTTTAAAAATTCTAAGAAAGCAATTGATAAGTTGTTGGAAAAAGAATAAAAGAGAGGGGAGAATGTGCTCAGGCTGGAGACTAGAACAAAGCCATGTGCTTGATTTAGGGTATATTTTGATCTATTAGAAGAAATTGTGTCCCAAAATATTTTAGAGAAAAAGCCCCTATATGTATACAAAAAATAAGGTTAAATACAATGAAGGGATAAAATATGAGTAAAACAATGAAGTTTTCAAAAGACTTCTTAAAAAAAGGTATTGTTAAGAAATCTAGTTAAAAAACATTAAAAGAGGAAGGAGGAAAAGTTAAAAAATGGAATAAGAAAAAAGAATTAAAAAAATTTAACTTTGCAAGACTAAAGGATCGTGGGGAGAAAGCATGAATTCTATGTGTTGCTTTCCCCTAGCTCTGGAGTTCTGCTGTTCTCTTTGATTGGTGAACTTGGTTTTGGCCGGATGTTCTTTCTGATCTTCTGGGTGAGGGTCATGTTGCAGTGAGTCTCAAATGTCTTTGCTTGAGGTGGAATTACACCTTCCTTGCCAGAGGCCAGGCTATATAATCTGCTTGGTTCGCTCTCATAAACTTTTGTTCCCTGAATGTTTTCCATCAAGCTTTGGAGGATGGGAATGAAAATGGTGGCCTCCCAGTCTCCGGCCCAGAGGAGCTGAGAGCTCAAGGCCCCACTCCTCAGTGTGCCCTCACTGAACAGCAGTCATTCCCTCCTATCTCCCTGGTCTCCCACCTCACTTTGAGCTCACCTGGCCTGTGACCGAGCATTTCTATCTTTGGCACACAGCTCCATTTGGAGTCTCCAAGCCCAGCAGATTCCTGCCACTCGCTCCTACTCTACTCCTCCTGGGAGAGGATGGAGGGGATTCTCTGGATCTGCCACTTGTGGGGTCCCTGGTTGAAGAGCAGTGGCTCGACTATGCGTTGGATCACTGTTTAAGGTAACCCTGAGCTGAAAGCTCACTCCTGTATTCTGTCTGTCTGTATTCTGTCTCTGTATTCTGCTTCCCTGCTCCGATACCTGGGATCTCTGCCACACTCAGACATCGCCAGTCTTTCTGTGATCCTGTAGGACCTGAGACCACACTGTCCTCTGAGGACTCCACCCCACTTAGCATCTGGAGCTATGTCCCTCAGTGAAGCAGACTTTTTAATGTTCTGATTTTGTGCTCCACTGCTCCACCACTTGCCAGGATATACCTCCTCCCCACCGTGGTCTGTCTTCCCATTGTTTTGGACTCACTTTTCCAGAATGTGGTCAATTTTCTGTTCCTAGAATTGCTGCTCTTCTTCTCTTCTATCTCCTGTTGAGTTTGTAGGTGTTCAGAATGGTTTGATAACTATCTAGCTGATCTCCTGGGACCTGATGTCATTTCAGTCTGCTACTTCTCCACCATCTTTCTTCCTTGCTTTCTTGAATCTTTACAACAAAAATCTTTAAAATGGCCTAATGTAATTTATAATCTTGTTTGTGGGAGAAAGACAATATGTAGTGGTTTTAGTTATCTCAGGCTAAAGTAACAAAATACCAGAATCTGAGTGGTTTATCAATAACAAATTTCTCATAGTTCTGGAGTCTGATAGTTATAGAGATCAGTGTGCCAGCATGGTCAGGTTCCAGTGAGGCCCACTTCCTGATTTGCATGTGGTCCACTGTTTTTCATATTCTCATGTGGTGGAGAGTAGAGATAGCAAATAAGCTCCCCACCATCTCTTCTTATAAGAGCCCCAATCCCATTCATGAGGGCTTGGCTTTCATGAGCTAATTACTTTTTAATACCATCACAGTGAGGATTAGGATTTAAAATATGAATTTTGGGGAGACACAAACATTCAGTTCATTAAAGAAATAATTAAAATAAATAAGTTTATTATATAATATGTTAGAAGGTGATAAATGTTATGGAAAAAATAGAATGGGATCAGGGATAGAGATGAACAGGCGTAATATTAAATAGGGTAGTCAGAATAGGTCTCGTGAGTAGGTGATGTTTAAGCAAAGACTTAAAGTTGGTGAAGAAATTAGTCATGCATATAAACAAGGGGAAGAGCATTCTAGAAAATACTAGTCCAAAGACTCTAAGATGGAAACTTGGTGTGTTTGAGGTGGTGTCTGGAGTGGAAGAGCAGTGAGGAGAGTGCATGATGCAGTTGGGGGAGAGGGTGGCAGGGGTGTGGTAAGTTGGAGAAAGAAAGACTTTGTTAGGTCTTTCACACTTACTCTCAGTGAATTAGGAAGCTCTGGCCACAAGAGTGGGGCAATTTTACTTAAGTTTAAAAAAAAAAATCCCTCTGGATGCTATGTTGAAGGTAGATTTTAGTGCAGTTAGGATGAAAGTAGGAAAATGTAAAAGGCCTCAGCAAGCCAGATGAGGGTGGTAGTTACTCAGACCAAGAAGTGTTGCAGTGGAGATGGTCACAATGTTAGAATGATGATTGCATTTTGAGTAGACTACTTAAGGGACTAATAGAGCCCTAACTTAGGAAGCTCATGCTCTTAACCACCAGTGTCTCTTGAGAATCTTACCATACCAATAAAGAAGCTTCTTATTAGGAGACCTTCTCTCATTATTGCAAAGAGCTATTCTTATAATGAAGCTGGGCTTTTAGTTCGTTGGCTGTATGTATTCCATAATTTGCTGCTGGAGATCCTATGCCTTTGTACAGGATATTCTCTCATTTTTACCTCACATGCCCTATTTCAAATATTGTCTCTTTAGAGTCCAAGTTCCAGATTCAGTGACTATATATTATTTCCTGTAAAGAGTCTTTCTTTCTTGGCCAGAGACACTAAAAATGAGGATAACCCTTGAACTACCTAAGACACAGAATACACTAGAGTCATTAGAGAGGCATTTCAATTTTCGGGAATTAGAGAAGGGAAACAATTGTCAGTAGAAGGTTAAATAAGGAACTGTAGGAAGGGACTGTATCAAGTAGCCCATTAAGTTTAGAATGTGGTGACCACAATTGTAAAAATTCAAGCAACATACATTTACCTTGTTCTGTATTAAAATTTTGTAAATTAGAAATTCTATTTTTATTTATTTATAATGCAGTAGACCAAAAATTCAACCTTTTTTTAAAAATATTTTATTTATTTATTTGAGAGAGAGAGAGAGACAGTGAGAGAGAGAATGAGCGAGGAGAAGGTCAGAGAGAGAAGCAGACTCCCCGTGGAGCTGGGAACCTGATGCGGGACTTGATCCCAGGACTCCAGGATCATGACCTGAGCTGAAGGCAGTCACTTAACCAACTGAACGACCCAGGCGCCCCCCAAAATTCAATCTTTTTGTCCTCTTTTTCAGGGGGAAAAAAACCCCTATGATAAATGTTTTTAAAATCACACAATTTTATTGTCTTAGTTGTTAACCTGGTTTCAAATACTATTTTTGGTGTGAGAATACATACTAATCTCAGCTGCCACTGTTTTCAGCAGTAATGAATTTGAACTGTTAAGCACTATTTGTTTTTCAAAAGTATCTCATTAGACTACCACAGTGTTTCTATAATGAGCTCCTTCATACTGAATATCCATTATTCTATATGACTATCAAAATGAAGCTCAAGAATTCAGGCATAAAGAAATGGAAAGAGTCATTTTTGAAATTCTGTACAGACATACTGGTTCGAGATTTAGTATGCACATATGTAATCACAAATAAACCTTAAAGTATATGTGTGTACCCTCTGGTTCCTTAAGAAGTTAACAAGCTTGTTGAGTTGTCTTTTCTTTTGGGTACCCCAATAGTTGAACAAATTTTCAAAACAACCTTTATTGAATTGAATTTTTAACATCTGACTTTTATTTTGGTGTTAGTTTTGTTGGATATTATGCTTCTTGCTAGAGTCAGGATTTTTGTATCTTCTTCTAAAGTCAGTTTCTGTGGTCACAGTCAGTAGCCAATCATATAATTACCTATCATCTCCAGATAGGACTTCAGGAGAGATAATAAAATATATGAAGGTAAATTCATTTACTCAATATATATTTATTGGAGACCTATCATGTTAGGGGTAGAGTAGAGAGGAAACAAATGTTCACTTTGAATAGAATTAAGATTCTAATTAGGGTGAGGACAATAAAAATAAATGGTTATATACTCTGTAACATGGTAATAACTGTTATGAAGAACAATAGATCAGCACAAGAGATTAGGGGGGATGGGGATGGGCAGTACTATTTTATGTAGAGAAGTAAATATATGCTCCTCATTAAACTTACTACTGTGAAAACCAATTGTCTATAGATCTATAGCTCTGCTGAATTCTGTTGAGCCACAAGAATTTTTTTTTTTTAAACTAGAAGCTAGACTAAATATTCTTCCTTTCTCATACACCTAACCATGGAATTTGCTTGGATGAGACTAGGGTAAGAGCTCACTCTTCTTTTGCCATATCAACAAATGAGAAGCGAGTTCCAAAATAGTGTAGACTCAAAAGAAGAAAATAGCCATGATTTAAAAGCAGAATCCTATGAAAATAGCCCCAGAGTACTATAAACAAATAGTCTTCAGTGTCTTTCCTCCTTCCTCTTAAAACACCTCTTCAGCAGCATGGCCCAGACTGCTTGTTTTTGAGTTATGTCCCCTGTGTTCTTGGGGTGGGATGCTGTGAGCTTGAGGTTGGGGTAAACCTTGAGTTCTATTAGACTAATGTTCTTAGATACCTGTATGCCCAAGAATTTCTTACAGATATTATTCAAATGTAGATTTCCAGGTACCAGCAATAGATAGTCTGCTTTGGTAATTCTGGAATGCAAACCAAGCACCAATGGCCCACTGCTTAAACTCCTTCCCTTTACCTGTCTAGGATATTGGAATCAAGTTAATCTGGCTGATACTAAGAATAACTTAGAAGATTATCTTAAAAATTAGTATTGAGTTGAGTAGTTAAACCACATGCATCTGAACATTTAGAGATGAGGTTCATCTCTAAATGTTTTTAATAAATAAAAATAATAAAGGTTTTTAATAAACTTCCAATAAAGCTCCTCAGTTTTATTACTCAGAGTTGAGCATCAGTCCCCATTTTAGTGGTGTGGGAGGGAGGGCAATTCGATACTTAGCTCTCTGTCTGATCGCACTGAAGTAGCACTTGCTCATTGATGGGCCATATCCACATAAGCAGAAATAAGTTAGAGAATATAATCTCCACAAAGCTGAAAACTCTTCATGGGTATCTTCATAAAAGTTTAAAGAGATTTTATACTTATAAAATATTGCTTTATGTACAAAAATTAAAACCACAGAGGGTAAGAAAGAACTCTTGACAATTAAAAATGTAATTTCCAAAAAAATTTAATAAAACAGTTGCAAAGTTCAGTCCAGGAAAACCTCTTAGTACATAGAAATGAAGGCAACTGGGGCACCTGGGTTACTCAGTTGGTTAAGTGTCTGCCTTTGGCTCAGGTCATGATCTCAGGATCCTGGAATTGAGTCCTGCATCAGGCTACTTGCTCAAAGGAGAGCCTGCTTCTCCCTCTCCCTCTGCCTGCCACTCCCCCTGCTAGTGTGCGTGTGCGCTCATGCTCTCTCTCTCTCTGTCACATAAATAAATAAATAAATAAATAAATAAATAAATAAATAAATAAAATCTTTAAAAAAAAAATGAAGGGGACTAGGGGGAAGAAAATTAAAAAATAAGATCATTCCAAAAACTTCAGCATTTAATTAATAGAAATTTCTGGCAAAAAAATGACAGAGAAAATAAAGGGAAGGAAATAAAATATAAAGAGAAAGAAAAAGAAGAAAACACAATTTCTCAGAGTTCAGAGACAACTGAGACTTCAAGATGGAAAGGAACAAGAAGGAGGGAAAAAAAATCCAAACTGTGCACCAATTTTAAATAGAAGATTCTCAGGACATCCAGACAGTAGAGGGAAACAAAACAGAGCAAAATGAAAAATGGCAAAACAGGCCACTAACAAAGAAATAAGCATTTGGCTGGCATCAGGCTTCTCATTGGCAAAAGTACATGCCAGCTGACAGTAGAGCGAATCCAAAGTTTGAGTGAAAATTCTTTGAAGCCTGGAATTTTGAAGATAGAAAACTATTCATTCAATATGACTGGAAAAAGGTATTTTTAGATGTTCAAGAACAATTCATTCTTGTATTGCATCCATTTTTAGGAATGACAACCAGGCAAGTGATCCTAACAAGCCAAGGGGATGGAGATGACAGATAAAAGAAAGGCCAACCAAACCTGGGATTCAAGCGATGAGCAATTCCATGAAGAGAGCTGAGCAGCAGGGCTAGAAATTTTTGTTCCATAAATTTATTTAAGCACCTATGACTTGATTTGTCAGATGCAAGAGGTGATTCCTGCCAGCATGGCAACCATGACCTTACTCTAGTTCTACTTCTTTCCATTCTGTATTTTAATAATTTTATTACTTCTATTTTTTTTTAAGATTTTATTTATTTATTTGACAGACAGAGATCACAAGCAGGCAGAGAGGAAGGGAAGCAGGCTCCCCACTGAGCAGAGAGCCCGATGCAGGACTCGATTCCGGGACCTTGGGATCATGACCTGAGCCGAAGGCAGAGGCTTTAACCCACTGAGCCACCCAGCACCCCTTATTACATCTATATTAATAGAGTTTATAATACCTACCCACTGTTTAAAATATTTTATTGCCATAAAATATATGTTTAAAATGCATAATTTTAAGCATTTTTCAGTGTACGATTCATTGCATTAAGTACATTCGCAATGTTGTAAAACAATCACAACTATTTCTAAAATTTTTTCATCATCCCGAACAGAAATCCTGAAAGCATTAAACAGTAGTTCTTCATTTCTCCCTGTCGCCAGCCCCGGCCACCTCTAATCTTTCTCTATAAATTTATCGATTGCAGGGATTTCCTATAAGCAAATGTTTTCCTTTGTGCTTGATTTATTTCACTTAACCTGTTTTAAAGGTTCATGCATACTGTAGCATGTGTCAGAACTTTATTCATTTTATGGCTTAATAATTTTCCATTGTACGTACATAGCACATTTGAAAATTCTATTCAACCAGGAGGAAGACTTAGGCTTTTTTCACCTTTTTGGCTATTGTGAGTAATGTTGCAATGAACAATGGTGTACCAGTATCTGTTTATGTCTCTGTTTTCAAAACTTTTGTGTATATATTTTGGAGTGGAACTGTTGGGTTGTATGGTAATCCGATGTGTAACTTTTTGAGGAATCATCAAATTGTTTTTCACAGTAGCTACACCATATCACCCACCCTTCCCACCCCCAATTTACAATGGTTCTAATTTTTCTCCATCCTCTACAATACTTGCTATTTTCTGTTTCCGGTTGTTGCTATTGCTGGTGTTTGTCTGTTTAGCTTTAGTAGAGTCATCCTAGTAGTTGTGAAGTTGTGAAGGCATATCTATTTGTGATTTTGATTTCCATTTCCCTAAAAGCTGATGATGTGATGATAATGGTGAGCATCTTTTAACGTTCCCATTGGCCATTTTGTAGCTTCTTTGAGAAATGTTTAAGTTCTTTGCCCATTTTTTAATTGGGATGTCTGCCTTTCTTTGTTGATTTGTTGACCCACTATTTTTTTTACTCTCCTATACCGTTTTGGAAGTGTGAATTCTATAATTAAATATATTTGGTGCTTACCACAGATATTTGTCTTGAAATATCTGTATTCATTTCATGAATTATGAAGCATATTGATAAAAAGACTCTCCAGAATGGGCTGATGAATACAGTATTTCCTGAATTCTTATATTTTATTAGCCTCTTCTCAGTAACAAAACCTCGGGGATAATTTGGCTAGATATAAAAAATCCTCAGCTCATCTTTGTTCTGTTGAGAATCAAAAAAAATGTTGCTCCATTGTTTTTGTAGCATTTAATATGGTTGTCAATAGTCTGATGTCAAGTCGATGTTCTCTCCCTTATAAATAACACAAATTTTTGATGGGGGTGACTGGGTGACAAAATCCACTTATTATATTAGTTTACATACTATGATTAATATTCTGGTCAAATTTTCCAACTAGTTGGTATGACTATATATAGATTTAAGACTTTTCAAGACAGTTTTTCATATTTTTTGTGTTCCATTTCTTTGGTTTTCTGTTTGATACTCTAAATATATTTATTTTATTTTTCAATTTGTATTCCTTCCTTCTATCTTTCTTAGTAAATTTTCATGATGTTATTCACTCTTGAGCTTTTCAAAATTGTCATTATAAATTTGATTCTTTTGTAATTATTTCATATGAGCCATCAGTTTTCATTTTGTGTCTTTGTCTAAACATTTCATTTATGAGCTTATTTATTTTTGATTATTCAGTTATTTCCAAACTTGTATCACTTTCTTAATTTATTTTAGCTCATTTTGCAATATAACTATTCATCTGCTTTGTTCCTTTGTTTTTCTGGTATGTTGCTATTTTCTTTTCTTCTTTCTTTTTTTTTAAAAGATTTTATTTCTTTATCAGAGAGAGAGAGAGAGTACACGAACAGGCCGAGAGGCAGGTAGAGGCAGAGAGAGAAGCAGGTTCCCTGCTAAGCAAGGAGCCTGATGTAGGACTCGATCCCAGGACCCTGGGATCATGACCTGAGCCCAAGGAAGCGGCTTAACTGACTGAGCCACCCAGGCGTCCCTATTTTATTAAAATAAATTTGTATGTTATCTGATAAACTCCCCCCCCCACCCCTGCCACACACACCATGATATAACAAGATAGGCTTTCCTGAGCTATTTGGAGGAGATTCCTATGGAGGTAAGGGGGAGATGCGCAATAGGATAACTTTCTTAAGTTTTAACTTTTAATTTTTAAGCTTTGAGGCTCCTTCCTCTCCTGTGAATATGAATGATTGAAGTACATTCCCCTCCCTCCCCCCACTCCATAGCCCTGATTTGTCTCTCAGAGCTAAGTCAGCTTCAGGACAATGTCCCCTATCTACTCTAGAGTTCTATGAGCCTTGTCTTTTAAGATAGTGCCCTCAGGTTTAGATGTTATATTTTGTTATTTTAGTACTTGCCATTATTTGTTTTCTCCCAGTCCCTTTCCTTATTCATGATCTAAACATTCTTGCTCTCTTACTTCTAGTGCTGTGCCCTGCACTGCTGGGTTTTTATTCCCAGTAGTTTTCCCTCAGGTTTAGGTTCTGTACTTCTCAAGGTAGTATCTACTTGTTATTTCTGAATTTCTCAGTTATACTCCACACCATGATCCTCACAAATCTCTGTGTAGTTTGGTTTTAATAGATTTCATTTTTTTCAAGTACTTTTAGGTTCATAGCAAAACTGAGAGGAAGGTACAGATTTCCCTATACAGATATACAGATATCTCCTCTACAGGATATACAGATATCCCCTGCCCTCATGCATCGTTTTAGCCTCCCCCATGATTGGTAAAACCCACCAGAGTGGAACATGTGACAACTGTTGAACATACATTGACACATTGTTATCACCCAGAGACCATAGTTTACATTAGGGTTCCCTTTGGAGTTGTGCATATATAATGATATGTATCTACCATTATGGTAATTTACGGAGTATCACTGCCTTAAAACTTTTCTTGTGCTCTACCTACTCCTCCCTTAACCCTCTGCCCCCAACCCCTGACAACCACTTATCTTTTTCATGTCTCCATAGTTTTGCTTTCCTAAAGTGTCACATAATTGAAATTATGAAGTGTGTAGCTGTTTTCAGATTGGCTTCTTTCAGTAAGTCATCTTTAAGTTTTCCCCATTTTTTAAATAACTTGATAGCTATTTTTTTTTTAGTGTTGTATATTGTTACATTGTATGGATGTATTCCAGTTTATTCATTCATCTCCTGGAGGACATCTTGGCAGTTATGAATAAAGCCACTATAAATATCTGTGTGTGAATTTTGGTGTGGATATCTTTTTATCTTGTTTGGGTAGATACCAAGGAGCATAATTACTGGGTCATACTGTAAGAATATGTTTAGTTTTGTAAGAAACTACCAAACTGTCTTCTAAAGTTGATGTATCATTTTGCATTCCTATCAACAATGAATACAAGTTCTTTCTCTATATCCTCACCAGCATTTGGTGGTGTTTTTGTGGTTCTGGATTTGGCTATTCTATTAGTTGTATGATAGCTGTGTATATATATTTTTTCACTTACAGAAAATTGGGGACTATTCCTCATTTTGTTGGTCATTCACATACTTAGGAAGGAATCCTCTCTTTTTAGGATGAGTACTAACTGACTTTTTTTTTTTTCCCCCTTCTGGGGTTAAGAATAGTGTCCTTTAGCTGCTTCTTCTCTTGCCATAAAATATTTGATGTTGCCCAAGTCCTGATACTGGTGCTATGTCAACCACAGCCATGAATACCCTGGGACTTTGAGTTATTTTCTGTCCTTTTGTTTGTCAAAGAGCTCATTTGTGCTATTTTTTGTTTGCTTTGTTTTGCGTGTTTTAAATCCATTTTTTAAAAATTTTTGTTTTTTAGGGAAAGTTTTGGAGAGATTGAAAAACTCCATTAGTATCATGATGTTGTTATGGGAAGTTCTAAATGTGATGCTAAATTATTTTATGACATGTATAAAGTAGTTTTTTCAAATGTGCAGTAGTTATTTGAATGCATGTTTTATATTCAGAGCTGCATATTATCTTTCTAGGGGGAAATTTTTTGGTGTCACTTAGGAACCTGAACGTACTTAGTTATTCTCAAGGATTTAGTATTATCTCTTCTAATTGGCCATTGGCAATTCTGCTGTCATTTGTGTCTAAACTCTGTAACCCAGCTAACTCTTCTATGTTTATAATTTTGGCATTACTTATTTATTTATTTATTTTTATTAATAATGGAAAAAATTTTAAATAGGAGGCAGAGACTTTTCATGGGTTTTTATGTTCTCTGGTAAAATTCTTTAAAAAAATTTTTTTGGCATTGCCTTAAATTGTACTTCATTCAGAGAATAACGATTTATTATTATTTGGTGAAAACTACAGAGATAAATCTGTAAAGTCTTCTCAACTTTTGTATGGCTAAGGTTAAAATATACATCACATTTCACTGAAACAAAAGAGAATACAATATGGGAATTGTGTTCTGAATGGTTAAAAAAAAGCAGTAGGATTCCACTAAATAAATATTTTCTTCTAATTTTTGTTTAACATTAATTTGAATTTGAAAATTTTTGCATGCTTTTATTTTGGACATCTGGGCTCTATAATTATGCCTAAAATCTGTAGGTACTAAGCTGTCATTTATTTTTGAACTTTGAAACTGATTTTTCATTCTTGTTACTAAAGTTTGAGCTTTTATTATCTTGTAAATTAACTAAAGCAGTTTCTGATTTTGATCTCTTAGAGGGTTTTTAGTTTGTTTTATTGTTATCCAATATATTCAGTATAATGTGTTGCCTTTTAGGGCAGCTGAAATTTCTTCTCCCTTTCTGAAATTGTTTCACTTGCCATCTCCTGAGCTCCTAAGAAAAGCTGTTTTGAATCTCTCAGGTCTAGTCTATGAAGGAAACTGAACCACATTTTCAGTGATGGGGATATTAGAAATATATTTGACTATACTGGTTTTATTTCTCTCTCCTTCCCTTTTGATTTTTATCCTTGGGTTTCCTTTTCCTCATCTTCATACTAGAAAAATCTAGAGCCACACTGTCCAGTAAGGTAGCCAGTTAGCCACATGTGGCTATTGAACATATGGAATGTAAGTAGTACAAATTAAGATGTTCTCTGTGTAAAATCACATAGGATTTCAAAGACAGTATGAAGAAAGAACATTAAAGTATCTCACTAAACATAAAGATATTATTGGTTGAAAATTGAGAATGTGGGATATGTTGAGTCAAATAAAATATATCATTAAAATTAATTTCACTATTGCTTTTTATTTTTTAAGGTAGCCACTAAAAAGATTTAAACTCACCTACAACTCACATTATATTTTTATTGGACCACACTGATCAACAGGGCAAGAAAAGGAGCAAGAAAAGGCCACTGAAACTTGCACCTAAGCAAAAGCTTTCCTCATTGTTCAACTTCCTTCAGCATGCCTCATAGTGACATTATAAGGGGTTACATATCAAGTAATTTATTCTAAGATGTCTCCTTGCTATATTTATGTTGAAAATCTGTGGCATTTTTAGGGGTTAATAGAAGATTGTGAGATGCAAATCCCAGCTGAATATGGTCTCATGATGTTATCATAGATGCATATAAAAACTGTGACAGTGTTCTGAGTTTTCTACTTAATGGCAGGAGTTGAAATGAATAGAATTGATTGGTTGTGGGATAGCCACCTTCGTCACAATGTATTAGGCACAATTAAAATTTAAACTTTTATTCAGTATCAGTAACTCTGACCTTATTAACAACTCAGTCATTAAGAACAAAATCCCTTTTTTGTAATCATCTGAGTCTCAATGTTCTGACAATTTCGGTAACAGAGCTTCCCTAATCCAATAAATGGTGGTAGTATAGAAAATATTAATGCTATTGCAGTCCAATAATTCTATTTATACTCAATTTGTAAAGTAATAACAATCTCAGGGGTGTGAGGAAACATAAAACACATAAAACCCAGTAATTTTCCTTCTTTTAAAATCAGAATGAAATGTCCAGAGGTGAGGGGGTCTTTGTTGAACAAAAAGTACAATGTGATAATGAAAATATTCAGTTTCACATTTTTACTTAGATCCTATATTCTCATACCAAACCTCAGGATCCACCTTTTTCTTAAGAACATTTTAGCACTTATTTTAAATGTAGTCTGATGCTTCCATGGAAAATAAAGAATAACAGGGCTATAAATAAGACACCTTTCAGTTCCGAAAAGATTCTGACATAGAGGAGGTTAAATATTATTCACAAATGGTTTAAGACATCTTCTACACTAAAAGCTAGGCATATCACTTGAAGATGTTATATGTTGTTACAATGAACTAAGAAACAGTGATTAAATCCATGTCTCTCCTTTAAGAGTTGTTACTGGTTGTGTTCAGTAAACATTAGAATTTCTTTTATGTATTTTGGTTTCTTAAGTAACATGAAACTTACTTGAGGTAACTGTTCTGAAATTCCTTGTCTTCTCATTGAAATATGGAAACATAGAAGACATGTGAACTTACAGCAGGACTATAAACTGGGCTTATTATCTATGACCTACTGGACTTTAGGAAGAATGTA
This sequence comes from Enhydra lutris kenyoni, assembly GCF_002288905.1. NCBI lineage: Eukaryota > Metazoa > Chordata > Mammalia > Carnivora > Mustelidae > Enhydra > Enhydra lutris. Next base: position 25,278,985 of record NW_019154095.1, read on the forward strand.
AACTAACTAAAATATCAAAAAGGGATTTGTGCAAATGGAATACTATGCAGCCATCAAAAGAAATGAAATCTTGCCATTTGCGACGACGTGGATGGAACTAGAGGGTATCATGCTTAGCGAAATAAGTCAATCGGAGAAAGACAACTATCATATGATCTCCCTGATATGAGGGAGAGGAGATGCAACATGGGGGTTAAGGGAGTAGGAGAAGAGTAAATGAAACAAGATGGGATTGGGAGGGAGACAAACCATAAGTGACTCTTAATCTCACAAAACAAACTGAGGGTTGATGGGGGGAGGGGGGTTGGGGGGGTGGGATTATGGACATTGGGGAGGGTATGTGCTATGGTGAGTGCTGTGAAGTGTATAAGCCTGGCGATTCACAGACCTGTACCCCTGGGGATAAAAATATATGTTTATAAAAAATAAAATAAAAAAAAAAGGGATTTGTGCAAAGCAGTAGCCCCAAATGGTGTATTTCAAAACTTATACTACCACCTGTCTCTGATTTATTTAGAAATGGGTGTGTGTGTTGTGGAAAAGCATTGTTTGGGTATTACGATGACTACAGGATGACCACTGACACTTGGAGCTAGAGACATTAAAAATCCTATAGTCTGTGGGACAGTCCTCAATCATAAAGAAATTTGAAGCCAAATTTGAACAATGATCCCACTGAGATGCACTATGAATGAAGATTGCAGGCTACCAGTTGGATTGGCCTTCACTTGACCTTCAAACTCTGTAAAAATAACCCATCAGCACTGAGCTTGTTTTCCAACTGCTTTTCCCAGTCAGCTTCATTGATTCTTCTTCGGAAAAACCTAAATATAATACAATATTAGATTCTTAATATATTCCTTATACAGAAATCACATTTGCCTTGTTCCTTTGTCAAAATGTGAAGAACTGCTTATTGAGATAGAATTTTAAAGACAAAAATTTTCACATGCATAATTTGGAAGTATTTTCCTATTTTTTCTTCCTCTTTTTCCTTTTCCTTTTTTGCTTCCTTTGAGTTCATCTTGCTACATAAGATGAGCCTGATTTTTAGTAACTTACATCAAAAAATAATACTTTGTAATTATAAACTTATGTCTTATAAGTAAAAATAGGTGCGTAGTTTTCAAAGACTGATGTCTGTGTTGGGGTCCATTATCAAAGGAACAAGACTGGGACAAAGTGAAAGTTATGCAAAGCTTTATTCTATGCCAAGCATTAGAAGTCAGACTGACCAGCCAGGGTCACCTCCGAAGAGAGCGACACCGTCCTGATCTCACAGGCTGGTTTTATAGAGCATAACCGCAGACCTCAAGGTATGTGGCTTCTATTGTTAGGGCATTTACTCCCAGAATCGGTACCCAGAACTGATACCAGGAACTGCTGGGATGTTTGGAACTGCTGGGACATGCTGGGGCATTTAGAACTTCTGGGGTATTTGTTCCTGGGATGAAGTCCATAGATGTAAACAACAATATGGCTACCCAGGTAATATGGAGTCGCTCTGGCTAAGCAGGCCCTAATAGTTAAACAGGTTTTAACATTAAATCGGCCCTAACAGTCTGTCCTGGCCATTTTGAAGATTGTGTTAGATTACTTGTTAGGAAATATGCCCTATATTATAAGGAAATTATGCTTTTCCCTATATCTATATAAAGGCCAATCACAGAGAACCAATGGGACTTCTCCTCCTCAACCTTTTTAAGAAGTGGAGTAGGAATGAGAGAATAAGAATGTTTCCTTTTCAGGAGATAGTCCAGGTTGGTGGAGGAGTAGGAGATGTTAGTTTCATCTGGTCCCAGGAATGCAGCTAAATATCAAATCATTCTGAACACCTGTGAACTCAACCAGAAATCTATGTAAAGAATAGCTATAACTCTACAAGTAGAAAAGTGACCACTTCTGCAAGGTAGGAGGTGCAAAGAAGTGAATCTGAGGAGGTATATCAGAAGATAAACTGGGGGAGGAGGGAGCCTCCCTAAGCCAGCTACTGGAAAGTGCTATAGCAGTGGAATGCAAAATCAAAACTTTCAAAAGTCTGCTCCAGTGAGGAACTTCCCTACCTGAAAGGCACTCAGGTGGTGAAATGGGGTGAAGGGTACCACAAAACAGGATACAGTCTGGCAAGCACTCTTCAAGCATGGGGCCAACAAGTGGCAGAACCAGTAAGACCTTCCTTCTTTACCCTGGAGTATCAGCATGGGAGTTCACTGCAAGAGTCTGCAGGGTTTGGAGATTAGAAATGGGGTCCCATGCCTGAGATAGAAGTGTTCCATCACAGGCTGGGTGAGCACAGAATGTGGATGGAGACCGTGGAGACCGTGGAGACAAGAGTGTTTGACTGCTTTTCCCTCAGGATGCACTGAGCAGTGGGGCCCAAAGCTTTCAAAGCTGGAGCTGGAGACTGGGAAGCAGCCATTTTCATTTTCATCCTCTCAAGCCCTGTGGGAAGCCTTCGGGGAACAAAAGCCACATAGACCAATCCTGAGCCATTTATTTAGCCTGGCTCCCTGGCAAAGGCAGTGCAGTTCTGCCTAGGGCAAAGACACCTGAGAATCAGTGCAACAGTTCCCTCCGTCAGATCAGCAAGAACATCCAACTAAGACCAAGTTTACCTATCACACAGGACTGAAAAACTCCAGTACTAGAGGAAAATAGCATACAGAAATTCATGTTTTTTTCTCATGATTCTTTAGTTTTTCAATTTTAATTTTTTTCCTCTTTCTTATTTTATCAACTCTTTTTAAGATTTTTTTTAGTTTTCATTTTTACACTTACCTTCTATCCTTTCATTGTATTTAATTTTATTTTTGTGTATGTATAAGTTTTTCTTTCTTTACAATTTGAGGATGCAGTTTCTTCTAACAACAGACCAAAATACACCCAGAATCTAGTGTATTGCTCTGTTCTCTTCACCTAACTGATCATATTCTCTCTCTTCCTCCTCCTCCTCCTTCTTTTGCTAAAGTGTCTTTTTTTAAAAAAAATTTCATCTTTATACTTACATCCTATCCTTTCAATGTATTTAATTTTATTTTAGTATATATATGTTTTTCTTTATTTACAATTTTGGGATTGAGTTTCCTCTAACAAACAGTCAAAAATACACTCAGAGTGTAGTGTATTGCTCTGTTCTGTTCACATGTTTGTTTATATTTCTTCTCTCTCTCTCTGGATTTGAGTTTTCATTTTTACAGTTACATTCTGCCTTTCAATGTATTTAATTTGATATTTGTACATATATATATTTCTTTCTTTACAATTTTGAGATCTAGTTTTCTAACAAAAAGACCAAAATACACACAGGATCCAATGTATTGCTCTGTTCTGTTCACCTGTCTGATTCTATTCTCTTTTAAAAAAAAATATTACTGGGGCGCCTGGGTGGCTCAGTGGGTTAAGCCTCTGCCTTCGGCTCAGGTCATGATCCCAGAGTCCTGGGATTGAGCCCCTCGTCGGGCTCTCTGCCCAGCAGGGAGCCTGCTTCTCCCTCTCTGCCTGCCTCTCTGCCTACTTCTGCCTACTTGTGATTTCTCTCTCTGTCAAATAAATAAATCTTTAAAAAAAAAATAAAAAAAATAAAAAAATTAAAAAAAATATTACTTTATTTACTGTTTTCAGTTACAGGTCTCTTCTGATTTGTTTAGTGTATATTTCTCTGGAGCCATTGTTGCCATTTTAGTATTTTGTTCTCTTGTTTATCTATTCTTCTCTGGACAGGAAGACAAGATGGAAAAACTTACCCTAAAAAAGAGAAAAAGAGGCAGTACTGATTGCCAGGGACCTAATCAATATGGACATAAATAAGATGTTGGAAATAGAGTTCAGAATGACTATAAAGATACTAGCTGAGCTTGAAAAAAGCATAGAAAAAATTAGGGAATCCCTTTCTGGAGAAATAAAAGAACTAAAATCTAATCAAGTTGAAATAAAAAAGGCTAATAATGAGTTGCAATAAAAAATGGAGACTCTAAGTGCTAGAATAAGTGAGGCAGAAGAGAGAATTAGTGATATAGAAGACCATATGATGGAGAATAAATAAGCTGAGGAAAAGAGAGATGAATAACTACTATATCATGAGAGGAGAATTCAAGAGATAAGTAATACCATGAAGTGAAACAATATTAGAATAACTGAAATCCCAGAAGAAGAGGAAAAGAAGAGTGGGGCAGAAGGAATATTGGAGCAAACTGTATCTGAGAACATCCCTAATCTGGGGAAGGCATTCAAGTCCAGAAGGCACAGAGAATTCCCCTTAAAATTAATAAAAACTGGGCAACACCTTGACATATAATAGTGAAACTTGCAAATCTCAGAAACAAAGAGAAAATCCTGAAAGCACCTCAACAAGATCAATAGCTTACAAGGGTAGAATTATTAGACTGACAGCAGAACTATCCAGAGACCTGGCAGGCCAGAAAGGACTGCCAGGATATATGCTGGGTGCTAAATGAGAAAAATATGCAGCCAAGAATACCTTATCCAGCAAGGATGTCTTTCAAAATAGTAGCAGAGATAAAGAGGTTCCAGGACAAACAGAAAGTTAGATAATTTGTGATCACTAACCCAGCCCTGCAAGAAATATCAAACAGGATCCTTTAAGTGAAGACAGAGCCAAAAAGGAACAGAGGAAGGAACAGAGACAATAAAGAGAAACAGGGACTCTGCAGGTAATACAATGGCACTAAATGCATATCTTTCAACAGTTACTCTAAATGTAAATGGGTTAAATGCTCCAATCAAAAGACACAGGGTATCAGCTTGGGTAAAAAAACATGACCTATCCATATGCTATCTACAAGAGACTCACTTTAGACCCAAAGACACCTCCAGATTATTCACCACAACCAAGTGGGATTTATTCCTGTGCTGCAGAGGTGTTTCAACATCCATAAATCAACCAGAGTGATGCACTACATTAATAAAAGGAAGAACAAGAACCATATGATCCTCTCAGTAGAGGCAGAAAAAGCATTTGACAAGGTACAACATTTTTTTTAATTTTTAAATCATTTTTTAATTTATTTTCAGCATAACAGTATTCATTGTTTTTGTACCACACCCAGTGCTCCACGCAATCTGTGACCTCTCTAATACCCACCACCTGGTTCCCCCAACCTCCCACCCCCCCACCTCTTCAAACCCTTCAGATTGTTTTTCAGAGTCCATAGTCTCTCATTGTTCACCTCCCCTTCCAATTTCCCCAAACTCCCTTCTCCTAACTCCCCATGTCCTCCATGCTATTTGTTATGTTCCACAAATAAGTGAAACCATATGATAATTGACTCTCTCTGCTTGACCTATTTCACTCAGCATAATCTCTTCCAGTCCCATCCATCCTTTCTTGATTAAAACTCTTCACAGTGTAGGGATAGAGGGAACATACCTCAGTATCATAAAAACCATTTATGAAAAATTTACAGTTAATATCAGTCTCAATGGGGAAACACTGAAAGTCTTTCCCCTAAGGTCAGGAATATGACAGGGATGTGCACTCTCTGCACTGTTGTTTAACATAATAGTAGAAATCTTAGTCTCAGCCATCAGACAACAAAAAGAAATAAAAGGCATTAGAATTGACAAAGAAGAAGTCAATCTTTCACTCTTCACAGATGACATGATACTATATGTGGAAAACCCAAAAGAGTCCATCCCAAAATTGCTAGAACTCATATAGGAATTCCACAAAGTGGCAGGATGTAAAATCAAAAGCACAGAAATCAGTTGGATTTCTATACACTATCAATGAGTCAGAAGAGAGAGAAATTAAGGAGATAATACCATTTATAATTGCACCAAAACCCATAGGACACCTATGAATAAACCTAATAAAAGAGGCAAAGTATCTGTACTTTGAAAACTATAGAACACTAATGGAAGAAAGGGAGGAAGACACAAAGAAATGGGAAAACATTCCCTACCATGGATTGGAAGAACAAATATTGTTAAAATATCTGTGCTACCTAGAGCATTCTATTGATTCATTGCAATCGCTATAAAAATACCATCAACTTTTTTCACAGAGCCGGAACAAATAATCCTAAAATTTGTATGGAACCAGAAAAGACCCCAAATAACCAAAGGACTGTTGAAAAAGAAAACCAAAGCTGGTTACATCACAATTCTGAACTTCAAGCTTTATTTCAAAGCAATAATCATCAAGACAGTATGGTACTGGTCAAAAAGAGACACATAAATCAGGGGAACAGAATAGAGAACCCAGAAATAGACCCTCAGCTCTATGGTCAACTAATCTTTGACAAAGCAGGAAAGAATATCCAATGGAAAAAAGACAGTTTCTTCAACAAATGGTACTGGGAAAATTGGACAGCCATATGCAGAAGAATGAAACTGGGCCATTTCCTTACACCATACACAAAGACTCAAAAATGGATGAAAGACCTCAATGTGAAATAGGAATCCCTCAAAATCTTAGAGGAGAATACAGCAACCTCTGACTTTGGCTGCAGAAACTTCTTGCTAGAGAAGTCTCCAAAGACAAGGGAAAAAAAGGCAAAAATGAACTTGTGGGATGTTATCAAGATAGAACACTTTTGCACAACAAAGGTAACAGTCAACAAAACCAAAAGACAACTGACAGAATGGGAGAAGATATTTGCAAATGTCTTATCAGATAAAGGGCTAGTATCCAAAATCTCCAAAGAACTTATCAAACTCAATACCCAAAGAACAAATAATCCATTCAAGAACTGGGTGGAAGACATGAACAGATATTTCTCCAAAAAAGACATAGCAGTGGCCAACAGACACGTGAAAAAATGCTCTATATCACCTGGTATTAGAGAAATACAAATAAAAACCACAAGGAGATACCACCTCAAACTGGTCAGATGGTTAAAATTCAGGAAACAACACATGTTGGGAGGATATGGAGAAAGAGGGACCCTCTTACATTGTTGGTGTGAATGCAAGTTGGTGCAGCCACTCTGGAAAATAGTATGGACATTCCTTGAAAAGTTGAAAATAGAGCTACACCATGATCCAGCAATTGCACTACTAGGGATTTACCTCAAAGATAAAAATGTGATTCAAAGGGGTACCTGCACCCCAATGTCTATAGGAGCAATGTCCACAATAGCCAGATTATGAAAAGAGCCCAGATGTCCATTGACAGATGAATGGATAAAGAAGTCTGGTATATATAAACACACCCACATACACACCACTCACCCATCAAAAAAAAAAAAAAAAAAAAAGAAAGAAAGAAAGAAAGGAAGGAAGGAAAGAAGAAATCTTGCCATTTGCAACAACGTGGATGGAACTATAGGGTTATTAAGCTAAGCAAAATAAGTCAATCAGAGAAAGACAATTATCATATGATCTCACTCATATGTAGAATTTAAGAAAACAGAGAATCAGAGGGGAAGAGAGGGAAAAAATAAAACAAGACAAAATCAGAGAGGGAGACAAACCATAAAAGACTCTTAATCATAGGAAAAAACTGAGGGTAGCTGGAGGCGGACGGGGTGGCGGGATTGGGTAGCTGGGTGATGGACATTATAAACAAAACCAAAAAGAACTAAATCAAACAAAAAGAATGTTTCCTTTTCTTGGATTCTTGTCTAGAATTTTGCCATGAATTCTATTTCTAGTACCAGTTGCTAACATTCCCAACTCTGTCATTCTCCTAGAACTCCATTAAGGGGATGTATTGAAAGACCTAAAAATTCATATGCTGCCTTGATATCTTTGAGTCTTATAAACCCAAAGACTTAATTGTGAGTTCATCTGCTCTTAATTGCTATGGACCCTGAACATTAGGTGGGAAAGCTCCCCACCTGTCTACTTCCCCTATATTAGCTGGGCCAGCTGCTGATTTTCAGCTCCTGAGGAATTTTCAAACAAATGTATTCTTGTGGGAAACATTGACATCTTGCTGCTATTGTAAGGCCTCCCACAGTACCTGCTGGTTCACTCCATTCCAAATTAAAATCCCTGTGTGACCCTGCTTGGTATTTCACCTCTCCAGCTTTTGAGTGTCTTTTGTCTACCTGTCTCTTGAATGCTAGGGCATGACTTTGTCTTTCATCCAGGGAGTGAAGAATTGGTGAACAAAACAATTGATGTCATGGGCAGCATGGTCCAACCATGATGGAGGACATACAGACAGATTTAATGGACTGCTTCTTAGCTAATTAACTGGTTCCTAATATGAGGGAAGGCCTCCTGGGACAGACTAATTGTTTGCTGGCTTGTGCTTTAGTTTGCTTGTGTTTCTGTTGTCCCTCTAAGTACTGCTACCTCTTCTATCCGAAAGCTTCCTCCTTACTCCTGATGTGAGAACTACTGTTAACTGACTATATCATGACATGGGGTGCTTTTGGGTGAGGCCTGTGTTTGCCAGGTGGTCTACGGGACTCTTGCCACCAAGTCTGAGGCAGGGGGCCTGACAAGCCAGTACAGAGTATGATGAGAGGCTGATCCAACAATAGGAGCCAGGGACAGTGACAGCATAGTGTCTTAATTGGTGGGTTCTTGAGTCATGTTTGCACTTTGTCAGGCTATAGTTCCCAAAGATAAAGATTCCAGGATATTATGTCTAGCAGGTGACTGGAGATCAATCACTGGGGCAGTCACCCAGTCATCATTCAGGAAGGTACTTCACCGACACAAGGTTTTGCAAAAAGGCTGAGTTTCAGGCAACCAAGAGAAATTTAAGAATGATTACCCACTGTCTCATAAGAGTAAGGGCGGGGTCGTGGAAGGGTAGTGACCTAGGCCTTCTCCTGTCTGCTGCTTGCTGTGCTGTCATTGTATGCTCTCCTGACCCCTAAGAGTATTGAGTTGTCCATCCTGGTGGCCAATGGCTCCAGCACTAAAGAAAAATAAGGGGTGGCAGGGAGGAATATTTGGTACTTCTCTGCTCTTCCCATACAAGATTCCCAGCCAATGTGCCTGGGGTTTATTTAGTGCTGTAGCTTACTGCCATGACCAGTGGCTAATCTTGCCACTACAGGTATTCAAGACCTGGACCATAGGCAGAATGACTTAGTTGTATGTGGACCCCAATCCCAGGAAAATCGACTGGCATTTGCAGAGGAGGTGGGAAACCACTGGGTTCCCTTTCCTCCTTAACCACTCAATGGTTTGTACTATGAATGAGCAGATGAAGACAAAAATAGAAAATGATGACTACAATGTGGCTAGATACTCAAGATAGTAAAAGGAAAAAGAGAAAGTCCTCCCAGCAGAAGATGGGACTGCAGCAGAGAACAATGTCAACCTACTGGCCTCTGTGTTATGGACCCATTCCTGCTGTGCCACTGTGCTACTTAAGATTCCATTGCAACAAAAACACTGATTCTGAGAATTACTGGGGAAAACACCCATTGATTTTTTGTATCCTGTAGCACAGTGAAGGGATTCATTCAAACCTAAGTCCAGGGTACTAAAACTATACAATTATTGCTGTGAGGGAGGTCCTTAAGCCCAAGGATATCACTTTTGGGCTGTCTGGAGAAAGAAATTAATAAGTATGAGCAGATAAAGAGACCCCCCCATGCCAGGTTTGTCCAGTAACAAAAAGAGATGGAAGGAATGAAAGAAAAGAAAGAGATGAGAGAGAGAGAGAGAGAGAGAGAGAGATCCTATCTCTCCTATCACAATAATATACTTACATACATAATTTTTTATATTAACAGCTAGAGGTTAAAGAGTTCCATAATTTTGAATTGAGATTAATTGTGAAACATTGTGTAATTACAGAACAATCTTTGTGTATACACTTATAGGGCTCTTATTAGCATTAAATACATTAATAACTAGCATTTATCCTATGCATAGTATATGGCAGAAGGACCATATGTATTACTAGTTTAATACTTAATACTATATGGAAAAGGTGATTATTACCCACTGCCTCCAGTGTAGATGTGATAAAACCAAGGCCTAGCAAAATGTAGTAACTTGCCCTAAAGTTCTATGTATAATAGGAAGTAGAAGCAAGTCCCAGCCTAAATCATCTGATTTCAGAGCTCATATTCCTAGACACTCTAAATGCAACATCTGTTTGTGATTGTGTAACAAGCTTGTCGCATATGATGTAAGGCAGTGCTTCTCCAGCTTCCAAGTGCACGCAGTTCTCCTGGGGATCTCACTGAAATGCACACCCACAGACCATGCTTTGACTAGCAAGGATAGGGAATCAGAGCATGGAAATGAGTGTCTAGATGACAATGCTGAGACTCTGCTGCTGATTTGGGCAGAGACTTACCATCCTTATTAACCAAGCCCTAGGACTTTTATTCCTTTCTGGAAAAGAAGTGTACATCAAATGTGAATATCTGTATAGAATATCTGTTGTGTTCTGGATGTTATGCTAGACACTGGAGATAAAATGTCAAATGATCCTCTGTCTCTATACTATAGAGTCTTCATACATGATGGACTTTGAAGGCAGTATACAGTTTCTCCTCTGACCAAGGTGGGAGAGCACTACCAGTGACAGTGAACTATTGCACAATGAGTTCAGGGGAAGACCACACAGCTAGTTGTATTTCCACATAGCTATGACAGTGGCACATATAGGTGATGCAAGTCCTCCCTCTTGCCTAGAATCACCCTTCAGCCTTATACACACCTCTGTGATTATAACATTTCCTTCTTCCTCCCAAGTGTCTCTAAATTTGACAAAAACACAAATATAAATAGCATTCTTGAAATGTTAATTATATATTTCTGTTGAATGAAACTGTCATTATACTTCACACATTTAAAAATTTCTCCCAATTTATGGAGTATATTGTTAATAATAAGAATGAATTTTAACTGTGCATATCTGCTACTTCATGGTATACTCTATGAACTATTTCAAAACTTTTGCTGTTGTAAAATTTATATTCTAGACTCATGCTGTCTACCATTTCTTTCCTCTAGTTTATATTAATTAGGCTACAAACATAGATGAAAAGGCAGCTAGTGAATCAAGATTCCTAGCATCTTATGAGGTAGAATAGTAAGTCTGTAACTATAAGAATGAATACAAATTTATAAATTCAAGATCAAATTGTAAAACAGCTCACAAACATCAACTAGACAGAAAAAACTGAACTAAGATGGTTAAGTTCAGGTCGTTCCTATCTGGTTTATGTACAAAAGAGAATGAAATATTTACATGCCATAGGTAGTTTCATAATTCTGACAACAAAATCAATTGTTCTAACAGGTGCTGGAAAAATTTATGGCATCATGGGGTTCAAAGTGATATCAAATTGTAAATACAATAATCAAATGTGAAAGTGAACACAGCTTTAACGAAATGTATAGGCATACCTTAGAGATATTACGGGTTTGGTTCCAGACCACCACAATAAAGCAAGTATCTCAATAAAGCAAGTCAAATGAGGTTTTCGGTTTCCCAGTGCATATAAAAGTTATGTTTATGTTATATTGCAGCCTATTAAGTGTGCAATAGCATTATGTCTCAAAACACAATGTGCATACCTTAATTTAAAAATATTACTAAAAATGCTAACCATCATTTGTGCTTTCAGCAATTTATAATCTTTTCACTGGTTGTGGATCTTGCCTCAGTGTTGATGGCCACTGACTAATCAGGGTGATGATTCCTGAAGGTTGGGGTGGTTGTGGAAATTTTTAAAAATAAGACAACAATGCAATTTGCTGCATTGATTGACTCTTTTTTTCATGAATGATTTCTCTGTAGCATGTGATGCTGTTTGGTAACTTTTTACCCTTAATAGAATTTCTTCCAAAATTTGAGTCAGTCCTCTAAATTAAAAGCTGCTGCTTCATCAGCTAAGTTTATGTAGTATTCTAAATCCTTGTTGTCATTTTAACAATCTTCCCATCATCTTCACCAGTAGTTTTCATCTCAAGAAACCACTTTCTTTTCTCATCCCTAAGAAGAAATTCCTCACCCATTTAAGTTTTACCATGAAATTTCAGTAAATTTGGTCACATCTTCAGGCTTCCCTTTTACTTCTAGTTCTATTGCTATTTCCATGACATCTGCAGTTGCTTACTCCAGTGAAGTCTTGAACTTCCAAAATCATGCATGAGGGTTGTGATCAACTTCTTTCAGACTCCTGCTGTTAATGATATTTTGGCCTCTTCCCATAAATCATGAGTGCTCTTAATGACATCTAGAATGGTGAATCTTTTCCAGGAGGTTTTCAGTTAACTTTGCCCAGATCCATCAAATAAATCACTATCTGTGGCTGTTATAGCATTGCCAGACATATTTCTTAAATAATAAGCCTTGAAAGTCAGAATTACTCCTTGATCCACAGGCTGCTGAATAGACGTTGTTAGCAGGTATGAAAAGAACATAATAAAAAGCATAAATCTTATTGTACATCTTCTTCACAGCTCTTGAGTAACCAGATATATTGTCAATGAGCACTGATATTTTGGAAGGAATCTTTTTTTGAGCAGCAGGTCCCAATAGTGTGCTTAAAGTATTCAATAAAACCGATGTGCTGTCATTTAAGCTTTGTTTTTTCATTTATAGAGCACAGACAGAATAGATTTAGCATGATTCTTTAAGGCTCTAGGATTTTTAGAATGGTAAACGAGCACTGGCTTCAACTTCAAGTCGTCAGCTTCATTAGCCTCTAACAAGAGAGTCATCTTATTCTTTCAAGCTTTGAATCCAGTGTTTGACTTCTCCTCTCCAGCTATGAAAGTCCCAGATAGCATCTTCTTTCAGTAGAAGGCTATTTTGTCTCCATCAAAAATCTGTTGTTTAGAGCAGCCACCTTCATGAGTTCTCTTAGCTGGGTCTTCTGGGTAACCTGCTACAGCTTCTACACCAGCACTTGCTACTTCATCTTACACTTTAATGTTAGGGGGATATCTTCTTGCCTCAAACCTCATGACCCAACATCTGGGTTCCAAATTTTCTTCTGCAGCTTCCTCACCTCTCTCAGCCTTCCTAGAATTGAGTTAGGCTCTGGATTAGTTTTTGGCTTAAGGGAATATCACGGCTGGTTTGATCATGTATCCAGACCACTAAAACATTCTCCATATCAGGCTGTTTCAATTTATTATCATTCCTGCATTCACTGGAGTAGCACTTTTAATTTCCTTCAAGAACTTTTCCTTTGAATTCACAGCTTGGCTAACTGTTTGGCGCAAGAGGCCTAGTTTTAGCCTATCTTGGCTTTCAACATGCTTTCCTCACTGAGCTTAATTATTTCTAGCTTTTGATTAAAGTGAGAGACATGCAACTCTTCCTTTCAGATGAACACTTAGAGGCCATTGTAGATTATGTATTGACCTAATTTCAGTATTGTTGTGTCTCAGGGAATAGGGAGGCCCAGAGAGAGGAAGAGAGATGGGAAATGGTTGGTTGGGGCAATAGTAAAAATACACATATTCATTGATTAAGTTTGGCATCTTACAATGGTGCAGTTAGTCACACCCAAAAAAATTGCAATAGTAACAACAAAGATCACTGATCACAGATCATATTAACAGATATAATAATACTGAAGTTAGAAATACTGCAAACATTATCAAAATATGACACAAACACAAAATAAACAAATGCAGTTGGAAAAATGGTGATGAGAGACTTGCTCAAAGGTTACGACAAATATTCAATTTGCACAAATGCAGTATTGCAAAGCACGGTAAAAGAAGTATAGTAAAATAAGGTACGCGTGTATAGCACCTGTGCATTAAAGTCAGTTATTAATTTTACAGAGGCATTTATTTTTCTTACAGAGGCATTTATTTATTTGTTTATATGGGAAGATTCAAATCAACATACGTAGTCAGCATGTAAGAATTTCAAGTAAGGAAAAAAGTACAGATATTTAAGTATGTTTTACAAATTACCACACAATTTTCCTACTCTAATATCTCATAGTACATTGATTGTAAGCTTCAAATGGACTTCCTATCTTAAGTACCTTCTGTCAGTACTTTCAAAATTAGATAATAAATAATAGCTGAATGGAATAAGGTTCTCTCTTACTGGCATCCCATTCAAACTTTAATCATACTTTTCAAAACACCTCATAAAAAAACAAACAAACAGTGTTCTAGAGAAGGCTAACATATTTAGCCACCTCAACAGATTCTTATATAGGTATAAGGATACACATTTTGTGCTTGTATGTGCACCTTGTGGCTTCTTGCCCAGTTTCTGTGACACCTGCAGCTAGCACAAGTTCAAGATAAATAACATTTAGCAACATTAGGAAGCTTGACTTTTATGTGCCCATCAGGCAATAGAAGATGGATGATATTGTCAAGGAAATTTTCATTATGGGAAAAATGCATACTGTTTGACAGACAATTCATTTTATGCCTTTCACACAGAGATTGTGTCCCAAGAGTCATGTTTCAAAGTCATCAAAAATAGGGAATACATTTTATATTTCTAACTAAAAATAATAGCTCTAATTAGTTAACTTTTGGGAAATATGATAAAAATATTAATATGTATATATAAAGTCATATATATAAAGTCATTAATATATATATATATAAAGTCATTAATATATATATATATATAAATATATATTAATATATATATATAAAGTCATATATATATATAATATATATATAAAGACTTCCAGTGATGTAAAATATATATTCATATAAATTAATATAGAAATATAGATACACTCCACAAATGTAATTTAGAATGCTTTGGCAAATTATTTAGACATCTGTATGTTGGGAGGATTACTTTTAACTGTCTATGATAATAATTAAATTTAAATTCTGTATAAAGCAAATAAAGATTTTATGGAATAAATGTCTTTAGTAATTTTTAACAATGATATAATATATGCTTCAGAAGAGAAATCTTGTCAGTACAAAGTAAAGTATTTGATTTATATAGCCTAATCAAAGATAAAATAATTAAAACCTTCCTGTAAGATTTTAGAAACAATAGGTGAAAAGCAAATCAATGTTCCCTTTGAAGATGTCACTGGCAGTTGTACATGATAGGCAAGAGATCAAAAAAATCTTAAAGAAATACTGTAAAATGGAAATGAAGTTTATTAAGTAAAATTTCATGAAGGGGATGTTTTTCCAAAAATTCTTTCTGACATGATTAGGAATCTCCTACTCTGGCAAATACTTTTCAGGAAAATGAGAATATTTGATTTCTTAAAAATATTAAATAACTTACGTGATTTAATTGAATTTGAATTTTCACAGTGCTATTTGTCAATTTGTGGTTTTATATATACATATGTTCATATATATTTTCTTGGCTCATTCAAATGCCAATAGAGTATTTTCCTCTCCAGACTCCTTAAAAACTTAATTAATTTTTAAATATTAGGACTGCATGTGTGCTGTGTGTGTATGTGTGTGTGTGTGTGTTAGAGAGAGAGAGAGAATGAGAGAGAGAGAGAGTCAGCATCATGTTAATCTCATTCTCTCAGATAGCTTTGTCTGTATTTGATAACATAGAAAATGATAGTTTCTGCAACAAATGTTTCATAATCTTTTCACAGAGAGACTAAGTCTCAGTACCATTTGGTGTTTGAGACATTCCAGGAGGGAATTTGACAGCCTTGGCCAGCACCGTTTTTGATTCCTGGTCAATATTTAGGGGTTGGAGCCTACCTTGTCTTAGGTTCCCATCCCTGAATCAATCTGTGTGGCTAGAGAAGCAGGGTTATGATTTAATATCGAGCACCAGTAAAGAAATGCTGTGCTGGAAGACAAATAATAATAATAATAATAATAATAATATTTATTTCACTTATTTTCTACATGTTATAAGGATATTAACATTTATATAACATATTTTCTAATAAATATTTCCATAGCTGTTTGTCTTTGTCTTTTATATGGTAGAATAATGTGTAATAATTTTTTATTTTATAGTTTATCATGTTTATATGATTTTTCTGTGATACATAATTTTAAAAAGTATCTTCTAAGGTTAGAAATAAAAAAAGTTTCTTCTTATATTTCAATTTTATATTTATTATAGGAATTAATTTCAACATAGGGTATGAGATGTTGATCTAACTCTGTCTTTAATTGCTAACCTTTTCCCTAACACCATGAATGGAACAATTGTTCTGGTTTTACTAATTTGAAATGTCATTTTGTTATTATAGTAAATTCTTCCACCTGAGTCTGTTTCTGTGCTTTCTGTTCCATTTATATAATCATTCTTGGGCCATTTTAAGTTGGCTCAATTTTTAAAAGCCATATTTATTTTAAATATCTTTGTTTTACTTTTGAATATTGGTCTTACTGTTCAGTCATTCATCACATAAATTTATAGGTACTTTGTTGTGTTCCAAAATATTCTTGTTGGTATTTTTGTTTGAATTTAAGCATATTTGTAAATTGATTTATAGCAAATTAAAGAGCTAATATAAAGTGCTATCACTAACGTGATGAGCAAATCCTTTCATTCAAACTTCCTTGTATAACATTTCATCAAGATTAATATATTTGGCTCTGATTTTACATTTAAGGTCTTTTATTGTCTTTTTAATTTAATTTTCTGTATTTTATTTATATTTTATTATTTTCTATATTATGTTTTATTAATTATGTTTTGGGATATTTTCTGTCTAATGAACTGGAATATATCTAGCCCATTGATACTTAAAATCTGAAGAAAAAAACTTCAAAAAAAATATATATATATTTACCAGCTTTAGGTTTACAACTAAATTGAGTGTAAAGCACTTAGAGTTCCTACACATCCCTTCCCTTTACATATGTTCAGTTTTCTCTGCTATTGATACCCTGCAACACAATGGTACATTTCTTAAAATCAGTGAAACTGCATTAACACATCATTATCACCCAAAGTCGCAAGGGCTCATTCTTTGAGATACACATTCTCTGGATTTTGATAGTTGTTTAACAACAATGCAGTGTTACTCAGATATAATCTATCAAACCATGAAAAGACATAAAGGAAACTTAAATGTATATTAATAAATAAAATAGGACAATCTGAAAAAGCTATATACTGTATGATTCCACCTATACAACATTCTAGAAAAGAGAAAACTCTGGGGACATTAAAAAGCTCAGTGGTTACAAGAGATTAATGGGGATGGAGGGCTAAATATAGGTAGATCCCAGAGGATTTTTAGGGCAGTGATTCTCTATGATACTACAGTGGATACATGTCATTCTACATTTATCAAAACGCATTTTAAATTTCAATCTTTTAAATTGTACTTTTGGTTAAAAAACTACTTGAATTTTTTCTACCATTTCTTTCAAAACTTATTGAGGTATAATTGACATGCAATATTATATTAGTTTCAGTGTGCAACATAGTGACATTACATTTGTATACATTGTGAAATGATCATCACAGTAGGCATCTCTCACCTTAAAAAAATAGTAGAGTATTGTTGACTATATTCCCCATGCTGTACTTTACATCCCCATGACTTATTTTATAAGTGGAACCTTGTGCTTCTTAATCCCCTTCACTCATTTTGTCTACCCTTCACTCATTTTGTCCACCTCTAACACCTCTCCCCTCTGGCAACCACCAATCTGTATCCATGAGACTGGGTTAGGTTTTGTTTTTTGTTTGTTTGTTTGTGTTTTATTTAGATTCTACATATAAGTGAAGCCATGTAGCGTTGTCTTTCTCTAACTTCATTTGTTTCACCAAAGGTCCATATGTATTGTCATAAATGTCAAGATTTCATTTTTTTATGGCTGAGTACTATTTCGTGGCATATATATGACACATATTCTTTATCTGTTCATCCATTGATGGATATTTGAAGATTTATTTATTTTTTAGGAGCAGAAAAGAGAGAGAGTGAGTGCACTAGTGAGGGGGCAGAGGGAGAGGATGAGAGAGAATCTTAGTCAGACACCCCACTAAGTGAGGAGCCCCACATGTCACAGCCCCATGTGACATCCAGTCACAGCCCCATGTGACTGGATGTTACAACCCTGAGATCGTGACCTGGGTGAAAACCAAGAGTTGGACACTGAACTAACTGAGCCACCTAGGCACCCCTGATGAACATTTAGATTGCTTCCATATCTTGAGTATTATAAATAATCCTACAACAAATATAGGTACATATATGTTCTCTAATTAGTGTTTTCATTTTTTTTACATGGATACCCAGTAGTGGAATTGTTGGATCATGTGGCAGCCCTATTTTTAATTTTTTGAAGAACCTCTATATTGTTTGCCATAGTGACTGTACTGTTTTACATTTGCACCAACAGTGAACAGATGTTCCCTTTTCTCCATATCGTTGCCAACACTTAGTATGTCTTGTCTTTCCAACAATAGCCATTGTGATAATTGTAGTGTGCTATTTCATTATGGTTTTAATTTGCATTCCCCTGAAGATTAGTGATGTTTGGTATCTATTTATGTGCCTCTTATGTGTCTGTCTCTAACTCTTCCTTGGAAATATATCTATTCAGATCTTTTGTTAATTTTTTTATTAAATTGGTTCTTTTTTTTTTTTTTTGCTTTGTTTTTGAGTTGTATGAACAGTTTATATATTTTGGATGTTAACCATTATCTTCCCCATTCAGTAGGTTGCCTTTTTGTTTTGTTAATAGCTTTCTTCGTTATGCAGAAGATTTATAGTTTAATATAGTGCCATTTGTTTATTTTTGCTTTTGTTTCCCTTGCCTTCAAGTCAGATTAAAAACAAAACAAAACAAAACGAAAAAACAAAATATCACTAAGACCTATATCAAGTATCTTCCTGCCTATGACTTCTTCTAGGAGTTTTATGATTTCATGTCTTACAACCAAGTCTTTTATCTATTTTGAGTTAATTTTTATAGTAGTGTAAGATGGTGGTCCAATTGTTTTGCATGTAGATGTCCAGTTTTCCAAAACAATTTATTGAAGAGTTTTTCCTTTCTCCACTGTATATTCTAGCCTCTTTTGTCATAAATTAATTGACATATGTGCATTAGTTTATCTCTGGTCTCTCTATTTTGTTCTATTGATCTATTTTGCTTTTATTCTAACAACATAATGTTTTGATCACTACAATTTAAAATGTAGTTTGAAATCAGGGAGCATGATACCTCTGGCTTTGTTCTTTTGTAAGATTGCTTTGGCTATTTGGGGTATTTTATGTTTCCATACAAATGTTAGAATTATTCATTCTAGTTCTGTGCAAAATGTCATTAGAATTTTTATAAGGATTACATTGAATGATAGATAAATAAGTAAATCTGTTTGGATAGTGTGGACATTTTGACAGTATTAATTCTTCCAATCCATAAGCACAAAATATCTTTACATTTATTCCTGTCTTCAATTTCTTTCATCAATTTCTTATAGTTTTCAGTGTATAGGTATTTTTCCTCTTTGGTTAAATTTATTCCTAGGTATTTTATTGTTTTTGATACAGTTATAATGGGATTGTTCTTTTGATTTTTCTATCTGTTATTTTGTTATTAGTGTATAGATGCAAAACAATTTTTTGCATATTAATTTTGTATCCTACAACTTTGCTAAATTCATTTATTAGTTTTAAAAGTATTTTGTTGGAGTCTTTAGGGTTTCTTTAAACTATATTATCATGGCATCTCCAAATATTGACAGTTTATTCTTCCTTTACAGTTTGGATGCCTTTTATTTATTTATTTTTTATTTTTTCTTGACTGTTTGCTGTGGTTAGGACTTTTAATGCTATATTGAGCAAAAGTGATGACGGTGGACACTCCCTGATCTTAGAGAAAAAGCTTTCAGCTTTTCACTATTGAGTATGATACTAGCTGTGGTTTTGTCAAATATAGCATTTATTATATTGAGTTAGATTGTTCCTTCCATACTTACTTTGTTAAGAGTTTTTATCAGAGAGATGCCTGGGTAGCTCAGTCAGTTAAGCACCTGTCTTCAGCTCAGGTCATGATGCCAGGGTGCTGGGATCGAGTCCTGCACTGGACTCCTTGGTCAGTGGAGAGCCTGCTTCTCCCTCTGCCTACCTCTCTCCCTGCTTGTACTCTGTCTTTCAAGTAAATAAATAAAAAACTTTTTTTTTAAGATTTATTTATTTATTTATTTGACAGAGGTTGAGAGAGATCACAAGTAGGCAGAGAAGCAGGCAGAGAGAGGAGGAAGCAGGCTCACCGCTGAGCAGAGAGCCTGATGCGGGGCTCGATCCCAGGACCCTAAGATCATGACCTGAGCCGAAGGCAGAGGCTTAACCCACTGAGCCACCCAGGTGCCCCAATAAATAAAAACTTTCTAAAAAATTTTAAAAATCATAAATGGATGTGAATTTTGTCAAATGCTTTCCCTGTATTTATTGAGATGATTATATGAATTTTATCTTTCATTTTGTTAATGTGGTGTATCACATTGATTGATTTGAAGATACTGAAACTTCCTTGCCTCTCTGGTGTAAATTTTATGATCATAATGTATGATTCTTTTAATGTATTGTTGAATTTAGTTTGTTAATATTTTGCTGAATTTTGCATCTGGGTTCATCAGGAATATTGGCCTGTAATTTTTTTTAAAGATTTTATTTACTTATTTGGCAGAGAGCAGGGGAGAGAGCAAGAGAAAGCATAATCAGGGGGATCAGCTGAGGGAGAGGGAGAAGCAGGATTCCCCACTAAGGAGGGAGACCAATGCAGGACTCCATTCCAGGACCCCAGGATCATGAGCAGATCCAAAGGCAGATGCTTAACCATCTGAGCCACCCAGGCACCCCTGGCCTGTAATTTTTTATTGTTGTTTGTTCTTATCTGATTTTGGTATTAGAGTAATTATAACCTTGTAAGGTGAGTTTGGAAGTTTCCCTCCTCTTTAATTTTTTGAAAAGTTTGTAAAGGATATGTATTAAATATTCTTTGATAGTTGGCAGAATTCACCAGTGAAGCCATCAGGTCCTGAACTTTTGTTATTGGGAGGTTTTTGATTATTGATTCAACTCCTTACTAGAAATAAGTCTATTTAGATTTTCTTTCTCTTCATGTTGCAGTCTTAGGAGACTGTAAATTTCTAGGAATTTAATCATTTCTTCCAGGTTCTCCAATTGGTATATGATTTTTCATAATAGTCTTTTTTCATTCTTTGTATTTCTGTGGTATCAGTTGAATTTTTCCTGTTTTATTTTTTATTTTATTTATTTGCTCTCTTTTTTTTTCTTGATGAGTCTAGCTAAATGATTGTCAGTTTTGTTCATCTATTTAATGAATCAACTCTTAATTCCATTGGTCTTTCTATTGTGTTTTTAATTTCTATTTCATTTATTTCTCCATTAATTATTATTTCCTTCTATTTACTAACCTTGGGTTTTGTTTATTTATGTTTTTCTAGTTTCTTGAGGTGTAAAATCAGCTTATATATTTGAGAATTTTCTGCTTTCTTTATTTAAACAGATAATGGATATGAACTTTCCTCTTAGAATTAATTTTGCAGCATCTCGTAGATTTTGGTATGAAGTATTTCTGTTTTCATTGTCTATAGGTATTTTTTGATTTCTTGTATCACCCAATAGTTGTTCAGTAGCATATTGTTTAATCTCTACATATTTGTAGTTTTTCCTTGTAGTTAGTTGACTTCTACTTTTATACTATTTTGGTTGGAAAAGATGCTTGATATGATTTAAATCTTGAATTTATTGATATTTGTTCTGTGAACAAAAGTGCTTTATCCTGCAGAATATTCCATGTTCACTTGAGAAGACTGTATACTCTGTTGCTTGTGGACAGAATGTTCTGCATATATTTGTTAAGTCCTTCTGACCAAATATATCATTTAAGGTCTTGTTTCCTTATTGATTTTTGATCTGGATGACTTATCCATTGAAGTTAGTAGGATATTAAAATCCTTTATTATTACCGTATTGCTGTCAGTTTCTCTCTTTAGGTCTGTTAGCATTTGGTTTATATATTTTAGTGCATCTATGTCAGTTGCAAATATATTTATAAAGGTTGCATCTTCTTGGTGGTTTAGCCCCTTTCTCATTATGTACTCCCTTCTTTTGATGTCTTTTCTTGTAGTCTTTGTCTTAATGTCTGTTTTGGTTGATTTGACTATAGCTACCCCAAATTTCTTTTCATTTTCTTTTTATAAAGATTTGTTTATTTATTTTAAAGATGGAAAGAGAAGGCAGTGGGAAGGGGAAGAGGAAGAGGGAGGGAGAGAATCTCAAGCACACTCCTCACTGAGAATGGAGCCTGATGCAGAGCTTGATCTCAGGACTCTGATATCATGACCCAAACTAAAATTAAGAGTTGAACACTTAACTGACTGAGCCACCCAGGCCCCCCTTTTCATACTCATTTGCATGCAATATCTTTTCCATTCCTTCACTTTCAGTCTGTGTGTGTCCTTATATCTGAAGTGAGTCTCTTGTAGGCATTATATATGTGTGTCTTTTTTCTTTCTTCTCCATTCAGCTACCCTTTGTCTTTTGATTGGACAATTTAGTCCATTTACATTTAAAGTAATTATTGATAAGTATGTACTTATTGTCATTTTGTTAATTGTTTTCTGGCTGTTTGTATAGTTCCTTTTTGTTCCTTTCTTTTCTTTCTTCTTTCTCTTGAGGTTTGATTGTCTTCCAGCTTGCTAATTTGTTCTGCTTCATCCAGTCTGCTGTTGATTCCCTCTAGTGTAGTGTAGTTTTCATTTCAATTATGTGTTTTTCAGTTCTGTGACTTCAGTCTCATACTTTTAAAATATTTTCTATCTCTTCATTCTCACTGTGTTTATCCATTCTTCTAAGTTCAGTGAACATCTTTAAGACCATTACTTTGAATTCTTTATCAGGTAGTTTTACTCATCTCTGTCATTAAGACAAGCATCTGTAAAACAATCAGTGTGAATACACCATGTTAACAAAATTAAAGATAAAAATCCTATGACCATCCAGATAAATAAAAAACGTTTGACAAAAGTCAACATCCATTTATGATCAAAACTCTTAACAGAGTAGGTATAGAGGGAAAAATATAACTCAACATAATTAAGAAATTTTTCTGAGATTTTATCCTGTTCTTTTGTTTGGTACATATTTCTCTCTTTCCTCATTTTGCTTAACTTTCTGTGTTTCTGTATATTAGGCAAAACAGCTACCTCTCTGTCTTGGAAGATTGGCCTTAAGTAGGTGATGATCCTCCCCATTCAAACTTGCCTTTGCTCTTGATTGCTTCTCAAAACTTTGTGATTCTCTAAACTAACAGATTTATTTTTGATATGCCTCCACTGTTGAGGGTGTACCAAGTAACATCAGTGATCCAAGAGGAGAAATGTTATTTAACACGTAGTTGCCATCAGGAAGCCAGACCCCTGGGCGGCAGCTTTTGAAATATGCAGATATGTACAATCCTTTGGGCCACAGTTGTATTCCCTATGGGACTCCAGTCCAGGAAATCTGGAAGTGTTCCTTTGGTGATAAAATCAAGGCTCTCAATGGGTACATAAGCTTCTCTTTGGGACATGTTGCTGAACTAGAATGAGGCCATGGGTGTGTGAGGGACAATGTCTCCCACTTATGTTCCCTTAGAACACTCCCTTATCCTCTAGGTGGGTGGGATCTGAAGCCTGTCCCTTAGGCTGAAATTCAAGACTAAATCAATAGGCTTTCTCACAAGCAAACTGAGGTTGTGTTTCAGTCTGCTATTTGTTCATTGACCTAGTATTGGTGTCCTATAAGAGCTATCTTCTTTTATGGTTACAGGCCCATGGAATTCTAGAATGCCAGCCCTAGGTCATGATGGTCAGGCATTTAAGGGTGTTCTATCTATAGATTTCTTGTGCCTACTGTCTTAGCAAGGCAGCTGAAGATTGTCTCAGGTGGGTCATGGTTGCTGGCTTCAGAAAGGCAGTGGAAAAATGTCCTGACTGTGTGGGCTGTGGGCTTCAGCAGTGCAACAGGAGAATGACTTGTCTATGCACGTGACTGGCTTTAGGCTAAGAGTGGTAAAATGCTGCCACAACTCACAGTGGTCCCGGCTAGGGAGTGGGGATTTGTTACAGTGGTATGTAATATTTGTTACAGTGGTCTGTAGCTCAGGAGCAGAAGAAATTCCCAAACTTTTATCCTCTCCCACTCCGGCCAATGGGTAGTGGAACGCTGCAACTGCCCATGCTCTCCTGCCTCAGCAAGTCCTACAATTGCTTGGCCCCAAACAACCTACCGAGGCAGCTGTGGGGTGCTGCATCTGAGTTCACCTGCCTGTGCTGGTAGCCAGTATGGAGAGTGCAACAACACATCTGTCTAAAGAGAGTGTGTCAACTGTCTGCTGCCTTCTAGTTGATGTCCCCTAAATCAGGAAATTAATTTCCCTCATATAAAGTCTGGGAACTTTTAAAACTGTACTTTTTTTTTTTTTCTGGGTCTTGGGGTGAGTGAGACTGCATGCAAGTCCTCTAAGAGGGTAATTTCAATTCTTTAGCACTTGAAAACCCCTGGGCATCAAGTCCATTGGTTTTTCAAGCCAGACATTCTGGGAGTTAATTTCTGTGGCATAGATCTGAGGGACTGGGATACCTGATGTAGGACACTAACCATTCCATTCTCTAGAAGTATTTATCTAGTAAAATCGCTGCCTATTGTGTTTTGCTCTACCAGGTATGTGTTTATTCTTCCCCCCTGCCCAAGACCATGTCTCTGTTTCTCTTGCCCATCTAGATGTAGCCCTTTTATTTCATGTTGTGGAGAGCAGTTTATATAGTATTTAGATTTTTTTTTCAGAGGGAAATGATTTATATGTAGTTGTAGATTTGTCGATGTATGTCCATGAGAGGAGGTAAGTTTGGGATTTTCCTGTGCCATCTTGGACTCCCTCTCTTTTCTACAATTATTGCTGTCATGACTGTAACTCGTGGGCTCCAAGCAGATACATTTTGGACTCAGCTATTGTGTGGTTTCATTCATTAGCTCCAAGGTGGATTCAATAGCTCTTCTCCCATTTGCAGACAAATATGAATCTCTAACAGAGATTCTTTCTCAACAGTGAATCAAAGTACAAGGGCTTAACGAGCTCAAACAAGTCTCCTTTCTCTTTATGCCAATGACTCAATTTGAAAAGACCTTGTGAGCCAGTTGAGGCTGTATTAAATACTAACATCCAAAATATTCTCTTGCTGATTATTTCATGAAAAAATTCCAAAGACTTAATTGTTCTAGTAAAATCATATAATGATCTGTATGACTGATTCATTATGCAAAAATCAATCTTTAATTCTGTTCCTCTTCCCCTGCTCCATCAAATCTATAATACTCATCCTAGAGAATTATAAGGGACATCATTTTTCATGCCAGCTTATAACCACGCCTCTATGTACTATGCCTCTAATAGTTTGGCAGGCATGGAGGAAATACAGTTTGCATTGAGTGTTAAAGTGAAAATTCCATTTAAAGTGTTATTAGGAATTATAGCTCAGTTCACAGCTCCCTTATGAGGATCCCAAAATACAAAGCAGGTTTCAATTACAAGACTCCTTGCTTCTTCAGCATTTAAATATAAGTGATCTACAATCTAAACCTCTGATATTAGAGCTTAGTTTATCAAGGATTCCACTTTTAGTTGATTCCACATCCACACATACCATCTATTTCTACCACAAGACCAACGTGTGTGCAAAATTCTCTTCTATCAGCGGTTTTAATAATTTTGTTATTTCTTTTGCTGAAGATTCCAAGTTTTCTGCACAGGAGTGACAGATCCACTACACATGGCCTTTGGCGCAACTGGCAAAATTTCTCCTGCTCTTATTCTTGGTCTAGGAGCCTGATTCCACTTGCTCATAACCTTTCCCAATGCCTCATTTTCCTTATTTGGTAACTGCCTCTCAAAGTATAGCTCACGAGAAGGGTGGGCTAATACCCTCATCCAGCTGCTGCTTTTTTGGAGAGTAATTCTACCAGCTTTGCCTATTTTTTTGAAGTTTTTCAAGGAATTATAGTAAATTCTTGGCTGAATGTTTTGTATTTCATATAAAAATAGTCAACTTAAAAGTAATTCTTCTCACTTGTGAAACTAAATATTTCAAATACTTTAGTGTAGATCCATTTCATAGTCACAAAATCTGCTACAGTGATATTTCTAATTTAGAAGTGCATGTACTAAAACTTTTACTCTCAGCAACTGAACATATGGTTTTGGTTCCTGAAATGAATATTTAAGAGCTAATATTTTTCATTCTTGGGGTGGAATCTCATTATATTAACCATTGAATTATATGTCAACTAAGACATACAGCTTTCATTTGACACAGTTTTGGAGTACTTATGTCATGTACCATTTTTTTTTAAAGTTTTGTTTAATTATTAAAATAATAGTTCATTTAATAAGTAGTTATCTCTCTAAGATTTAAAATTATACTGTCAAAGTCAGAATAAAATATATTCAGGAGTGTATTTTAATGAAAAATAATTTCGAATCAAATTTCTTGGTGATACCCTACAATGTGTCCTTTGGCCCATTTCTAAACAGATTTATATATAGATGGCAGTTGTCAAGAGACAGGAATTATGATTGTACTCTAAAATTTATTTTACTACAAACATAAAATCTAGAAAACTTTCATATCACATTTTTCCCAATTGGTTTTCAGTATGAATTGTGCATTTTGAAAATACTATGACTATTTTAAAGTCTATAAAGGAGCAAAAAGAAAGATTTACATCTCCCAAATGTAGCTTGTCATATAGATCTTCCAAATTTATAAATGGACTCTGGTACTTAAAAAAAATGAATTTTGTCTAAATTATCTTTTTTTTTGCTATCAACATTTGGCTTTATATTGTCTTTCATTTAGATATTCTGCTTAGTGAGCACCTACCCTCTGTCAGGCTTTATTCTAGGTGCTGGGACATAGCAAGAACAAAGCAAATTCCCTGTCCTTATGGGGTTCACTTTCTAATGGAAAAGGCGTACAATAATATAAAACCAAGCAAAATGGGTATACTAGATGGTGTCAGGTATATGGGGAAAAAAAGACAGGCAAAGAGAGGTAGAAGATGCCTGCTCGAGCTGGGATGGTAGAGACTTACACTATTTTATAAAGGGTTGTCATACTGATTGGGTGATGTTGAGCATGATGTAAATAAGACAATAAACCAAGTTCATATCTGAGAAAAAAAACATTTCCCAAAGCAGGACTCTACTTGTCATATTTAGGACCATCAAGGGGTTCAGTATAGCTGGAGAAAAGTGAGTAGAAGGGAGAAGGAAAGTATCTAAAATTGAAGCTGAGAAGACACATGGGATCAGGAAGGCCTTGTGGTCCATGGAAGGCCATTGGCTTACTCTGAATGACATGAGAAGCCAATAGAAAGCTTCTGAGGACAGCAGTAATGTCTTTTCTATGATTTAAAGTAATCACTATGACAATTGTATAAGGTACAAAACTGAGGTACAGAGAACAGAAAGGATGTTGCAATAATCCAAGGTGAAATGACAGTCTCATAGACCTAGGTAGTAATGGCAGAAGTGAGGAAATGGTCATATTCTGGATATAATGAAATATGAGTGATAGCGTTAACTAATGGATCAGATGTGGAAGTGAAAGCAAACAAAAACAAAAACAAATCAAAACAAAAAACCCAGCCTATTTTTGCATAGACAACTGAAAGAATAAAATTGCTATTAACTGATGTTGAGAGGACTATAAGAGGGGTGTAAAATAGCAAGTTGGGTTTCAGATATGCAAAATTGGAGAGGTTCTCTGAGATACGAAATGGAAATAGACGAACATGGAATCCGGGAATGAATTTTTGGGATCATCAGTATTCAGTTATTAGCTTATGTCATGAATTAGGTTGAGTTCATCTAGGCTCTGTAGTCAATATATATAGAGAGAGGATTTCTGAGAACTCATCTCTAAGTACTGCCAGTATTTAGAGGTGAATAAACTGGGTAAGGTTACCGAGAATACACAGCAAATTAGGTAATGAGTCAAGACAGGACACTTTCTCAGAAGCCTAGTGAGTGAGCATTTTGAAGAGAAAGTGACCAACTATGTCAAATACTGTTGATGGGTCAAGGGAGGTGAGGACTGAGAAGTAGACATTAGATTTTACAAACCAGAAGTCAGTGATAACTGTGAAAGAAGTTATTTGGTGGAGTGACTGAAGGAGAATATGGTTAGAAATTATGAAGAGAGAATGGAGAGGAATTAGAGATAGTATATATAGAAGTTTTGCTATAGGAAGGACCAAGACAAGAGATGAGTGTACAAAAATAGAGATAGTTTTAGATCAGAATTTGGATTTGAATGATTAAAAACAAAAAGTTATTTTTAAGTGATATTTTAAAAATTAAAAGTAAAGAAACTTAGGTTAATATAAAATGTCAGCCCAAAGCAAAATTATAGCCAGAGTCTTTCTAGTAACACTGATTTCTTGTATATATATTTTTTAAGATTTTATTTATTTATTTGACAGGCAGAGATCGCAAATAGACAGAGAGGCAGGCAGAGACAGAGAGAGGGGAAACAGGCTCCCCGCTGAGCAGAGAGCCTGATGTAGGGCTTGATCCCAGGACCCCGGGATCATGACCTGAGCTGAAGGCAGAGGCTTTAACCCACTGAGCTACCCAGGCGCCCCACACCGATTCCTTGTATATTTTTGAAGGAGAATTGAAAAAAAGATTTTGAAGGAGAATTGAAAAAAGGAGGGGTATTCTCTAGTTTCTTGCAGTTTAGATTTGTGCCTGTCAATGATAAAGTCAAAGGAAAAATGGGTGATATGATTTTTCTGTCCTTACTGTAGAAAACAAAAACCAAACAAAATGAAGCAATAAAAAGCCACTGAGTGACTCCGACTGCTCTTCTTCTCTCTTGCTCCAGGCAGTTGGTCACAGATTATGTGTGCCTTCAAGATACAACCAAATATTGGTTATTTCTCATTTATTCCACCACTACAAATGCAGCCTAAGCCACCAATCCTTTTTAACCATTCCCTGACAAACCGTAGCAACTTCTTAAGTACTGCTTCTGAATCTGTAGTTTCATCAGTAGGTTTCTCCCTCGCTCAGAGCAAGTTCCTAAATCTTCCAAAGTCCTACTTGGACCATTCACTGGCTACTACCACTTCCCTATCTGATCTCACCCCCCCCTACTTTCTCCCCATTATTCTGACCTCTTTTCCCTTCTTTAAAATAATAAGCATTATTGTACCTCGGGCTTCCTCAGTTGCTGTTCCATCTTTCCTGGAATGCTCTTCCCACAAATGCTGTTTGACTTTCTTACTTCCTTTGTGTCTCCTCTCAAATGTTACCTTATTAGAGAGGTGTTCCCTATGTTTTGTAGCACTTCTTATCTCCTTTATTTATTTATTTATTTATTATATGTTTACTTTTTCTTTATATATTGTCTTCATTTTCTTACATAATAATTATGAATGAGTATGTGAATAAATGAATGAATGAATGAATGATTGAGCGAATGTGTAAATTTTATTCTCCTTGGGTGACAATTGGGAAATAAAAAAAAAAAAATTCATCCACTTTGATGAAGAATACTGAGTTAAGGAAACACTTGCTTTCCCTATGGAGGGCCATAGGCTTGGATAGGGAGGGCTTAGTTCTAGACAATAAGTTTTAGTCCAAGAATACTGGGCCTAGATAGCAATGTTAATTCTGTAAGGACTAAAGTTACGTGGCAGTTAGTGAAGACTGTCTACTGCTTTTTCTACTCTGTAAAATAGGCGTTTGGATCAAAACATATGTAAGATTCTAATTCTGCATTTTCATATTTTGTAATTTCATCCTTCAAGTGTTGCTCTCTATCTTATCATTTGTATGAATTTGTGTCAATCATTGAACTCACCCAGGGCTGCAAAATTGTAATCTGAAAAAAGAAGTGAGAGTATCTTGATTCCCTCCTCCTAAATCACTGTCATGTTTCTTTCAAAAGCACAGAGTACTAACATAAACATGAAGCAGCTCTTACACCTTCTATCTGGATATAGTGATGTTGCATCTACTCACACATCTTTGGATACATCAAGTCACATGACTTGATGCCAAATGATAAGAGATGTATAACTGACAAAACTCAGTCAATTTGGGTACATCTTATTTTAGAAAATCTTCAACCATTCTTCCCAATAGTAAGCCAAATTACCTAGGGCCTTATATATTCTTCTGTTAACAAGAAGTAGGATTAGATTTTTGAGGCTCTTAATTGTTTTTCACCTTGCTGAATTTTGTGGAGATGCCGTCTTTTCTTGCTATACTGGCTGAATGGCAGTTGGTTCAAAATGGCCTTTTAATTTCACTGTTCTTTGCTGCGAGGGACTGTGGTCTTTGCCATTCCCACATGCTGCTACCTCCTCTGCTAACCCCAAACTTTCCTGGGTCATCCCGGCACTCCCAATCTCTTGAGGAGGAGTGAAAATTTCTATGTACAGTGGATAGTTTCTGTAAGGTTTAAAAGTGTCTTTATGCCTAGAAATCTTCCTGAGCCCTTGATCTTCTGCACCTTTTTGTAAACCTGTAGGGAATGAAGCTCTTTTGAAAATCTGGCGTCTTTAAAAATACTTCCATCTCCTAAACCTCCACCTGTGGAAGTGAGAAAATAGCCACATGTTTCCTGGACTGCTGAACCCTACCTTAGTATTTTTGAAACTTCCCCTCATAGGATCTTGAGTTCAAGGAGATGGGGTGGGTAGGAATCTGGTATCTGAACTTGACTGTCCAGTCTTCTCCCCACTAGATTCTGTCTCTAGCCCAGTGTTTTGTCTTTCTTTGTGTGTCAGTAACCATCCTAAAGTCTTACCCTAAACTTTCTGCCACTATGCTTTAATCCTGGGAGCTTTACTGCTATCTAGAGTCCAGATTGAAAGTTTCAAGAAAATCCTTTTTTTCTCACAATAAATACTGGTTTTTGCAGCTCCAAATCACTTGCTTTCAGATCATTATCATTTGTCTACCCAAACCCACTCCTTTTAAACTCATGGATAAGTAATGACTGCTTTATTCTAAGCCATATAGAGGTAAGATTTCAATGAGGACAGAAATGATAGATGACTAGAGGTAAACATAAATGCATATTGGAGCTAAAAAAGGAGAACAAATTAAATCCAAAGTAAGCAGAAGCTATAAAATAATAAAAATTAGAGAAGAAATCAATGAAATAGGAAACAGGAAATTAATAGAGAAAATCAACTATACCAAAAGTTGGTTCTTGGAAGAAATCATTAAAATAGATAAACTCTTGTCCAATCTAAGAAAGAAAAAAAAGAGAGAGAATACAAAAATTACTAATATCAGAAATAAAAGAGAAGCCATCACTACTGATCCCATTAAAAGGATAATAAAAGATTTTCATGAAAATTTATATGGCCACCAATTCGGTAGCTTAGATGAAACAGATCAACTCTCTGAATGACAAAATCTGCCAACACTCAGAAATAGATCACCTATAGGCTTATATCGACTAAAGAAATTCAATCAATAATCAGTAACTTTCCAAAACAAAAAACATGGGGCTCAGGTCATTTCAGTGGTTAATTTTATTAAACATTTAAGGAAAAAATGGTAACAATTCTCTACATTACCTTCCAGGAAGCAAGAACAGAAGAGATATTTCTTAAGTTACTCAGTGAGGCAAGCATTATCCTAACACCAGGATCAACACATTGGAACAAAAAAAGATTTTAGACCTCTATCTCTCATGAACACAGATGCAAAAATCCTCAACAAAATATTAACAAATTGAATCCGTCATGTATAAGAATCATTGTATACTCTGACCAACTGGCATTTATTCTAGGAATGCATGACTAGCTCAACATTTAAATGAGTTTATGTAATCTATTACATGCATAAGCTAAAGGAAAAAAATTAATCATACCAATAGATGCAGAAAAAGCATTTGACATATTTTACCACCTGTTCATGACCAAAATTCACAACACACTAGAACTAAAGAGGGAATTTGCTCAGCTTGCTAAAGAATATGTATTAAAAAAGACCATATATATGATGAGAAACTAGATGCTTTCAACTTAAAATTGGTTACGAGGCAAGGATGTTTGATCTTACTCCTCCTATTCAACATTGTACTGAAAAACCTAGCTAATATAATGAAAGGAAGTAGGCTTATATATGGGAAATAAATAAAACTACATTTGGCACAGATGACATGATTGTCTAGTAGAAAATTTGAAAGAATTAACAAACCCTTATAACTAATAGGTGATTATAGAAAGGTTATAGGATACAAGATTAATACACAAAAGTCAATTGCATTCCTTCATGTCAGTAAGGAACTATTGGAATTTGAAATTAAAAACACGGCACTATTTACATTAGCAACAAAAAGGAAATGAAGCAGATCTATATTTAACAAGTTTATGTATATATGTGAAGAAAAGTACAAAACTCTATTTGAAGAAATCAAGATCTAAGTAAATGGAGAAATATTCCATGTTCTTGGTTCGGAAGAGTTAATATTGTTAAGATGTCAGTTCTTACCAACTTGATACATAGATATAACATACTTCTAATCAAATTCTCATGAAATTATTTTATAGATATTAAATTAACTATAAAATTTATTTTTTTTAAATTTTATTTATTTACTTGAGAGACAGAGAGCATCAGAGGGGAGAGGGTCAGAGGGAGAAGCAGACTCCCTGCTGAGCAGGGAGCCTGATACGGGACTCAATCCCATACTGCAGGATTACGACCTGAGCTGAAGGCAGTTGCTTAACCAGCTGAGCCACCCAGGCATCCCTAACGATAAAATTTATATAGAAAAGGCAAGACCCAGCACATCCAACACAATGTTGAAAGAGAAGAACAAGGTCAGAGAATTGACACTACCCAATTTCAGGTCTTACTTATAAAGCTGTGATAATCAATACAGTGTAGTATTGGGAAAAGAACAGACAGGTTAATGGAGCAGAATAGAAAATCCAGAAATAGACCTATACAAATACGGTCAACTGATTTTTTTATATAAAAAGAAAAGGAAGGAAATACAGTGAAGAAACTATAGTCTCTTCAAGATATAGTGCTGGACAACTATATATCTACATTCAAAAAAACTAATATAATTACAAACTTTACACCTTTCATAAAAATTAACTGAATTTATCATAGACCTAAATGTAAAATAAAAAACTATAAAGTTTCTAAAAGGTAACATAGGAGAAAATCTGAATGATTTTGGATTTGGTGGTGAGTTTTTTTTTTTTTTTTAAAGATTTTATTTATTTATTTGACAGAGAGAGAGATCACAAGCAGGCAGAGAGGCAGGCAGAGAGAGAGGGGGAAGCAGGCTCCCTGCTTAACAGAGAGCCTGACATGGGGCTTGATCCCAGGACCCAGAGATGGTGACCTGAGCTGAAGGCAGAGGTTTTAACCCACTGAGCCACCCAGGTGCCCCTGGTGGTGAGTTTTTTGGTTTTTTTTTTTTTTTTTTTTTGAGATTTTTATTTATTTATTTATTTGACAGAGAGAGAGAGAGAGAGAGAGAGATCACAAGTAGGCAGAGAGGCAGGCAGAGAGAGAGGAGGAAGCAGGCTCCCTGCCAAGCAGAGAGCCCGATGCGGGGCTCGATCCCAGGACCCTGGGATCATGACCTGAGCTGAAGGCAGAGGCTTCAACCCACTGAGCCACCCAGGCGCCCCATGGTGGTGAGTTTTTATAAACAATACCAAAAACACAATCTGTGAAAGGAAAAATTAATAAATTGGACTTCATTAAAATTACCACTTGTGCTTTGCACAAGACACTCTTAGAAAAATGAAAAGACAACTGTATTTGTTTGTTTGAAAATCCAGCTGCAACTTGAAATTACTAACATGACATTAGTTTCTCTGTGTTTTCATTTTCATGGTAATATTAAGCCAAAAGAAACACCTAACAGTGTCATTTATTAAATTGATGGGTCTAAAAAACTTAATGAAAATTCATTTCCTAATAACTTAGTAGCCAAATACAGAGAGGAAATTGAAAGAAAACATACTGTTTTTCTTTCATCCTTAACTGGAATTATGGTGTGATGGGATGTGTGTGCTTGTCAAACAGTACACATTTTCTCCACCGTTCGAGTCAAGTCATACGTTGCCACCTTCATATCCTGTTCTATGCTTATTTGCAATATTTACTTTAAAAAAAGATTTTAAAAAAAGATGTATTTATTTACTTTAGAGAGAGAGAGAGAGAGAGCATGGTGGGGAGGAGCAGTGGGAGGGACAGAGAGTCTTAAGCAGACTATACTGAGCAGGGAGTCTGACTCATCTCATGACCATGAGTTCAGACCCTGAGCCAAAACAAAGAGTCCTGTGCTCAACTGACTTGGGTGCCCCAAAGAAGATATGATGTCACTGAAAGGAGATAGCATGGTTTAGCTGAAACTGTGAACAAGTTCAAGTAGATCATGTGATATTTCAAAGAAATCGGGCGTCAACACTTCCTCTGAATTTCACTTCTTCGTACACATTGCAGATTCTTTGGTTCCTGTCAGCATTGTCGTTCCTGGGTGATACAACAACTACACGATGAATTTTCTACTTTTAGTCTTGTCCTCCAATACTTCTTTCACACTGCAGCCAGAGCTGCGTTTTGAAAACAGAAATCTGTTATTACTACTTTGTATGACCTTTCAAAGACTTCTTGCTCTCACCCAAGTGTTCAAATTCCTGACCTTTAGGCATTTGACTTCTGCAGCAACTTCTTACCAAGTTCCACCGCTGTTACTTTCACTTGATTCTGTGACATACTGTGTTCCTTTCAGTTCTTTGAATGTACTAAAGTCTGCTCTTTTTCACCTTTTTTCTTTCTACCCAGTACATACTTTTCTTATTTTTTTAGCTGGCTTCCTCCTGTTTTTCATCTTTTTGCTTAGATATTTCTTCCTAACAGAGAATTCCAGATCCCAGCTAGCTCAGTTAAACTGTTTCTATGTGATTCCTTTATTTAATTCATTGTAGAATTTGCTGTGATATTATAATTAAATATTTAATTACAAATACAGCCTAATTTTCCTTGATTAAACTGCAAGTTCTTTGAAAGCAATTCCTATTTCATGGTCATCTCTGTATTTCCTTTGAGTGGCATCATGATGGAGTTATAGTAAGTGATGAAAAAAATGTATTAAATGAATTAATGAAAGTGCCCATAACAAAATGTAGATCATAAGGTATGCTTCATGAAGTAATAAAACCATTGTGTAAACAATGTAAATTATTGTAATAAATCCTATTGCCATCACTGACGGAGTTCTTATAATATTCACTCCAGGTAATATGTCTGTATTATATCAAAACTATTTAAATATCATTCCTTGAAGTTTAGAAAGTGATCTTATGAAATGCTCTGCCTTATATTCATATCATTTGGCTTTATTAACATTAAGAGTCTACTATGAATCAAATTCATAACAGACTCTTAGTAGTATCATTTTATTCTTAAAATATTTCAAAGTATGTACAAGTTCACTATTTAGAAAAAAAGAAACTATAGTTTTTTTTAAAGATTTTATTTATTTATTTATTTGAGAGAGAGAGAGAGAAAGCATGTGAGAGGAGAGGTCAGAGGGAGAAGCAGACTCCCCACGAAGCAGAGAGCGCCACCCTATGGTTTTTGTAATACAAATAAGTCAAGCACTGAAGACACATTCATTCAAAAAAAATTTTTAAGCTAGGTTCAGTTTTATTTTAAATAGTTGACATAGCAGCATCTGGGGAGTTTGGTGACATTTATCTGAATGACTATTAGTGACCTGAGGGTCATTTAGAGCAGGCTTTGGATGGAGAGAACATTCCAGGTAATTCATCCCCTCACCTCATTTAAGGAAATGAGAGTTACAGAATAAAAACATGCTCTACTTCTGAATGAGAAAAGTCAGGACTTTCCCCTTTGGCCAGAGCCTTCTGTAGAAGGCTCTTTCCAGCAAAGGGCAAGGATGTCTTCAGTGGAGTTATTTTCTAAAAGGCCAGGAAATAGCTACTCATTTTCCCTACTGCTTCCTATAGTTACTCCATATCTGACAAGGTGAAATAAAAGTTGACAGGTTTATGTGAGGGCCATGCCAAAGTGCTTCTGACCTGATTGCTCCCCTGCCTTTACTGCCTTGCTAAGCCATTTTCTCTAGTGCTTGCTCAAAATGTCTAATACTCCTTGTCCCAGAGACATCTAGAATGAGCTGGGACTATTTTTTAAAATTATATTATATTTTTATTTTTTTCAGCTTTATTGAGGTACATACACTTGACAAAAATTGTTTATATTTAAGGTGTAACATGTGATGTTTGGATCGCTATTTAAGAGTATCACAGTCAAGCTAATTAACATATCTGTCACCTCCCAAAGTGATGATTTGTGTGTGTGTGTGATCAGAACACTTAAGAACTAGGCCTCTTTTATCATTCTGTTCAAGGGAAGTGCTTTTGAATGTTCTTTAGCCCTCTGGATAGGAAGGGTAGGGATTATGTATATTTGATCAATGTCACAAACTTGTCAATGAAAGAGAACACTGACTCATTGGTTCTCATTACCAGGAGAGTCAATGTGCCTTCCACAAAGAAGAAAAGAATCTGAGACCTTTTATTTTGGTAAAGTTTTTATTTATTTTATTTTAGAGAGAGAGAACAGAGTGTGGAGGAGCAGAGGGAGAGGGAAAGAGAGAATCTCAAGCAGATCCTTGCTGAGTACGGAGCTGAATGCTGGGCTCCATTCCATGACTTGAGATCAGGACCTCGAGATCATAACCTTGAGATCACAACCTGAGCCCAAACCAAGAATAAAATGCTTAACCAAATGAACTACTAAGGCATCCCTGAGATGTTTTTTTGAAAGGCCCACCATACTTATCTTTCTATACTCCAAGAACTTATTTTATGATAATAACTTTCAGCTTTGGAGAAATTTTAAAGGCAAAAACTGTTTTTTTTTTAAGGAAAAGCATGGGCCGAGGAGTAAGGTAGTAAGTATAGAAAAATCTGCTACAGCCTTTAATAAAAGAATCTATAATGTAAGCTTCAGGGTGGGCAGTATTTTTTTTTTTTTTTTAACTGGTACAGCACTTAAAACATGGCTCAGCACAGAGTACCTATATATATTTTTGGAAAGAATAAGACTAAGCCCAGATCCTCTGACTGACTGGAGGGAACCCTTCTATACAGTCATGAAATGGGGTCACCTCAACTGTCCTCTGACCATCATCCTTTTGTCTGATGAGGAAACACATGTACCAATGCACAGTTGTCTACATAGAGGCTCCACCATCCTGACTGCTTGGCCCAGCTGGTGGAGTCTTACCCTTATACCTGGCAATGAGTACAACTTTGCATGGATAATTTAGAGTTATCTGTAATTATTAAAACAAAACAAAACAAAACAAAACAATACATCTTCTAGCTTGTGTTTTGTCTGTTATTCCCTACAAAAAGATACCTTCCATGTAAGTGCTACTGTTAAAGATCTGGCTTTTCTTTATAGAATAATGTATAGTATGTGATTCTTACTTGTACCCATAATAGTTCTATTACTTCTGGGTGAAAACTGTTGTTAGGTTTCAAACATACCATGAATCTTTCTGATCTAATATAAAATCATTGGAGAAACTGACAGGTCTAACACAAAGAGATCATAATGTAGAAACCACTTCTACATTATCACTTGGTATAAAGTCAAAGTCTTTGTTTTGAAACTGTATTCTAATTGGTCTCTTTTCTTTTAAAGATAGGGGAGTGTTCATCTTATGTCTAGGGTGTTCTGAGTTTGAGAAATAAAACTCATGAACTTAAGTAACTGCCCAAAGGCTTACAAATATAAAAACAATATTTACTGAATTATATAAATAATGTGGTAAAAGTCATAATGCAAATATCGAGTTAAACACAACTTATTTCCAATGGTAATAAGCTTATGGTAGTCAAGATAAAGGAATGCAAAATTTATTATTGTAGATCAAATATTTACGTATGTGTATATACACATATGAATTACACAGGTAAAGTACAGATGATTTTTAAAAAACAGTGCTTTTGGATATGTCTATATAATTTTTATGTTTCTAAGATTTTTATTTCTATGACCTGAAAATTTATGGTTTCTAATTCGTTATGATCACAAATGTGAAAAACAGAGCAAATGTATATAATTCATGTTAGAATGATAAAACCAGGGCACCTGGGTGGCTCAGGCCATGATCCTAGGGTCCTGGGATCAACTCCTTGCTCAGTGGGGAGCCTGCTTCTCCCTCTCCCACTCCCCCTGCTTGTATTCGCAGTCTTGCTGTCTCTTTCTCTCTCTGTCAAAAAAAATAGATAAAATCTTTAAAAAAAAACAAAAACAAAAAGAATGATGAAACCAGCCACACCTTCACTGTGCACTGTTTAATTTACAGTCTATTCAGCCATGTAATGGTGCAAGAAAATAGTGATCATTTTTCCCCCATGGGACTGAAAATTTAAATAATGCAAATATTTATAGATCCCTTCTCACCTTAGATTTGCAAAGTTTGTGCAAAACTGAGCATTGTAAAAAACAAAGAATTAAAAAAAATAATTTATTCAGAATAGAAAGCTGGACTCTTGTCTTTGACATTTTCAAAGACTGCTGGCAGAATGTTAAAATGATTTATAGTTCTTTTAATATTAATTTACATATACAACCTGTACTTTTTCTGTGCCAATTTTAGTGTGATATCCATTACTTGAAATTGATTTTTCCTATCAAGAACTTGATATTTAAAGAAAAAGTTACTCTTTTAACCAATTGAGATACTAATAATTATGATGATGTAATAATAATGGTCATATTTTATTTATATAATGTAATTTTTAATATTTAAATGGCCATCGCATATATACAATATTCAGCCATATAACATTTTGACATAGGAAGAGTAAGTATCCATATTTTTAAAGAAATACAATTTCAGTCACTCAATAGCTCTATTTTTTAATAAGATTTTATTTATAAATTTGACAGAGAGAGAGTGAAATCATAAGTGGGGGGAATGGCAGGCAGAGGTAGAGGGAAAGGCAGGCTCCCTGCTCAGCAGGGAGCCCAGTGTGGGGCTGGAATCCAAGACCCTAGGATCATGACCTGAGCCAAGGGCAGATGCTTAACTGGCTGAGCCATCCAGGCATCGCTCAATAGCACTATTAATAGAGAAGTGGAATTTGATCAGATTTAGAAAACAGCTAACAGATACTGAGCATGTACTATGGTTCTCCCATGACACTCTGACAGTGGAATGGCTATCCCCATTAAGATTTCACTTGGTTGAATGATAGAACTAGGATTTAAATAAAGATGTTTATATCTGAGTTTTGCTGATTTTCTTTTTACAAAACACTTTTGTATCTTCCTGTTAAAGTTATCATGTATGAAGTTGGTTTATAACTTGGGACACAGTGGCCACGCAGAGGAGTAGGTGTTAGTGTCCTAGGTACTGGGGCTAAGATTGTGAACTTTCATCCACAGTGTCCTGAAAAGCTATCAAGACATTGGAAAGAATTTGGATCTGGCCTTTTTGACCCTTTTGGAAATACGGATACTCAGATACTCAAGCCATTAATGTTTTAACATTCTTGATTTCCAAATAATTTTTTTTGAGTTCCTGACTCTTATCCCATTTCTAATTCTCTCCCTTTCACTGACCTTATAATTTGAATCTCAGCACATCTCATGTTAGGGATGGAAAGGTTATAGGTATTTTGGCAAGTTTCAGGATAGTTTTAGTCTGTGTGATACAGACTTCTAGTGGGTGCACATTTCACAGTTCACAAACTTTGGTGAAAAAAATGCAGGTTTGTTTTTCTATACTGAATTTGATTTATAATATGAATTGCTACTCTATTCTGATGGCTAAAATATTAATAATCTTGTAATTCTGGATAAATCCAGAAATATCACTTTCTCCTTGGGATTACTTTTAAGTTTTGGAGAGGTTTATTAAAAATGTCAATATTTAGAGAAGTGAAGTCTTGCTTGACTCAGCTGTCACTCTCTACATTGACTTAGGATAAGACACACATTTTTCTTGTCTGATCCTTTTTCTTGTCTGATCCTTTCATTAACCAGTTTGGCATATTCTACCAGGTTCTGAATTCAATAATTATCACAATACAATCCACACTAGAGATGAAAGAATTTTGTCTAACCCTCTGGGTTTATGACCTGTCCTCCACCCTCAGTATGTAGGATCTGCATTTTATTGGGGGCAGAAAAATGACTTTTGCTTTTTCATACATTCTTTCTATTCTGTTATTTATAAATGAACTTTATTTCTTGAGTCCCTCATGGTTCTGGTATTAGGTTCTCAAAATTGTTTCAAAACCTTGACTCCCATATATAATGTCTTTATAAGGAGTTTTGAAAGCTTATTTAGGAAAAAAAAAAAGAGGAAAAAAAAAGCCTAGAATAGACTTGCTGTTAACCATCCCTATTAGAAGTAATTAGTGAGCACTTCCTAAAGGTAAACATGTAAAGACTAAAAAATGAATTATTTAGAGGGAAGTAGATTGTTTAAAATATTGTATTGCATGGTTAGTAAATAAAGGCCAGTTCTAAAAGAGTGATGGTTTAAGTTATAATATCATAGATGAATCAAAGTGGCTTTGTTAGAACATGTTGTTTTAAAAAGAATGATAATTGGAGGCACCTGGTTGGGTCAGTCGATTTGGGTGACCAACCCTTGGTTTCAACTCAGTTCTTGATCTCATGGGTCATGAGATAGAGCCCTGCCTGCGGCTCAGTAATCAGCTCAGCTGGAGTCTGCTTGAGGATTCTCTCCCTCTGCCCTTCCCCCACTCACACATTCATTCTCTCTCTCAAATAAATAAATTAATCTTTAAAAAAAAGAATGGTAACTGGAGAATTTAACACTGCTCTCACAGCAATTGATAGAGTGCCTCAACACATAATCAGCAAGGATAGAGAGGAATTCCATCAACCAACAGGATATAATCAACATTTAGAACACACTACCCTGCAATTACATAATAGACTTCCTTTCAAGTGCCCATAGAATATACACCAACATAAACCATGTCCTTGGCCATAAAACAAACCTTAACAAATTAAAAAAAAAAATTGACATTATAGTAGTATGTTCTCTAACCACAAGTAAATAAAAATAGAAATCAATCAAAAGAAATATAACAAGGAAATCACCAAACATTTGAAACCTGAAAACATACTTCTAAATAATTCACATAACAAAGAGAATGTCATTAAGGAAAAATGCATCAAACTAATTGAAAATGGAAGTACAATGTATTAAAATTTGTGGGATACAGCTATAGTGATGAGAAGGAAATTTATAGCATTAAGTGGATACATTAGAAAAGGGAAAAGTCTCAAATCAATAATCTCAGCCCCCAACTAAGTAAACTGAAAAAAAAAAAAAAAAAGGAAGAGCAAAATACACCCAAAATAAGCAGAAAGAAAGAAATAATAAAGACAAGAACTTAGGGGCGCCTGGGTGGCTCAGTGGGTTAAAACCTCTGCCTTCAGCTCAGGTCATGATCCCAGGGTCCTGGGATCGAGCCCCACATTGGGCTCTATGCTCAGCAGGGAGCCTGCTTTCCTTCCTCTCTCTCTCTGCCTGCCTCTCTGCCTACTTGTGATCTGTCTGTCAAATAAATAAATAAAATCTTTAAAAAAAAAGATAAGAACTTAAATCTATGCAATTAAAAACAATAAAATTATGGAGAAATCAGTAAAACTAAACGTCTACCAAAAATTGAAAGAATTAACACCAATTCTGCAGAATCTGTACCAGAAAATAGATAAGGACCACTTCTGATCTCATTCTATGAGGAAACTGTTACCATGATTCTAAAATAAGATTAAAAAAAAGAAAATGTAGGGCATTATTCCTTATCAGTATACATGAAAAATTATTGATAAAATATTAGCAAATATAATTTAGCAATATATAAAAAAAGAATTATGTAACAAGGTATTATAAGAGAGATTTTTTTCTAGAGATTCATGGCTGCATCAACACTCAAAAATCACTTAGTATCATCCACCATATTTTAGGCTAAATAAGAAAAATCACAGGATTACATTCATTGCTACAGAAAACGTGCTTGACATAATTCAGCATTTCTTGAGAAAGAAAAAAACTCACAGAAAACTAGGAATAAGAAAGAATATCTTCAACTTGATGAACACACACAAAAGCCTACAACTATCAATATTTTAATGCTGAAAAAAACTGAATGAATTTCCCCTAATATTGGGAACAAGGAAAGAATCTCCAATTTCATCACTGCTCTTCAACATGCTAGTGCAAGTTCTAGCCAGTACAGTAAGGAAAGGAAAGGGAATAAAAAGCATACAGATTGGGAAGGAAGAAATAAAACCCTATCTGAAGATTGATATGATGTTTTTTGTTGAAAATCATCAGGAATTTAAGGGGAAAAAAATCCCGACTAAAACTAAAAAGGAAGTTCAGCATGGTTTTAAGTTAAAAGATCAGTATACAGAAATCAACTTTATTTCTTTTTTTTTCCAACTTTATTTCTATATACTGCCAGTGAACACATGAAAACCAGACTTAAATTATACTACTATATCCATGTTCTCGAAAAATGAAATGAAATACTTAGAGTAAATCCAACAAAATAGATGTACCCCAAACTAAAAATTTTCATGGAACAAATCAAAGAAAATACAGATAATGAGAGATATTCCATGTTAAAGGATTAGAAGACTCCACACAGTAAAGATGTGAAATTTATATAGAGTGTTAATGTAATCCCTATCAAAATCCTTGAAAGATTTTTTTTTGTAGACATAGACAATATTATTACAAGATTTATATGGAAAAACAAAAGACCGAGGGTAGTAGTTCTGCAAAATATCAAAGGATAAAGAGGTGGGAATCAATCTCTCCAATTTTAAGACTTATTATACAGCTTTAGGAATCAAGACTTCATGATGCTGTAGGAAGGACAGACACATAGATCAGCAGAACAGGATAGAGAGTTTGACAGACCAAGAAAAAGTTGGCAATACAGACCTTGCCAACTTTTGACAAAGATGCGAAGGACTTCAGTGGAGAAAATAAAGTTTTTTTCAATAAACAGTGTTAGGGCAATTGAATATCCATAGGCCAAAAATGACCCTCACCCCAAACCTCATTTCTTATACAAAAATTAACTCAAAATTGAGTGTAGAATTAAATGTAAAACTGTAAAACTTTTAGGAGATAAACTAAGAGAAAAACCTTTGGAAACTAAGATTTGGTGAAAAAATTCACAGACATAACAAGAAAAAAGTAATTAGAGTTCATCAAAATTAAAAAACAAACCAATGAACACAACTTTTTTTTTTTTTGTGAAAGGCTCTACTAATAGGATCAAGAGACAAGATACAAACTGGGAGGAAATATTTGTGTAACTCATACCTGACAAAAACTCCTATCTAGAGTTGTATAGAGGACTTACAAATTTCAGCACTCAGTTAAACAATCCAATTGGGTATGAAGGATATGTCATCAAAGAGAATATATGGGTGGCAAATATGCACATGACAGTTTACAACATCACTAGCCATGAGGGATATCTAAATTAAAACTATGGTGAGATCTTTGTATACATGTATTAGAACAGATAGAAATAGCAATGATACCGAATGCTGATGAGAGTTCAGGGACACTGGATCTGTCATGCATTGCTGGGAAGGAAGTAAAATAATGTATCCACTCTGGAAATTAGTTTGAAAGTTTCTTTTTAAAAAAATATGATGTTTCTTACCAACAACCCAATAATTGCAATCCCGGGCATTTATCCCAGAGAAAGGAAAAGGACTGTTAGCTCAATATCTGTACATGGTAGTTTAAAATGGTTTTATTTGTAACAGTAAAAAATTTGAAACAACCAAAATATTTCTTAATGTATGAAAGGTTAGAATGTGGCACATCCACAGAGCCCTGGCATACTACTCAGCAATAAAAAGAACAAATTATCAATCATCACAGCAACTCTGATGGATATCAAGGGTATCAGGATAAGTGAAAAGAACCATTCTTAGAACATCACATACTGTATGGTTCTATTGATGTAACAGTTTCGAAATGAAAGAATTATAGAAATGGAAAAGATAATAGTTATTACCAGGGGTTAGGAGTTTCGGTGAAAATGTAGGTGTGACTATAAGGGCATGAGCAGATCTTTATGGTAATGGAATAATTCTGCATTTTGATGTAGTGGTGGTCACATAAATATATATATATATATATATATATATATGGCAAAATGTTAAAAATATATACATGCATTATATTAATATGCAATGCCTTGCTATAATTATGCAAAATCTGTAACTATTAGGGAAATTGAGTGAGGGGTAAGTAGGACTTCTGTACTATCTTTGCAACTTCCTGTGAATCTATAATTATTTCAACATAAAAACTAACCAAAAAGGAAAAGAAAATTCCTTCTAGTAATTTGTAGAGACAAAGCATTGATAACTACTCAAACGAGAGACTAGTTTATTTCTCTGCTATAACAGTTCAAAGCAATGTTTTAGACTAATCTATATTCATGGAACTGAGCTGTCATGTCTCTGCCATCTTCCACATGTGGCTTCCAAGACTGCTCAGTTCATTGACATTCCAGAAGAAAAGGGAAAAGAGAATTTGGAAGAGGCAAGCTGCTGTCTTAAAACCCTCAAAAATAGTGGCATGCAGCAGTTTTGCTCCAATTTTATTGGCTAGGATTTAATTGTGTGGCCACATTGTCTCCAGGACGTATGAGCAGTGTAGTCTAGGCGTGCCTACATGGGAGGGAGAAAACAGATTTGGAAGCCAACAAATAGTATCTTCTGTAGTCTGCTCCTTTGCCCAACAAATGTGTAAGCATATTCTTCTTCTCATGCATGATACATTAATTTCTGAAGAATTTTAAGGAAGATGGAGACATTTTAATGTTTCAGTTATGCCTCTGAAGCGATGCTTAAGAAAGCAGGAAGTTGATGCCACCCAAATGTTAAGAAACTGGA
This sequence comes from Enhydra lutris kenyoni, assembly GCF_002288905.1. NCBI lineage: Eukaryota > Metazoa > Chordata > Mammalia > Carnivora > Mustelidae > Enhydra > Enhydra lutris. The sequence goes on from NW_019154095.1 coordinate 25,323,865, forward strand.
AGAAACCACGGCCAACTTCCCAGCTGGTCCAGACTACTGTTTGGCTGCTGACCACCCAAAGAATAAAAGCAACACACACAGAATATTGACATCTCCTGCAGCCTGTCCACAGGCACTACTGTTACAGAAGAAAAATGGCATCTCTCCCACTTCTATGATAGAAAGTATAGCCTAGTGCATCTGAATGTTAGAACCCAAACCAGATCTAAAACCCTGATGGCAAAAGGATCTGAAAAATATGTTACTTCTGTCCCCCACAATAAAAGCTCTAGCATTGCATGGGTAGAGATGGATGCCAAAAATCAATGGACTGGAAGAGATTATGCTGAGTGAAATAAGTCAAGCAGAGAAAGTCAATTATCATGTGGTTTCACTTATTTGTGGAGCATAACAAATAGCAAGGAGGACAAGGGGAGATGAAGAGGAGAAGGGAGTTGAGGGAAATTAGAAGGGGAGGTGAACCATGAGAGACTATGGACTCTGAAAAACAATCTGAGGGTTTTGAAGGGTCGGGGGGTGGGAGGTTGGGGGATCCATGTGGTGGGTATTGTAGAGGGCACTGATTGCATGGAGCACTGGGTGTGGTGCAAAAATAATGAATACTGTTATGCTGAAAAAATAAAAAATTAAAAAAAAAATCAACAGACATTAACTCCCCAACCTATCCCTTTATTACTCAGCATTCATTCATTAAAATCCACATTGAAACTTATAAACAATAAAAATAAAAACATCATACTTTGTTTTAAAAAGAAACTGTTCTCTGTACAAATTAAATTGTAATAATGCTGTACCCCAAAGAAGACAAGTATTCACTTGTTACCTTTAGGATTTCTGGACAATTACACTATAGCATTCCAGATTTAGGATTTTGTGACCTATAAACATTATATATTAGATGGTATTAATCTAATACCATCTAATATATAATGGGAGAGCAGGAAGTGCAGTAAAACTCCCATTTAGAAGAAGAAAGAATGGCAGACACATGGTAGAACCTAGCCTAAAGCAATTTTGCAATCTTGCAGGACATAAATTGTGAAGGTCCTCTGCTCTGACATTGGGACAAGTTTCTTGGTTCAACTCTGGTTCTACTCTATGGGAGGAAAATTATTGTCCATTGTCCTTCATGGTACCCAGTTTTGCCTGTTGGAAGGTTCTTCCTTAACCATTCTTTTTCACAGCCACATATAAAGTAGACACTGAGTAGGTATACCCACTTTAGGTCTCTACAATTCTTTCTGTTGGTCCAAGTTTGGGGGCTGAAGGATGATGTAAAATGCCTAAAATCAGAGATTTTAGCCCTGTGGGTTTTTTTGCAATACAGTTTCTTCTCAAACTCACTAAGCTCGTAATGTATTCATTTTTAGTCTGTTAATGTGTGAGTAACCACACAAACCATAGAGGTGCCGTTGGTGCCCTGTTAAATTGTCTCAGCATGCTCAGGTAGGGGTCCACAGTAGCCCACCCCTGCAAGCATCTGCAGTACTTTGGTTGAGGACTTCCTCTTAGCCTGTGTGCATAGGACAAGTCAGAAATTCCAGGGATGTAGTGACCCAAGGTGCAGATCGGACTAAAGTTATATAACCCAACTTCCTGTTCCTCAGGTGGGACAAACCTAAAGTGTGTATTGGAGAGTCTCTCAGAGCTCCCCAGCAGGAATGAGGCTATCCATAGTTACAATCTGCTTAATAATGCCCACTTTTGATTTCCTTCCTTTTTCTCTGTGTCTTATGCAATTCCTTTCTCTTTTTGTTCTTAGATTTCATAGTCTCCTCTAGAGGACCCAACCTAAGATATATAATTCTTACTTTCAATTCTGAACTCTTTCTCATCATTTCTGATTGTGAAACTGTTACATTTTATCTGTAGTCCATTCTTCTTGTATCTTAAAAAAAAAAAAAAAAAGGCAAGCAGCCTTTGTTAGTCTAAAGACCAATATTCTGACCCTTTCTAACTACAAATTCTAGTGATATAAGCTCTCTTAGAAGCAAATAGGATCTTTCTAATTTAGCCCACTTGACCAATTACCAAAAGTTTTATCATGGTGTAAAAAGGGTTATTGGTTTTATAGACCATTATACTTATTTACTTACTGTGTATTTTCTAACTGCTAAGCAAATGCCATATATTTTAGTTATGATAGCACCAGACTTGTGAGCTCTATATCAGTTGGGGTAGCTAAGATTTTATAACAAGAGAAGTAACAGTAACTTAGTGATCCAAACAAAACAAGTGTTATTTTTTATCACTCTGTCATTGAGTGGTCTATGTTGGTGTTTCAGGTAGGCAGGAATTTGGCTGTACACTGTTATTTAGGTACCCAAACTTGGCACCTCTGCAGTCCTTGGTACAGAGCTTCTAAGGGCATTCTGCTTATTCCAATCCCAGATGGCAGAAACATGGAGGAGCCAAGCTTCCGTCTTGAGGGATCCAACCCCAAATAGCAGATGTCACTTCCGTTCACACTCTGCTGATTAAATTGGTCATATGGCTTTACCTAAGTACAAGAGAAGCTGGGAGATGTTTACATGTGTGCTCACAAAGAATGGGAGAATAAATTTTGTTGAACAGATATCAGTCTTTGAAAGAGTCACTGTCATCAAATTAGTAAGGGGAGAGACATAATAAATGAGATAGAGAATGATCAGTACAAAGAATCAATTTGCAGATACCCCCTGCAAAAATATAGAGCAGGATGTTCTCTATTTTTACCACGTGATGGCTCAGTTATCATACAGGTATAAGACCAAGCCACCATATAGAGCATATATAATTGAGAAGATATTCTGAATACAAAGAAATACAGCCAGTAACATTATCTCTTAATTTCTCCATTGTAACTTTATAAAGGAAGAAGAATATGTTGCTAAATCACACTAATATCCCGTAAGGCAAATTTGAATATAACAAACAACAAATGATTATACATATTGCTATATGAATCAGCTCAATAAACAGTTGATCAGTTGGTAGAGTAAATCAGAGTGTCTCTTTCTAGGGTATTTTCTAGAATACCTTAATACTAGATGAAGGTACTACTTTGGTGAAAGTCTTGAATTTTTGAATGTTAAAAGAAAGGTTACTATGTATTCACACATGCAAAAAGATTTAATTAATAAAACTATTCAAAGGATTATTTCAGTGGTCTTCATATTGAATATCAGATTTTAGAACAGATTGATTTGAACAAAATTTTGAAAAATATTAGTATTAGGAAAGTAATGGAGTCTTTAATCCTTGGCTATTTTTCATTAATTTTTTTTTCTAATTATAGTTTCTTCATCAGCTCTTTTTGCTATATATGCCAAAATTGGTATTCTTATTTTTATATGGTTTCAAAATTTTTACTAAAAATGTGAAAGAGAATAATTTTGTCCAGAGTTAACCTTTGTATGTGTGTTTATGTATGTGTGCATATATATATATACACACACTCACACATATATATGTATATATATACACACACACATATATATTATAAATGCTTATATATTATTAAGTTTACATGGTACAAGCAATAACAATCTCAGTGCAAATGCAAGAGGGAATTAAGGCCAATAATTAGAAGTACTTTGCATAAATAAAACAAAATCTGAAAAAGAACACATATATATGATAATAGTAAAATGTTAACAAAAAAAGGTGAGGTTTTGTTGTTTGATAAACTTTATATGGAAATAATATGGGGTGTCATTTTGTAATGTAACTTTCCCGGCTGATGAGAGGCTGTTATCTATTTGCCTGCAGCATTAAGAATGCTAATGCTGGGGAATAGAAATTACATATTTGAATGTGACAAGGTTTATCTACAACCAAAGGTAGAATACATTCTTTTTTTTTTTTTAAGATTTTATTTATTCACTTGAAAGAGAGACAGAGAAAGCTCAAACAGAGGAAGCAGCAGGCAGAGGGAGAAGCAAACTCTCCACTGAGCAGGGAGCCCTATGTGGGGCTCCATCCCAGGACCCTGAGATCATGACCTGAGCCAAAGACAGAGGCTTAACCCACTGAGCCACCCAGGCGCCCCTGTAGAATATATTCTTATATTAAGAGATATCACTGTTTCAAACAATGTTAGATTTTCATTTAACAACTCAAAATTGATCTGAGTTCTTTTTTGAGTATTATTCAGATAAATAATAAATTTTAAAATGTATTTAAAATAAATTTAAGAACAAATAAGAAATTGGACAGTCACTGAAAAAGTACCATTCTGGATTAAATGTCTTTCCATTTTAATGCATCATAAAAATATTTTCTCTCAGGGTGTGTTATCCTTGAGTGTCCAAGGTAAACAGTGTACTATATATATGACTTAGGGTGAAAATTATAGTGGAAAAAGTTTGAGGTATAATTAAATTGTTGAAACTCTGCATTACAGTATGTGATTTTATATAAATTTGTGCATGTTCTTGTTCTTAGATTTTATTATTTTAATTAACTGTAACAGGGATTTCTTTTTTTTTTTTTTACTTTTTTTTTTTTTAGAGAGAGCACATGTGTGCAAGTGAGGTAGGGAGGGGTAGGGTGAGAGAAAGAGAGAGAATCCCAAGCAGACTCCAAGCCCAGTGCAAAGTCTGACATGGGGCTTGATCTCACAACCCTGAGATCATGACCTGAGCCGAAATCAAGAGTCACATGCTTAACTGACTGCGCCACCGGGGCACTCCAACTATAGCAGGGTTTCTATGCAAAGGTGTAGAATTACTACATGAAAAACAGCAGTTCTTGCCATAAAGTAATATCACATAGACGATTTGTTTCATAGAATTACTTTGAAAATCAGAAAGACTCTAATGTCTTATCATAGCATTTGACAATACTCTCCTGAGCCAATCCAGCAATTATCTCTAGGGTATCTCTTTTATTTAAAGCAGTTTTACTCTGACTCTATTATGTTTAAATGGTAATATGTTTCAGAGCCAAGACTGAGTAAATCTGTTGGCCCCAAATACCATAAATATATTAAAGTTTCAAGCAGAGTCTTGTGAATATTATACTGATGCCATATTACTCCAGGAGAACCCTGGCTCTCAGAATGTTTGTTTTTTTCAAGTGGAATTTCTTATTTTTAGATCCTATTTTTGCCTCATTAAGGAAGAATTATATTAGTTGCTAAGAAATTTTGTTTTTCTCATTAAAGAAAAAGAAATTTAGTTAAGATCTTGTTATTGAGTTTCAATTGCCTTTTTTTGCCTTTATTATCTCTTTTATTTCTCTATTAGATTTATAAAACTAAGTCTTTCCTTCAAATTAGAAGAAGAAAATATTCTGACTTACTAGCTTGTTGTTATATATTTTTTCAACTCATTTAATGCAGGGACTATGTACTTTTTAAAGTTTCTGTGGTGACATGCAGCACATTATACATAGTAGAATCTTAATAAAAAATGTAGGAATACTTTATAAATAAAATTTAACAGAAATTTCTTTTTCCATTGGCAGAAAATACAGAGTTAGAAACCTCTCTCACATTTGTTCCTTTATACACACTGCATATTTTCAAAGACAGTATTAATGAGGAAGATCTTGGGGTGCCTGGGTGGCTCAGTTAGTGAAGTGCTGCCTTCGGCTCAAGTCATGATCTCAGGGTCCTGGGATCAAGCTCTGTATTTGGTGCCCTGCTCAGTGGGGAGTCTACTTCTCCTTCTCCCTCTGCCCCTCGCCCTCCTTGTGCTCTCTCTCTCGCTCTCTCTCTCAAATGAATACATAAAGAAGTATTTTAAAATTAAAAAAAAACAGGGAAGATCTCTTTATAGCTTAGTAAAATCTATGATAACATTAGATTTTAATTTTATTAAAAGTAAAGACCATGCTTTGATCTTTCATCATAATCAATTCACAAGAGAATTTAGCATGATATTCTAATCAAATTTGGTGTTTAATAAATATTTTTTCCTAAAAAATAAGGACAAACCACAAAATAGACTTTTGGTTATAGAGAACAAACTGATGGGTGAAATAGGTGAAAGGAATTAATAGTAACTTATGATGAGCACTAAGTGACATATAAAATTGCTGAATCATTATGTTGTGCACCTGAAACTAATATAGCACTGTATGTTAACTATACTAGAATTAAAATTTAAAAACATAATGTTAAAAAAATAACTAAATAAATAAATACTTTTTCCCTGAATTAGCAGAAACAGAAAGAGTATTAGAAAGAAGTTGCCCAGTTTAAATTATAGAATGTTCCCCTTTGCTTAGGATCTTTAATATTTAGGTTTTAAAACTGTTATAACAAATCAACTCCAAAATGCCAATGGTTTTACTAATACAGGTTTTTTTACTGCACACATTAAGAGTCCAATGTAGGTGTTCCTAAAGGTAGGCAGTTATCCTGGAGCCTGGTTTCCTTCCTTCTGGTATCTTTGCTGTTTCATGGGGGCTTTATCAATCTCTCATCTCCCTGGCAGATGAGTGAGCATGGGGAGGGCAAAACCTTTTTTAAATGCCTGGGTTTGGTAGGGACACTCCTAATTTCTAGTTGTATTGATTGGAATGAATCACTTGGCATGGGGGCCAGAAAAGTGGAAGGCGGGGGGGTGGATTTTAAACAGAAGGAATTGAAATAAAAACAAGAAGGCACCAAAGTGCCTACCGTATTCCAAGGAAGAAGAGTTGTCTGCTCTGTCTCCAGAATTGGTGATAGAAAGTGTAATGGGATAGGCTCTGGAGCTGAACGATGAGGGGAACCTAAAGTGTGAAGGGTCTTGAAAGGAAGTGAAGGGATTGTTATGGATCTGCATTTTATGTTTGTTCGTTCATTCATTCATTCATTCATTCATTTTAGGTTGGACCTGCATTTTATTTTATTTTATTTTTTTAAAGATTTTATTTATTTATTTGACAGAGAGAGATCACGGTAGACAGAGGCAGGCAGAGAGAGAGAGAGAGGGAAGCAGGCTCCCTGCTGAGCAGAGAGCCCCATGTGGGACTTGATCCCAGAACCCTGAGATCATGACCTGAGCCGAAGGCAGCGGCTTAACCCGCTGAGCCACCCAGGCGCCCAGGACCTGCATTTTAAAAGATAGTATTTATTTGTTGCCCTGAAGAGTATTGGATTTATGAATGTGGACATAACTTAGGGAACTCAGTAGGTTCAGAAGGAAAACCAGTGCACAGCGTATAGAACCTTCATAAAATTTTTAAGTGGTGGAAGTAGGCAGAGGGTGCTTTAGGTTCTCCTTGTGTCTGAGAACTAGCCTCAGTGCCACATAAAAACACCCAGCTGAGAGGGTAGAGATGTGAAAAGGGCATGACTATGCCAAGCTAACCCTGGCTATTTTATTATTATTGGGACCCTTTCTAGATTTGGAAAATACACACGTATGTATAATCAGCTTTTTTGCCTGACCCATATGGCCTTTCTCTCCCTATTTTACCTATTACAAATGATTGGTCTGTACCTATTACCTAGATAATAACATATAAGTAACTTGTACCCATTACCCATTAAGAACTCTTAACCTGTTAAATAACAACATGCCTATTTTAAAATATTTTTTCTTTTTTTTTCTTTTTTTTTTTTAAGATTTTATTTATTTATTTGACAGATAGAGATCACAGGTAGGCAGCGAGACAGGCAGAGAGAGAGAGGAGGAAGCAGGTTCCCTGCTGAGCAGAGAGCCCGATGTGGGGCTTGATCCCAGGACCCTGGGATCATGACCTGAGCCGAAGGCAGAGGCTTTAACCCACTGAGCCACCCAGGCGCCCCTAAAACATTTTTTCAAGATATCTTTTCCTTCTAGACTGAAATATAAGAATTTAGTTACATTATAATTCAGATAGATTGCATATATCTATGAGCTAAAGCATCTCTGGAATGTACCTTATTTATTAAGTTAGAGAGGATGTTTGGCAAATAAGTGAAGTTATTACTATTAGTATGAAGCATTTATTACTATTAGTATGATCTCTCCATTAAAAAGTGAATGATGGCTGTGAGGCACATTTTTATGTAGTCCTGATTCTCTTTAGAAAAAAGGTATAAAAATAGTGCAAATGTAGTTGCACAACTAAGAAATACAATACTCTGACACTGTTGTTTGAAATACGGTCTAGAATATAATAGACCCTTACAAAAATTTTATTGACAATAATTTATTTTCTAGCATGACATAAAATAATAAAACTACCTTAATTTTGTTTGGATAATCAAATAAATAATATTAGTAATAAGTAATTTGAGTTAATTTTCATTTATTTTGTGAGTAACAAAAAACAGTGATAAGAAAAAGTTGAAACTTGCTTTCTGACAGTTCAGCAGCATTGAAAATGCCAGTTCTAAATAGTTATTCGTAGTGGAGCAGCACAAGTATCCCTTGTGGGGAAAAATGAACATTGTAGTAGTTTTCCTTTTTATTTGGAATTTTCATGGGTGATAAAAGTGCCTTCAAGGAATGTACTGAAAAGCCCCATAAATTGAATTATAATGACAGAGTAAAATACCAAATTAATCAGAAAATCTAGATGGAATCCCATCATTCCACAAAAAGGAAAAAATTATTTTTTTTTTTCTCCTTGGTTAATTAAGTGGATGGTGTACTCAATGTCAGATCTTAGGAGATTGACAATTCCTTGAGAAGAGAATGAAAATCATCTTATTTATGAAAATGAAAGAAGCATTTATATGCTTTGGTTGGAATAATAGGACTATTATGCAGCATCTGCTACCATATTTTCTGCAATGTTTGAGGAGAGGCAACTGACTGCTCTTCAGCTCCAAATGACATGTAAAGTTTGTTTTATACATTTTCCCTTCAGAAAGCACAAGAAAGATTCGGCTCTCTCCCTGGCTGGCAAATGAACCAACACCGTGATGCCCATTATTGGCATTTTAAAAGTTGTTCTGCAAATTGAGGACACTAAAGAGCAATTTCTAAATAATTGAGCATTTCCAGAACTATAAAATTTAGAGCAAGTTATTATTCCTTCAGTAATGCTTGTTAATTTTCTGTAGTTAGAAAACTTTCAGAAGTGAGTATTATTTCTCACATATGAGGTTTGCAAAAATTGAAACCTTTGAAAATGCACTGTTGGCAAGGTGCAGAGAATCAGGCTCTCTGGTACAGGTTGGTGGGGGTGAAAATTGATAAAGCAGGTGGATCCCTTAATAATACTTAAGAAACTAGTCAATCTGATGACTCCTTATCCAGCAATCCCCTTTGCATAAGTATAGCTGGAAGGTTCATCTCCAAAAAAATGAAAAGAACGCACACAAGCTTTAGTAGTATGGCATTATTTGTAAAAACAGAAGATTCAGAAATAAAATTAATATCCATCTATCTAAGATATACCACCAAATGGAGTATTATCCCTCTCTCTTTCTCAATGAAAAAGGTTTCTATTGGAGTAGCATGATTGCCAGAATATATTTGTAAGTGATCAAAGCAGGGGGTGTGGGAGATTTTATATATTGCATTAAAAAAGGGAGAAGAATGTATACAAATACTACACTACCTAGATATGAAAAACAAGGAACTAATGAAAATGATGGATAAGGATGAAGTGGGTGAGTTTGGAACAGACTCAAGATTTCTGAATATTCTTATAAACAGTGGTTTTGGCTTTTGAGTCATAGATTTTGTATATACAAAAATTAAATTAGATTAAATTAAGTTAAAGTCAACAAAAAACAACTGCTGAAATTGAAAACATTAATAACAAAACAGTAGACTATTTTTAGAGACTAAATTAGCATGACTGGATTGAACATCAAAGGTAAGAAGCCAGCTAGAGAATCGATACAGGGGCTTGTAGGGTGATTAATCATTATCCATAATTTAGCATATATCCTTACCATCGTGACTCTGAACTCCTCCATAGACATAAAATTCACATAAAATTTCACTCAGTACTTTTCCCTGGAACTGAGCTGGTAAGTTACAACATGGACTTTTCTAGTATGTTCTTCAAAAAAAGTTTGGTCAGTTCAGTTTTCATTATGAGATGGCCATGAAAATACTACACTGTACCCACTGATGTGTTCATAAGCTGCTATGAGCGTCAGCGACTAAATTTATGCTCTGATTGCTTTATTCCTAATGCACAGAACTTGCCAAAGAGGTCGCTGAAGAGAAGATAAATAGAACCTGATTACAGCACAAACCAGGTGTACAAATAAACACCATAATCTCATTGTAATTTCCCAGTGTTGTGGTTAGTATCATTTTATTCATCTTGTATAGGCACTTCAGCCATTGCCAGTCATGCCTATGCAGGGTCATTCTCAGCTCCATAGGGTCAGGTCACCAAACATCCCTAGTCTATGGATGCTCTCATTACACCTCTTGTACGTCCTCAGACCTATACTCCTTTACCATCAAATTAAAAATGTCACCTGGCATCTCAGGTTCTTAATGTTCTTATCCTACTACCATCCCCAAGTCATTGAAGTGATTCTGTTCTCGGGTCTGTTATACTCTGTTCCCCCCTGATACGCTGACCTTTTCTCCTATGCTCTTCCATTCTGGTTCCCACCACTCAAAATCTAGCCTTTCTTATCTACTTCCTTAATAAGATTACCATTTATTGCTTTCATTGTAAGAGCTTCTAACATTTATTTCTCCAGTGATCTTTACCCCTGTGGTATACAATTTTGTTTATAATATTGGAACATCTTGAGGTTCGCTTACTTAATTCATATTTAAAAATGGTCTTCTAAAAGGATTCTAAAATTTCTACAAATTCCTCTTTCTCTTCTCTAGCACCTTCCACAGTGTGAGGAATTAGATGTTATTGACGTAATGAACCACCAGAATAGAGTAAAACATAAAAATATAAAATATCTGGGGCGCCTGGGTGGCTCAGTGGGTTAAGCCGCTGCCTTCAGCTCAGGTCATGATCTCAGGGTCCTGGGATCGGGCCCCGCATCGGGCTCTCTGCTCAGCGGGGAGCCTGCTTCCTCCTCTCTCTCTGCCTGCCTCTCTGCCTGCTTGTGATTTCTGTCTGTCAAATAAATAAATAAAATCTTTAAAAATATATATATATAAAATATCTTACGCTATTTAGATCTCTATTACTTAGATTTTAAACTCTAGTAAATTGGAACAATTATGTAAGAGAGAATTTAAATATGTATAATTTCCCAAAGTGCAGGAAACTTTAATATCTAACTAGCCATTATTAAGAGAAATTATTAAATAAAAAAATATAGAACATTTTAATATTATCATCTAAATATTTGTAAGAAATGGTCTCATTTTATTTGAAGCAATGTTTTGTTTTCCTTTCAGTGAACTAAGTCTGTCACCTGACAGCAGAATTGCTGGGTTCATAAACTGTGCAAATTTAGAGGTTTGAATAAGTCCTGCTCTTTCTCATTTCCTTCCCAAATTCATATAACTTAGTGATGTTTAATACTCAAATTTGGAAGCATATTCTTTTGACCAAACTCTTTTTTCCATTGAAATTTGTACAATGAATATACAGTAGTTCAAAGGCAATGACAATTCAAGGAAGGTATTACATGAGCTTGAAAAACTTTATTAGTTGATGAAAAATTAATGTGAATAAGCTCAGTCCCTGAAGGGAAGTTTTGAATGAATATTTGATTATTGTATTGGCTAGGGGGAGTATACCTTCAAGATGAGCAAATTGGACAGAAAATAGAAAACTCCCATATGCCAAGACAAGTTTAAAATTATTCATATTGTTGTTGCTCTGTAACATTTGTGTCGCCCACAAATTCCTATGCTGAAGTCTTAATCCCTGGGGTGATGGTATTAGGAGGTGGCCATTGGGAGGTGACTAGGACATGAAGATAGAGCCCTCATGAATAGGATTACTGCCATTGTAAAAGAAGCCCCAAAGATCTTCCTTGCTCTTCCCACCATGTGAGGACACTGCTACAAACTGGAGGTTTGTGAACTAAGAAGCAGAATCTTATCAGACACCAAATCTGTTGGCACCAACTAGACTGTGGGACCATTCTCAGCTTCCAGAACTCTAATAAATTTAATAGTTGTTTCTAAGCCACTCACTCTATGGTATTTTGTTATAGCAGCCCAAAAGGATCAAGACATTTGCTAAGGGTCTGACATAGAGAAAATATATTTCTGGGATATAGTATAAATAAAGAGATCCAGAGAACTATGCTTCAGATAGTCATCTGGCCACTACAGTAAAAACCATGCAACACCTGTTTGCTGACTTTTAAGTACTTAGATGTGGAATGGCAGGCAAATTGTTTTGTCTGTATTCACAGCATGCAGAGAGAATGTGAATTGACACGTAGAATGAAGATAGTCTAAGTACTTTCTGTTGCAATGACTGCACTTTAGCCTTTTAAACACATGTGTTGTTTGTGTCTCTACAAGCCAAATTGCCCTTTGACTGCAGCCAGTTTTAGTGGCTAGTGCCATACTCCAGATATTTTTTTGCAATAAAACACCACATGGTCAGGGAAAGCTAAATACAACTGGATGACAGTAATCAATACACATGCTATCTGAAAAAAAAAAAAAAAAAAAAAAAAAAGCAAATTACTCTTTGCTTTACCTGATCTCTGCTTTGTACTTACAAATAGATTTTTCAATCCAGACGGTTGAGAGGTCATCTAACTTAATTAGTAGAAACTAGTTTGACATCTCATGAAAAAAAATCATGGAGGATATTGGTCATAGGGTCATATTGACTCTGAATGAAACAAGATGAATAAGTTCTGGGAATAATGTATAGTATTATACATTATTATATTATATATTATTATATTATATTATATTATATTATATTATATTATATTATACATGGTGACTATAGTTAACAATGTATTATGTACTTGACATTTGCTAACAGAGTAGATCTTGGTTCTTACTACACATGTGTGCACAACACATAAAGTGGTAACTGTGAAGTGATGGATATGTTAGTTAGCTTGATTGTAATGATTGTAATAGTCATTTGACAGTGATTCCATATATCACACTAAGTTGTATACCTTAAATACACATAGTTCTTATTTGTCAATTATACCTCAATAAAGCTTAGAAAATAGGAGGAAATAAAGATGCTGATAATATATTTTACTGGCAGTGGAAACACAAGGAAGACTAGTAAAAAAAAAACCCAGCAAGTTGTATGATACGTAGTTAAGTAATAATTTAGTGCCCCAGTTTTATGACCATATTATACATGCTGCCTTTGTTCATATACTTTGAAGAATGCCAGTTGACTTGCTATAAGATCAACAGACACACATTTAAAAAAATATGTGTAATAGTACTGTTATATTCCATAGATATAAATATAATAGGTTGGGACACCTGGGTGGCTCAGTTGTTAAGCACCTGCCTTCACTTCAAGTCATGATCTCAGGGTCCTGGGATGGAGCCCTGAATCAGGCTCCCTGCTCAGCGAGGACCCTGTTCTCCCATTCCCTTTGCCTGCTGCTCTCCCTACTTAGGCTCACTCTCTCTCTGTTGAATAAATGAATAAAACCTTAAAAAAAAAGAAATAAATGTAATAGGTCAACTATAAAAGTACTGCAGATTTCTACACTTTGTTATATGCTATATTCTGCTTTTTTCCCCCATGATGAAGTGAGTAAGCCACTTAAGTTTGAACATCATTTTTCTGTTTTATAAATTAAGGAGTTGGATTAAATGGTCTTTTGAATCCTAATCTAAAGTGTAGTTTATGATTGTTTAAAAAAAAAAGTAGAGGGGAGCTTCGGGGGCTCTGTTGGTTATGTTTGTTTATTTATTTATTTATTTTAAAGATTTTATTTATTTATTCGACAGAGAGAGACACAGTGAGAGAGGGAACACAGCAGGGGGAGTGGGTGAGGGAGAAGCAGGCTTCCCATGGAGCAGAGAGTCTGATGTGGGGCTCGATCCCAGAACTCTGGGATCATGACCTGAGCCAAAGGCAGATACCCAACCACTGAGTCACCCAGGTGCCCCTGTTTATTTATTTTTTAAATTGTGTTATGTTAGTCACCATACAGTACATCATTAGTTTTGATATAGTGTTCCATGATTTATTGTTTGTATATAACACCCAGTGCTCCATGCAATATGTGCCCTCCTTAATACCCATCACTAGGCTTACCCATCCCTCCAGCCCCCTCCCTTCTAAAACCTTTGGTTTGTTTCCCTCAGTCCATAGTCTCACATGGTTGTCTCCCACTCTGCTCAGTTGGTTAAGTATCTGCCTTTGGCTCAGGTCATGACTCCAGGGTCCCTGGATCTAGTTCCTCATTGGGCTCCTTGCTCAGCAGGGAGCCTGCTTCTCCCTCTGCCTGCTGCCTCCCTGCCCCCTTGTGCTCTTTCTCCTTTCTCACTCTCTTTGACAAATAAATAAATAAATAAATAAATAAATAAATAAAATCTTTTAGAAAAGAGAGAATGAGAATGTTATACTATTTTATTCTTTAAAAATGCATTAAAATTTTAGAAATACTTGGAATATAAAAATCCAGCAACTTGGTTTAAGAAGAAATTTATTAAAAAACAACATCCCATAAATCTAAACCATTCTTGAGCATCCTGTGTCTTAATAATGTTGAAAGTCTTCTCAGGACAACCTTTGCTTAGAGGGATTTTTAAAAGTCACAATATGAATTATTATGGCAACCAGAAGTATAATTTGGTTGCAATGACAGGTATTAGCATGACTTTTTCTTCCCATTAACACATGATTACTTTGTGGGTATAATGAAACAACATACACAAATGATTCATAGCAGTAAATATTCAGATATCCAACAAAAAGATGTTAAAATGCCATTATATTACATTTTAGTTTAATCTAATTTAATGATATGCTCATGAGGTGTCAGAATTACCAAAGTCTATGCAAAATGATAATATGTTTAATTTTAGATTATGTACTTTTTTTCAGATAACTACAGTAGAAAAACAGCTTAAGCTTAATCTACATTTTGGATATCAGCATCAGCTCTAAGAAGTTACTTTCTAAATTTTGTTTGCTAAAGATGATGATATACAGTGTCATTTTTTGTTATTAAATACTGTAGATATGCCTGTGGATGTTGAGATAGTGTTGAATGCTTTTTCATGATCATTTTCCTAATTATTCCTTAATGTCCTAATTCCTTAATTATTCAATAGCTTTTTAATAAATAGAAACTTATTCTTCATTACGGAGAGATACTTATTAAATCAGGCAGTAAAACTGACTTCCAAGTAGTTATTCTACCATAAATGATATAAGTAATCCCATTCTCCCTGCCAATGACTTTTTAAGGGATGACATTATGACCTAATTCTGGCCAATAAAGCATGAATAATTTTATCATAGAACTTGTATGAATAGCTTCTTCCTTCTTGAAAAAGAGGCAATTTCTCTCTGTTCCCGTTGGCGATACCAGATGATACGTCCCATTCTATAGCCATCCTGTAGCCGTGAAGGGTTGAGGTGGAGAGCAAAGTCTCTGAAGATGGTAGAGCACAGTGCCAGGAATTGAGTCTTTGATGACAACAATGAGCTATTGAATCACTCAGGCCTGGATTTTGCCCGACATTCAACTTCTTTTTAGGAGAGATGATGTACTTCCCTACTATTTAAGAGAATTAGATTTGGGGTTTCTGTTATGATCAGCTGAAAATATCCTTAACAGATACATTCATTTAATGGCATATAATCATAGTGTGGTCAGTTCAGATGGCAATTTGAATTTTTGGTGCCCAACTACAATTTTAGATTTAATTATAGTCTGTATTCTCAGTGCTGCAGCTTTTCATCAGTCAACAGATGACAGAAGGAAGGAGCAAATGAAAGTATGCTTGGAGATGATATGATAGAGTGAGTGCATAGGGCTTTGATTTTAGTCTATCTCCTCTCTGTCATTAAGTATATATATATGTGTATTAAGTATATATACATGTATATGTGTGTGTATAGATATATGTGACTATATGTTGACATATACATAATGACTGTATATATGACTGTATATATAGTCAACATATAATCGTAATATATATATACATATATATATATTCTGTCATTTCATATAGATGAGTGAGAGAGTTTTCAGAATTTGCTGCCATACTGAATGCAGAATGAAACCAATCAAGAATTGAATAGTGGAGGATAGAGCATTTTGCTTTAAGTAGCTTGAAATTAAGGATATAAGAATAAAGTTAGCTTGCATTTATTTTTCCTTTTAATTTTACCTTACATGGTGATTAAAGTGAATGTTTAATTGCTATTGTTGTCATTTAGATGAGCCTGAAGACCTAGGAGAGTCATTCAGTTTATTTCTCTGCCTCAAAATTGGACATGATAACTTAACCAGGTATACCTATTTTAAATTCTCTAATTGTCCTTCATGGAGATAACAGTCCTCTCTAGTAGCCAGAGATCATAGCCATTCCCTTTATTTTTTGGAAGTTATTCTTTCATCTATCCAAAATTTCTCTTCATGAAATTAGGTCCACTTGCTTATTTTCTCCTTGTTGGCATAAATATTATTCAGTTTTTCTTAAACTAATCCTATAAATACCCCAAATAAATTGTGAACATATCCTCTTTTTGAAACTTCCATGAGTTCATGCTTAATCTATAAAGAATCTTGAGCAAGTTTATTGTGACATAAAAATTGTATCTATTTGTTCTCATTCCTTTCTAACTTACTTGATTTTTTAGGATCAGTGTTTCTAATTTTTAATCAACTTGCTTTATTTTCTATGGGCTACTGGTCTTCTCTTAAACCTTCAGATTTGGATATTACTGATGTTGACAGTAATGCAGTCTTAGAACAGATTAGAATTATGGGTAGCAACCGGAGTTAAAAGTAGCAATTAAAACAGGAATACTGGTTGGCATATCTGGGTTAATATAGTAAGTAACTCTGCAATTTTAGGCAAATGATTTAAACTGTATTAGTTTTAGTTTAAAACTAAATCAGTAAGCCAGAATAATAATAGTATCTGCCAGAGGGGTTTTGTAAAGATTGAAGGTAAAATGTTCGTATCAAGCAGTTAGCACTACTCAGCATGTCGTTAGCTATTTTTGATATAGTTATTCTACCAAGATGTAAAGTAAAGACCTAAAGACTGTTGTATACTGTTTCTGGGATCTTAGTAGAACACGGTTAGATTTTTTTTTTTTATAAATCTATGAACTTATTTTAACTTTTTTAAAGCTTATATTTTAATGTGTTTTTTAGTATGTCTTTGCATGTCTTTGACTATGATAGTTACAGGTATGTGAGGTGCATGTGAGATTTTTTAGAATGTGAGAAAAGTAGCTTAACAGCCTATAAAATGTGAGCATGCATATTTAAAAAGAAAAGTACATATATGTTTTTGGAACATACTAAAACATACATCTAACTACAATCACAATGTTTGTGCATATAAATATTAAACACATATCTGCTGTCCAGGTTGTTCTGAATAGATTGCTGTTTCCTGACTGTTTTCCAGCAGCTTCTAGCCAACCCTTCAATATACTTACATCTTTGATTCATCTCATTCTCTCTCATTCCTGTGAAATATTCCTTTTTCCTTCTTCTCTCTATTGCTGACTGACATTACCCTATACTGTAGCTGCCTAATATGGAACTCTCTTCTTCTTCACCTCCTCCCATATCAACCTATAATCTGTAGAATCCCTTTCTCAATAAACTCCTTTAGAAAACCTTATTTGTTCTCCCTGCCTCCATAATTAATATATTCAAGTTAGTCAGTAAAAACCATTGAATATTTATTGGGTGCCAGGCATTTTCTAAGCTAAAGTAGTGTAGGCATACTGTGGTAGATAAGATATTGTCATCACTCAGCTATCAAGGGAGAAAATACTATACAAGTACACATGATTAAATCTAGCTCATCTGCATTGTTACCACTCTGGTATGAGCCATTTCTGTAATGATCTCTAAAGAAGCTGGGCCAATTCTCCCCTTGTTCATTCTAATCCATTCTTTATACCAAAGCCAAAGTGACATTTTTGCAAATAAAAATTGGACCATGTCATTTTCCCCAATCTGTAACACTCAGTAACTTTCCTTTATATTTAGAATAACTTTCTTTTATATTTAGAATAATGTTATTTTATATTTAGAATAAAATATAAACTCATGGCCCAGAAGACTGAGTAATCAAGCCACTGCTTCCTCCTCCACGTGGCCTGGCACACTTTCCTCCTTGATTGTTACCTTCCACCACAGTGGTCTGCTTTCACTTCCTGATTTAAATTCTCTTCTTTTGCCTGAAGTACTCTTCTAGTCACTATGTGCCTGGCTTCTGCTTGTACTTCCTTCCACTCTTGCTTTTTTTTTTTTTTCTCATTTCCTTAGACAGAATCCCCCTAAGATGTCACTGTTCTTCCCATTATTCTTCCTCATGCTCTCATACTCTTCTCAGTAGTAGAATTTAATCCAGAATTTATTGCTTCTTGGGGCACCTGGTTGGCTCAGTCGATTAAGCATCTGACTCTTGATCTCAGCTCAGGTCTTGATCTCAGGATTGAGAGTTCCATTCAGTGTGGGCATACTTAAAAAGATACACACACAGACACAAACTGCTTCTCAAGCTCCACCCCACACCTATTAAAACAAATTGTCTGATGGTGTGGCCTAGTCCTTGGTAGTACTTGATAGTATTAAAGGTGTCTCAGGTGATTTTTTTTTTTAAGATTTTATTTATTTATTTGACAGACAGAGATTACAAGTAGGCAGAGAGAGGCAGGCAGAGAGAGAGGAGGAAGCAGGCTCTCTGCTGAGCAGAGAGCCCGATGCGGGGCTCGATCACAGGACTCTGAGATCATGACCTGAGCCAAAGGCAGAGGCTTTAACCCACTGAGCCACCCAGGCGCCCTCAGGTGATATTTTTAAAGTACTCCTGATATGTATGATCAAGTCCAAGCTCCCAGCTTAAAACATAGGGTTCTTTGCCATTTGTCCCTTAATTACATAGGCAGCTTCTCCTTCAAAATTAATTAATTAATTACGATTCCTTGAAGTCTTTGGAATCAGATCTTACTTTTTGTTAGAAACTTTATTGAATTTCTCTAGTCCCAGATGGTAACCTCGTTTGCTAAAACCCTTTCCCAGTGGCTGTTTGCACTGCTAATCTGAAGTATACAACTCAAGAGAATA
The DNA here is from genome assembly GCF_002288905.1 of Enhydra lutris kenyoni. Taxonomy (NCBI): domain Eukaryota; kingdom Metazoa; phylum Chordata; class Mammalia; order Carnivora; family Mustelidae; genus Enhydra; species Enhydra lutris. The sequence goes on from NW_019154095.1 coordinate 25,342,940, forward strand.
CTCCATGGTATAGAACTGTGTAAGCCTTCTTTACCAATCTGTCCCAGTGCCTGGCACAATTCCTGCCATAGAGCAGGTGCTCATCATATTAGCATAAATGCATGAAGAGAAGAGAAGTCACCATTTTCTAGGGGTGGGAGGGATGAAAGGCACTGTGTGAAAACAGCAAGAGTCAGTAAGGGCACTGAAGAAATATGAAATGACCAAGACTTGTAGAGCATCTGCTGAGGAAGGAAACAAGGGGGGAGTTTAAAAGGGCATACATTTTACTTCTGCTAAGAACAGTCATAAAGGGGGCACCTGGGTGGCTCAGTGGGTTAAAGCCTCTGCCTTTGGCTCAGGTCATGATCCCAGGGTCCTGAGATCAAGTCCTGGGATCGAGCCCCGCATTGGGCTCTCTGCTCGGCAGAGAGCCTGCATCCCCCTCTCTCTCTGCCTACTTGGGATCGCTCTCTCTCTGTCAAATAAATAAAATCTTAAAAAAAAAAAAAACAGTCATAAAGACTGGAAGAGATGATAGGAAAGAAGCCAGAGGTGTCATTTAATGCCCTTTTCAGAGGGGGACTTAAAACTGGAAGTACAATAGTGTTAGATTCCTGAGTCAAAAAGTGGTTCAGTTATGCCAATATGTTTATTCAGATGAGGAAGGCAAAAGGCAATGTTGAATTTTTATGTTTCTGCTCTATTTAAAATGTAGCCCACAGGCTGATCGTATGAAGCAGGTCAACTTTGCTCATCTAACATGTTTGGACATGTCTGATTGAAAACTGATCTGTGATGCCAGGTGGAAACTATGAGACCCCACGTTGCATTATATGCTTTTAAGTGTCTGGCAGAACACATAGCGGTTTTGGCTGAATCAGGAGTGTGGGGTGAATCTAAAATACCCTGTGTGATAGCCATGAAGCCATAGCTATTTTGACAAAGAGCTGAAGATGTTCTCACCAAGAATAGGAATTGAGTTTCAGATAACTCTCTTAAATACTGCTCCATATCATAATTTCAGATATTGTCAAGTGTTTCTTTTTGTGGGGGAAGTACAAAAAATGATTGATGGAAATAATAAGAACAAAGAAATACTAGAAGAAACAAACTCACCTATTTATTTATGTTAAATAGCCACAGAAGTCCAGAACAAGAAAATCATGTCTGGAGAGTTGCAATATACTAGATATGAATTACATGAGCTTAAGTAAAAGTGATAAATCACTTTTCAAATAGCAATCTTCAATGTCCTCATATAATTTATTTTTGTAAGCTTGCTAGAGTATTTATCAAATCTTCATGAATCATTTTAGAGAAGTAATTTCAGGGGAAGAGAAGAGATATGTAGTAGTGGAATGGCACAGAAATGTAGGTACTAAATTACTGTAAGAGAAAAAAAAAAGTTGGCCAGCTTCTGTCCCCCAGCTCCAAGGGCCAAATGTCCTTGTGGAAATAATAGCTAACACATGAATATGGTCAAAATATGGTCTTCTCACTTCTTATGAGGTTAGGTTCTCCACACTACTCACTGATTTATCTCTAGGGTCTACCTCTGTACCTGGTACAAAAACAGTAAAATGCTCAATAAAACGTTCATTGATCTGAAGCCAACATTTATAAAAGAGGCACCAACATTTTGAATTTGGGGTTTGTTTAGAGGGTATTTTTTAAAAAGTATTTATTGTTGGGGTGACTAGGTGGTTCAGTGGTTTAGGCCTCTGCCTTCGTCTCGGGTCATGATCTCGGGGTCCTGGGATGGAGCCCCACATCGGGCTCTCTGCTCGGCAGGGAGCCTGCTTCCCTCTCTCTCTCTGCTTGCCTTTCTGCCTACTTGTGATCTCTCTCTTTCTGTTAAAAAAATAAATAAAATCTTTTAAAAATGTATTTATTCTCTCCATATAAAAATTATTTAAGTGAATATTAGAGGGATTCTTCAGTTCTGGTGCTACCTACGACTTGGACTGAAAACTATATTTTGTACTTCTGGTAATCAGGAAACCTCCAACTTACAAATGAGTTTTACCACAAAAGTTTGAATACATTTTATTCACCTTAGTAAAAATACTAATGTTAAAATGTTAAATGTTGAAATGTTAAAATATTTTAACAGTTCAATTCATAAGTATTTATTTTGTGTATGCTATGTACAATTTTTATATAAATTTTAAAATTAAAAAACATAATTTTAGACACTAAGAGCTCAGCAACTAGTGGAGGAAACACACATATGTAAAGAGAATATCAATAAAAGGCAGATGGCAAAATACTGTTTAGCAAATGTGGAAAGCATAAACAATGTGATATTTGAGTATGAGATAAGATATTCTAATTGGCAGAAAAAACATAGTAGTAGTAAAGTGTAAAGTTTTAGGATATAGAAAATAAAACTCAGTAAACTTAAAAATCTTGAAAAATAAGAATATGCTAATTGTTTAAAGAGAAAAATGAAGAAATGGATCATTTTGTGTGTTCTGAAGATTAATTCTGCGATGCTTTTCACTGAACAAGAATTGAACTGAAAATTTTAAAATACATTTTTACTTTGAAGTTTGGATCACCGTTTTTCCCTCAGACATCTGTGCTGTAACCAAATTAGATTTTCCTATACATAATATAATTTATGATTATTTAAACTACATTTAAATAATGTCACCTGCTTTATGAAGCTTCCTTATCACTTCCAACATCCTACCTTTTCTTTTACGTTTAAACTCTAGACTGACAGCCAATACTTTCTATGTGCTTTAATGATTCTTTGAACATATATCTTAGTTGTGCTCTAAGGCCAAGACAAGATTAATAATGTCTCATTGATCCTTTAACCTCATTCATAGCCGCTGGCTTAGGACTTAACAGTTTAAATAAGTATTCAAAAAATGATGTTCCTTGGGCTTGCTAGTAACATCTTATATTCATAAACTATGCTAAAGGCATAGTTACATAGGTTTGCTTCTATGTAATATGAAGGCAGCATGGAAGTGGTAGGTTTTAATAACTAAAAAAGTGTGAAGAAAGTTGAAACAAAGGGATAACAAGGTCTGTTACTGGTTTAATTAATTCATTCCCATCATGCTATATTCTTACATTTCTTAAACTAATAAGCATCAGAACATTTTGTGGGATACAAATTACAGTGTTCATCTATGAAAATAGCTAATTTTACCCATGTCTTTTAATCCCCTGAACACATGAAGTAATATTTAGAGTGAATCCACGCTTTTAAAAATATTTGTCCAGAGGTGCCTGGGTGGATCAGTCCATTAAGCATCTGCCTTTGGCTCAAGTCATGATCTCAGTGTCCTGGAATGATCTGGAATTGGAGTCAGGCTCCCTGCTGAGCAGGGAGTCTGCTTTTTCTTTTCCTTCTGCCCCTGGCCCCTGACTTGTGCTTTCTCTCTGTCTCCCTCAAATAAATAAAATCATTTAAAAAATAATAAAATAATGGGGCACCTGGGTGGTTCAGTGGGTTAAAGCCTCTGCCTTCGGCTCAGGTCATGACCCCAGGGTCCTGGGATTGAGCCCCTCATCGGGCTGTCAGCTCAGATCATGTTCTCAGGGTCCTGGGATCGAGCCCCGCATCAGGCTCTCTGCTCAGCAGGGAGCCTGCTTCCCTTCCTCTCTCTCTGCCTGCCTCTGCCTACCTGTGATCTCTGTCTGTCAAATAAATAAATAAAATCTTTTAAAAAATAATAATAATAAAATAAAATATATAGTATTTATCCTGATGAGATTTTCCCTTGCCAGTCTTGAAGGCATAAACTTTTCTAGGACAGCCACTTATCACTCATTTGTGTATTCCTTTATCATCAAGTTAATATTTGAAAGGCTCTGGAGAAGAAATGCAAATTTTACTCCGAAAAGACTGAGTCAACCAGAAAGGAGAGATATATAAAGATCTAATCAGAAAAATATGTGAATATACCCTAATCAATCATAATAAAAGATACCTTAAGGGCACAAAAGAGAGAGACATTTATTTTCACTGGGCTAAGAAGGTGAGAATATAGAAAAGCCTTTGTAGTGGAAAAATATTATAATTGAATTTTAAAGGAAGAACCAAATTTATATTATTAATCTAATTACACAGATGATCCAGTATCCTAGATTGACCATTTCACTGAGCATCCATGAAGTGCCAAGGTCTGGAAATATATCATTGACTAAGGCATAGCACCTGTTCTACAGAAGCTCTCAGTATAGCAGAGTGATCAGAGTGTAAAGAAATTACTTACAGTTGAGTGATATACCAGACCAAATGTTCTGAAAGAGAGGACATCTTTTCCACTTTGTTCACTGCTAGATCTTCAGGAATGAATTCAGTGTCTGGTCCTAAATAAATATGTTTTAAAAGAAATAAATAAATGAGTAAAGGACAAAACCAGAAACATATCCATGGTAGGCATAAAGGTAGAATTAATGGTGGATTGGGAGGCTCTATATTGACGTCAGTTTGAAGAACGCGATGTGTGAATAGGATCCACTGAGGACCAGTTCCCATGCTTCCTCCTTTGCATTCCCAGTTTCAATCTACAAATAGTCCTCTCCTCAAGATTAATAAATTGAGCTGCAGAGATTTGAAATCTTTTATCAAGAGCTGCAAAGTTAATAGAGTATTTAATCCTAGATATCTCTGATTTACCATTAAGAAACAATTCCATTGTTATATAAACAACTTCTAAAAGTCAAACATACTTGCAGATGAATCTATAGTTATAGAGAATCATTTATTAAAGTCCTACCCAAAAACCAAATAGTTCAATAAATTAAGAGTCTTATGAAATATCCTTATTATAACTTATTATAAGTGATTGCTACTCTCCACAGCCTTACTTTTTTTTTTTAAGATTTTATTTATTATTTATTTGACAGAGAGAGAGAGAGAGAGACAGCATGAGCAAACATAAGCAGGGGAAGAGGCAGAGATAGAGGGAGAAGCAGGCTCCTTACTAATCAGCAAGCCTGACTTGGGGCTTAATCCCATGACCCTGTGATCATGACCTGAGCAGAAGGCATGCTTAACCAACTGAGCCACCAGGCATCCCAAGCACAGCCTTACTGTTTAAGGCATTTTCTACCATTGGGATCCAGGTGATTCAAAATGTTAAATCAAATTTGCTTAGCTTCCTACTTTACTGTTAGTCATTGCTTATTTATGTTAGAAGCAGTGAGCTATTTCAAGAAAAGGAACTCCCAAATTGGAATACTTTTATTGACATTAGTAAATGTTTTGTAGAAGGATTTATCTATCCTCCATTTTTAACCAATATATACAAGAAGTTCAACAGGCTTCTTATCTTTCACTTTTAATCATTGACATCATCTTTAATAAATTTCAATTAATAATTATTTCATTAACTTTTTGATTTTCTAGATACTGATTAAATTCTCCATGCCATACTTGAGTGCCAGACATAAGAATGGCACAGTCCCTACAAGAAAAGTAACATTGAAGTTTATAGTATAGCAGGGAAGACCCTCAGTCATCAACAAAATATAATAATACAGGCACTGCAGACCACACATAAGTTTTGAAAAAGAATTCAGAAGTCTCAGAGGAGGTCTTCTGAGGAAGTCACATTTAATCTCACCAAAACGAGAGTCCCTTCTCTAGTCAGGGAAGGACTGAATGACAGCGTACAGGTACCAGCGAAATGGTCTGGAGGCATGCAGGATTTGAAGGATATAAAGAAATCTAATATTATTGAAACATAGGGCACATGGAAGACATTAACAAATGATGAGTGAAGAAGAAGGCGGCGAACTTGGGTGGCAGAGGTGTTTATAAGCCTTTTCAAGGCACTTAGTGATATTTCAACAGTCAGAAACCATGAAAGTCATTAAAGTTTTAGGGTAGTGGTTCAGGAAGGTCACTTTGGATGTAATGTGAGAAATCTATTGCAAGGGTACAGAACATGAAGTAGGAAAGAGGTATCTTGGTCATACTTCAGAAGAAAAACAGTGGAGTCTTGGATCGATTTAGCACCAGAGACAGAAAAGAGTTAGGATTGAATGGAAACTGTCAAGATTAGATCATTGTTTTGTTATTCCAAGGTATTGATGTTTCTCAGGATTTGAGTTTAGGTGACAGGGGAAAAGGTGATGCCTTTTATTGAGGTAGGGAGCACTAAAGGGAAAGGAGATTTGATGAGATTTGATCTGATGAGAGAAAATGAGCAGTTCAGTTTGAATTATGTTGAGTTCATAGTGCTGTGAAACTGCACTGTGAGGATCTAGAAAGCTACTGAATATACATATTTAAATTTTAGGAAATACATATGTGGGGGGCGGGGGTGAGAAGAGGAGACAGCCTAGGGGAAATAATGTTAGATGGATTGATGGATAACAAAAGATAGTGAGATATCCTCAAAATATAGTGAGGATTGGCAAGAGGTAGAGGTGGAAAGCCACAGAAGTGGTGTCATGAGGAGAGAGCATTTTCAGCACGATGAGATTAGTGAATAACATAAAATGGCCCTGAAATTCCAGCACTGTACAGTATCTAATGGGTTAAGGGGATCTAGCAACCCGAGAGTTATTTGTCCTTTGCCAGGTCAGTTGAAGAGGGCAGCTGGGACAAAAGTTCAATTGCAATGAGGTAAGGACTTCATAGTTAAAGGTGAGAACTTGTAGTCGGCACAAGTTGGGAATTTGGATTAATAAATTTGTGCTCAAAGGCGAGGGAAGAGCCAGTCATCACTAGAAAGGAAGAGCTAATCAAAAGAGATTATATTATTTTATTTTTGGCAAATATGGGAGAGATAGAAAAAATGTCAGTGATAATGGGAAGGGGTCTTACAGAGAGAGTGTGAAAATGTAGTAGAGGTCGGAGGGAATATAGACTGATTTAACTGAGAAGAAGGAAGGAGGCAGGGCCCAGTGCGGAGGAGGAGAAATTAACCTTGCATAGGAAGAAACACTTCTTTCTTTTCTTTTTTAAATTTCTTTTCAGTGTTCCAGAATTCATTGTTTATGCACCATACCCAGTGCTCCATGCAATACGTGCCCTAGAAACACTTCTAACAAACAATGACTGAAAGAGGAAAGGAAGTTGTTGATTAAAGCAAGGCATGACTCCTACTACCACCACCACCAAACATGTTCTGGCACTATTGTGCACCAACCACTATTCTAGCATTTTACATATATGATATCTCTTAATCCTCATTATCTGTCCTCAAAGGTGAGTAATATCAGTATTCCATTTTAAAGTGGAGAAAATCAAAACAAAGCTTAAGGAACTTGCCCAAGACCACACAGTAACTAAGAGGTAGAGCCAGGATTCTATCCAGACAATTCAGCTACAGGGTCCTGATACTGGCTATTCAGCTTATACTAATGGTTACCAGCATCAAATTCACTCAGCATTTGAATGGCTACTTGGAACTCAAAGTTGATAAATGTCTTAGAAAGAAGCATCTGGAGAGGGGAAGCCCCATTATGTCCTATACTGGTGGATATTCCAGAAAGTGAGAGAACCAGAATGGAAATTTTCTTATCATTCTTATACATACATGCAGATTTAAAAATTCAAACAACTAGTGCTTATGGTTAAATGATTATAAATGTTTTTCCCATAAAGGCTAAGAAAATAAAAATAAACCTTGTCTTTTGCTTTAAAACTACTTTACGCAAGTTTTCAGGAATGCCTTGAAGTTGTATCTATTTTATAAGTTAGTAAACAATATTTCTTTCATTAACATTCTGGACATATACATCGACTAGATTCCTTTTTATTTTTCAAGGTAAATTAATAATTGTGTAGATTCCTATATGGAAAACAACCTCACTATGAATTTTTAATTCATATCCCATTTAAATTTCATACAAGGAAAGCAAAAAGCTAGAATACCTGGGTATCCTATAGAACAACTAATTTTTACACTTTTCCAAAGTTTGATCTGCTCTGGTTTTGAGTGACAACAAAGACATACCCAGATCTGATGAAACTGGAAGAATGAAAACGCCTGGATCTGGTATACCTAGATTATTTAAATATAATTAGACTAGAAATTAGAAATTATTAGAATATTTGTCATCATAGAGTCTGATCCTCAGAATGAGAAAAAGGGCCTAATTTTGACTTGATAAAGACATGTCGTTTTTTTGGTCTACATATTCCGTTAACAAACCAAACCCCAGAGCAGTGCATTCATCCAGTGAGAAGCTTCCACAGTATCGCTTCAAGCCAACAGGATCTGTGTTAAACTGCAGCACAATGGAGTCAGTATGTCTATAGGCCCTGATGACCTTGAAAAATCATCCATACCTTTTCTACATACCAGACTAATCATAGCCCAGGGGGGAATTGTGTCTCTACTTTGGCGTTATCAGTTTGATAAGTTTAAATGGAAAAAAATGCTTTTCCATTTTTTCCATAGTCATTGAAACTGTTATTTTTATCTTAACAGTAACCTTAACATTAGTGTGGTGTTTCAGAGCTACTCTGTCATGTAGTTTTAATTTTCCCCCTTTGGTGAAATGAGATTGTACTACTGTGCTAAAGAGTCAATTCAATATTTGCATCAAAGAGTTTGTTCGATAAATTTCAGTGTAAAAAAACACAAACAAGGAAATTCATTTTTTAAATATCATAAGTGTCTTCTGAAATTCACTAGAAAAGAATATATCAACCTCAGTATTGATCATGTCCATTGTTCTTTTATATAATATTTATTCTCACAGAAACGCCCGAGGTGAGTACAACTCTCTGTGGCTTGAGGTTTTTACTTTGGGAAGTAATTCAGAGAGTTCAAAGCTTCCAGCTCTGGTAGATTTGTTGTCACTGCAGCACCAAATATCTTCTCTGATACTTGCTTACAAATAGAGACTCAATGGGCCAAGTGATAAGAAGCAGAAGTTTAGTGCAGGTGCTTGTCCTAGTTTAAGCATATTTGGTGTTCAACTTCTGTAATAATGTTTACTCGTGTGATGCATTATTGTTTACAGAGGGTTGCCATATCCATTCCTCTTTGCTGCAAAACTGTGGCTGTAATTTCTGAATCATTCCAAAAGGTCTTCTACTTGAGAACATGTGCACTATTACTCCTGCTAAAATCGCACAACTTTGGACACTGTTATTGCTTCTAGCTAAAATAATAGGGAGAAGAGATATGTTCAGGTGTAAGAATTGAGAAAATATGTTTCCCTTAACAAAGACCTCATCAGGAGCCTACTGGGAATCATGGATTGCTTTTTAGTGAAAGTTTTTCCCAAGGTGGAGCTCCTTGACCTACTGAAAGTGGAGGTATTTGTCACTCCTTGTTTTTTTTTTGTTTTGTTTTGTTTTGTTTTTTCCCCAGAAAGAGCGGCACCATCATACCTTGCAGTTATGTGGGGAAAGAAAGTGGGGGCTTTGCTCTCCTGCAGTGAAGCCACCATGTAGAAACTGAGTAGGTTCAATATGGCAATCAATTTGCATCATTTCTTTGTTGAGGGCACTTCAAGGATTTTCTTTTGTCTGCAGAGTAAATCCAAATTTCTTCAAATGGACCATAAAGCTCTAGATAATTCTATCATTGCCTTCTTCCCCAGCATCACCTTTAGCATTCTTCTGTTGCCTACTTACCTGGTCAGACTCTTTGTTTTTATTGTTCTGTGTCTGTGTTAGGGCTTTTAGTTGCTTTTCTAGGATCATGATTATGCTCCCAGATATTTAGATAACTGATTGATTTCCACTGTTTACATTTCATTTCAAAAGCCACTTCTTTAAATAGGTCCTCACTCACCAAAATCGCCCCTGAACCACCCCTTTCCTCACTCCATATCTTTTTAACCTGTCTTAGTTTCTTCATGGTTTTTAACATTATCCAATCTAATCTGTATCCATTGTAATCTAATCTATCCATTCTAATCCAATCTAATCTAATCTAAAATTTGTTTAATTTCTGTCCTCCTTAAGTGCCAGAAGGTAAATTCCATGAGAATAGAGACTACATCTGTCATATGCATTGTGTATCTCCAATGTCTAAAACAGGGTCTGTCCCTGGACTAAGAACCCAGAAATTTTAGTTACAAAAGTGAAGGAAAAAAAAAAAAAACCAAACCCAAACCCAAAACAAAACAAAAAACCTTACCCCACTTTTGTAAATGCTTTTCTTGAGGAGAAAAAAAAAGGAAAAAAAGGAAAACCATGAAAGTGATTCTAACTAACTTTTGAAAATTAGGACTATGAAGGTTCATCCATTATATGACACTTTTTTAGAGTTTCTTTAAGATGTGAGTTTGTTGGCACCCTGAATCTTTTGAGAAGCATTTTATGCATTACCTTTAATAATGTGATATATTTCTGTTGGAAAACTGGTTCGGACCATAATTGCAAGTGTTGACTGATAACCACCTGCAGTGAATGGCTAGTTTGGCTTCCATTCAAGGAGCAGACAATAAAAGGAACCAATTTAACTTTCAAGTTTCTGGTCATGGAGAAAAGGCATTAGAAGGAAAGCTGTCTTTACAGCTGTCTGTGCCAAGACAGATGGTGGGAAAGAGTGGTAGGTTATAAGGCCCTCAGGGAAAAAAAGCCCTCTTACAGAGGCTCAAAGCACTGTCCAATTCTTCTGTCCAGTTGTATTTTCTCATATTTATATTCAGTGAATACTGCCCTTTCTTGGGTCTCTAGTCATCAGCTGCTATCTGTTCCTCTTGGAGTTTTGATCTGTACCAATATATCGATTTAGATGCAAAATAGAAAACAAGTCATAACTACTTAGTTGAGGGCTCACCTTTTCTCAGAGGAGTCAGAAAGATGGCTCTAATACCAGAAACAATTAATGGTTATCATAAAAAACTGAAGAATAAATAAATGATAGCCTGTTTCAGTTTGATTATTGTTCTGAATGGCTAGCTATAGAGAATAACTGTAGTTAGCAAAAAGACTACAAGCCTGAACTGAGTTGGCCAGGATGTGTTTTCTACTACCCAAAGGCAAGTGATTGTGTTTACAGTATGGCCTTGGCTTCTGTGAAACTTTGCTCTATTAATTTTCTTGTTTCACGATCCAGTTTTCTCTCTTCTTCTTTTTGCAAGCTAAACATATGCATTCATTGGAATTCTGTTGTTGCCCTGTTTTCTGCTCTGCATCTCAAGGCTCTGTCAACTTACGTGGCTTCGGTCACTTCATGCAGTGTAACTCACATATTAATCTTCTTCCGTGATCTCTCTTCTAAATTCCAATCTTGTCTTATATATTTTTTCCACATTTGAGTTTTATCATTTATCCTGAAAATTATCTGTCTGCTCTTAAAACTTAATTTTATGGGTGCCTAGGTGGCTCAGTTGTTAAGCATCTGCCTTCAGCTCAGGTCATGATCCCACAGTCCTGGGATTGAGCCCCACATCGGGCTTTCTGCTCCGTGGGAAGCCTGCTTCTCACTCTCCCACTCCCTCTGCTTGTGTTCCCTCTCTCGCTGTGTCTCTCTCTGTAAATAAATAAATAAAATCTTTTTAAAAAAATCTTTATTTTTATAACCTCAGGCACAGTGAGCTCATTGTTATGTGACATCAACTCTAAATTTGAGGCCTTACATGCATGGGGAGAATAGTGTAAAAGTCCTTGGGCCATCACTGTGTAGTCTCAATACCAGGGCAGGACTGATAATGCCTAGTTTGCATATTCATTATGAGCCTACCAATTTACTTACATCACATCTTAGCTCAGGAGTTAATAATGGCTCCAAAACCACCAGTACCAAATAGAAAGCCAACATGGTTTCTACTAGTGTGTGAACTACAAATGGTTTTATAATAAAATGTCATTTTTATTTGTAATGAAATTTAAAGTCACTATTTAAATAGAAATGAGAAATATTCATTTTTAATCATGATGTCAAACATCTTCAAGTTTTATTAGACATATATTATTCATGGGGCTCCTGGGTGGTTCAGTGGGTTAAGCCTCTGCCTTCAGCTCAGGTCGTGATCCCAGGGTCCTGGGATCGAGCCCCGCATCAGGATCTCTGCTCAGCAGGGAGCCTGCTTCCCGTTCTCTCTCTGCCTGCTTCTCTGCCTGGTTGTGATCTATCAAATAAACTCTTTAAAAAAGGAAAAAAAAAAACATAAATTATTCACACAAACAGATGCAGACATACCTATACCCGTCTAAACAAATAATTCTTTATTCCCAAAATTCATTTAGTGTTGCTCCAGAGTATACTCATTGAGTTCCTTCTTTCTTTCCTCTGTCCCTCCTTTTCTTTCTTGTTTCTTTCCTTTCTGCCTTTCTTTCTCTTTTTTCTTTCCTTTGTTTATATGTCTAAGAAGACTGAATAGATCTGTTTGCTTACCTACCTTTAAAAAAAAATTGACTGTATTTGACACAATGTTCCATTAATTTCAGGTGTACAACGTAATGACTTGAGTAGTCTCCGTGTTATGCTATGTTCCCCACAAGTGTAGCTACCATCTGTCACCATATAACACTATTATAATATCATTGACTATATTCCCTATGCTGTACCTTTTATCCCTGTGAATTATTCATTCCTCAACTGAAAGCTGTGTTTCCCACTCCCCTTCACCCATTTTGTCTATCCTCTCACCCTCTGCCTCTCTGACAACTATGTGTCCATTAAGAACATGAAAATTTAAGTTTTCAAGAACACATTATAAATTATTCTTCTACTTTCTCTTGTGACTGATCTGTGAATATCAATAAGCAGAATTACAAATAATAGTGAATGATTTTTATATACAAGTCAGGAAAACCCCCAAATCAGCTTTGTGAAAAATTTTGAATAACTTTGTAACATCACCTTTTAAGCAGTGTTCTGTCCATGTTATTTCAATTTTATCTGAAATCTGTTTGCTATTAGTTTACAGAGTATTTCTGGTTTGACATTTTTCCATTCCCCAAATTCCTGGAATATATGGAAAACCGTATTTATCCTCTTGCTGGAGTAAAATTAATCTGATTAACTGTAGTCCAACATTAATTTAGTGGTTGGCAAACAAATTTGGCTAACGTGTTTCTCTCAAGCAATCAAACTCAGCCTCTGTAGTCTGTCACAGAACTTAAGGTGAATTAATACATGGGCAGTCTTCTGATGCTATGTTATCTGATAACTTCTCATGGTATATAAATCCTGAATACTTCTGCTTCCATTATCATTTTTGTATTAGTTCTATCTATTTTAGCATCAACTGGTCCCTAAACTTTTGCATGTCACAGTTAAGTAAAATTTCAAAACAAAAATTGAGGTCCCAACACCAGGTTAAATGAATTTTAGTTTTTACAGTTAGAATATTAAAATTTAAATTAAATACATTCTTCTCATGTTACAAAGTCAATTATCTATCTGTCTATTTATCAATCTCTATCTGTGTATCTGTCTGTCTGTCTATTGATCTTTGTTTTTCTGGAAGCCCATTGATGTTCCCTGGAAGAGGATGCCCTATTTGCTTTCTTTTATATTTGTAATTTTTTTTTCTTTCTCACTAGCTGTCTCTCGCTTATTCCTTTTCTGGCAAACAATGTCTCACTTTCATTCTTCCACAGGAAACTTTTCCTATTCTACTAATTTGCAGACTTCCTCTCCATTATGCCTGTCATAGTTACAGTTAAACAGATTTCATAAATAAACAACATAAATTGGAACTAATTTATTACTAAGTGAGAAAATCTTGGTACTTCTGCAACATACAAAACAACTAAAATTGACAAAAAGTATGTAATAAAGAAGTCTGATGGAATGAACTGTTTCAGAAATATTTATTTCTTTGAGTTATATTGTAACTGTCTGTGTATTCAAAATATATATCCAGAAGAATTATAATAAAAGCTTCAGTCATTCTAATTTTCTTCAGTCCATCTTTAAAAAGACCAGTATATCAAGATCCTGTGGGAATTTTGTTAAATTGTATATACAATTATATATATGTATATATATATATTTTTTAAAACATATTCAGCTAGCCAAACATTGAGTAACTTCAAACTTTCTTCATTTGTGCTGAGATTACCTCATGTAGAGAAACATTGGTAATTTTCCTTGATATTGGTCAAGTTTATATACAAAACACAAGGAAACAAAGTAGAAGGAAGTGAATAGAATAGTTGTTGCTTGGGGCATCTGGGTAGCTCAGTGGGTTAAGCCTCTGCCTTCAGCTCAGGTCATGATCCCAGGGTCCTGGGATCGAGCCCCACGTCAGGCTCTCTGATCAGTGGGGAGCTGCTTCCTCCTCTCTCTGCCTGCCTCTCTGCCTACTTGTGATCTCTGTCTGTCAAATAAATAAATAAAATCTTAAAAAAAAAAAAAAAAAGCTTTAGAATAGTTGTTGCTTGTGGGGGGTTCTTTGAAGTAAATAAAGGGGAAGACTAATTTCTATTGGGTGGTCAAGGACAGTTTTCTTTGCTGTGCTGACATGTAAGCTGAGATCTGATGGATGAACAAGACCCAGGCATGTGGCCCCCTTCAGGCGGAGGGACCAGGAAGCTCAGAGGTTTTACTGAGACAAAGGGCTGGGAACTGAGTGAAGGAAGGTGTGATTTGAGACACTACGTGCAGAGGAAGGTGGACAGAAATGAGGTCAAAGTCAGAGTGAGAAGTAGAGGGGTTCACTGATCAGTGCCTTAGGCCAAGAGATAGTTTCCATGAAAGGTTTTGGCTCATTTCTCTGGGTTTATGACAGCAAAAGCAGATTCCAGAGAATTAGATGTATTAAATGCCTTTATGTTCACATACATGGGATGAACATATTGTATAGACAATAGAAGAAGCAAGAAAAATGTTTTCATACAGGAGCAAAGCCAGTTCAATGGCTTTATTCTGTCCCTAAGGATCATAAATGAGTTTTAAATATGGACTGTTTCCATGAGGGTTGGTTTACAATAGCCCACAAACCACAGGTGAAACCCTGTTTAATGATCACGCACAACCTGGACATTTGGATCTCAGTTATAAAATCCTCATGGATTATTTAAAAAGTTCACACTGGTTTCATTAACCACAAAAATGCAAATTATTCTGGAGTTCTAGAATATGTAATTTTTAAAAGGATTATATTTAAAAAATAATGAACAGTGCTTGAACACAAGAATTTTTAGAAGAGTAAGACAAGTTTTGTTTTCCTTCCTCCCTCCCTTTCTTCATCTTTCCTCCTTCCCTTCCTCCCTCTTTCCTTCCCTCCCTCCATTCCTTCCTTCCTCTTTCTGTCCTTCTTTTCATAAAATATATTTATTAGAGATTTATACTCAGTGAAAGGGTTTCAACATATTAGAGCGATACCATCAAGCAGAAATAGGTGAAATACAGTTGTAGAAAAAAATCTCTATATGAAAATATAATATTATCAACATATCATAAATGTGGAATGGGAGCCTTCCTGTTCTATTTCTCTGTCTCTCCACTACTGGTGCCTTACTTGAACTATAATATGTACACACAATGCCACAACTCCACACCCAATGGGTAGTGTTGCAAGTGTGCAATAATGATGGATTAAATTTGGCATTCTCAGGGAATAGGGAGACCAGATTTAACCAATTTATGTTTATATCCTACACCCCAGGGGAGTGAGAAGTGCCTGATTGATAGAATGTGTACTTACTGATGTTGTCAAGAATCTGGCTAAAAGCCCTATCACCAGGAGTCATCAGAAAGTGGACACTCTTGAATTTGGTTCTAAAATCACAGTCATAACAGACATGAATTCCTTTTTAAGTTTTCAGTTTTAGTTTTGGGAATTCAATAGAGAATCCTTTTACTTCTTTTTCTTTCTTTCTTTTTAAAAGATTTTATTATTTATTTGACAGACGGAGATCACAAGTAGGCAGAGAGGCAGGCAGAGAGAGAGGGGGAAGCAGGCTCCCTGCTGAGCAGAGACCCCCCCCCGCCCATGCAGGGGGTCCTGCATGATCTCAGGGTCCTGATCCCAGGACCCTGAGATCATGACCTGAGCTGAAGGCAGAGGCTCAACCCACTGAGCCACCCAGGCGCCCCATCCTTTTACTTCTTAAACTAATATCCTTGCTAAGAGGCTGGGAGTATCTGCGACTAGTTTTTAAATAACTTTTTTTTCCTGACCATTTTTATTAAAAAAGAAAATAAAGACTGAAAATATCCGCATGTTAATTTCTCCTCTTTACTCTCTCTCTTTCTTTTCCTGCCACTAGGTAATTTTAGAACATACATCTGATTCAAAATATTTTTTCATTTTATACCTACAGCGTGACTAAACAAGAGATTAGCTATTTTATCTAGAGCCAAATAGTTCCCCTGTGTTCAGGTGTAATTGCCACAGGTAAAGGCTGTACCATAATGAGGGGCATTAGCATTTAAATTTAACAAGGTAAAGACTGTAGAGACATTTTGTCATCCAAATGACAAATCACTAAGGAGGGCTTGCTGAAGAATTAAAATGACTATAAAAATTAACCCAAGAAATTGTGACAAGGAATAGTGTGTTTCAGTGAGATAGACACCAGGAAGTAAGGAAATTCAGATGAGTATAGAAAAACCTAGAGTGTCTGGGCTCTTATGCTAATAGAGATACCTCTATCTTCTTTCCTCTCTCCTTCCCTTCTCCTTCCTCTATCTCCTCTTCTCTGTCTCTGTTTTGCTTCTCTATATTTCTGTCTTTGTCTCTCTCTCAACCCCCCTCCCCTATTCTTGCCATCAATACAGCTCTTACACAGTCCATGCAATAAAACATTTTCTTAAAATTCTATTTTGCCCTTCAGGTAATATCCTACTTCCCTATACCAATGCCCTACATTTCCTAATACAGCAGATTTAGAAATGTATATTTGCTTCATCGTTGCTTAAATGCCCACTCACTATATCATAAACCATTTCTTTATGTAAACTTTTTTTGCTGAGTTCTTTCCTGCCAGCCAACTCCAAACGGCTGTTTTTTTTTGTGTGTGTGTGTATATATATATATATGTATATACATACATACATATATGTGTGTATATATATATGTATATACATACATACATATATGTGTGTATATATATATGTATATACATACATACATATATGT